>NC_041397.2:168056478-168406478 GCF_900747795.2 Erpetoichthys calabaricus
CTATATATATATATATATATATATATATGTGCATATGTATATATATGTGTATATATATGTACATATGTATATATATATGTAGATGTGTAAATTTCTATATGTATATATATGTATATGTGGATGTGTATATGTATGTATATATATGTATATGTAGATATGTGTATATGTAGATATGTACTGTATATATATATATGTATATGGAGCTTGTCAGTTCAAATCCTGGTACTGACACCACTGTGTGACCCTGAGGAAGTCACTTCACCTGCCTGTGCTGCAAAAAACAAAAGTAATGTAACAAATTGTACTTCAGATGTTGTAAGTTGGTGGAATAAAGGCATAAGTCAAATAGATAAATATGTATTATACACATAGGAACTATTCATTTATTTTCAGTTAAGTCATCTGCAGCAAACTTTTATAAATGAGGGTTTCTCCTTTTTAGATAGTGCAAACTGTTTCTTCTTCATTGACGTTTTCTCTTGGAGAGCTTTTTTCATTTCATTGAAAATGAAAGCAGCAGCTGCCAAAATATGTAGCTTTCTTATTAATTTTTCAACATTGTGTGAAATAAATGTATAAAGTAACATAAAAGGTTTAAATACTGGTTATTCTTTTACAGTAAAATATTACTACAGAGAAAAGTAAAATGGATATGTTCTTTTTCTTTAAGGAGATTAAATATTACTGAAGAAAGAAAAAAAAAATTAAACAGCCAAATGGGGCTATGCATATGAACTTAAAAGGTTTAAATAAAACAGAAATATATATTTTATTTTTACTTGGTTAACTTGTGGAGGGTGTATCCTGTAGCAAAGCCCTAACTTTTTTCGTGAAAGCCCGTTTCAGTCAATAAGTCTTATGTGTGTGTTTATGTATGTGTGTATATATATGTAGATGTGTATATGTAGATGTGTATATATATATATATGTATATAAATGTTTATGTGTGTGTGTATATTATATATATAATATATATATATATATATATATATATATGTATATATATATATATATATATAACGTAACATGATTGTCAATGTAATTGTGTTGTCATTGTTATAAGTGTTGCTGTCTTTTATATATATATATATATACATACATACATATACACACATACATGCAGTTTCAATAACATAGAAATCAATATAAACATTAACATCATTATCATATGAGAATATGAAGTAATATATAAGAAGCACATTTCATATAAATATAAATTATTAAACAGTAAAATCTTCTTCTGTAATTTGCTACCGTGGCAATTTGTGTGTCTGTCCAGGATTTTAAATCACCTGTAGCTCGCAAACCGTTTCACCTATTGACTTGAAATCTGGTACACATATAGTACGTCACGTCTGCTATCCGCTTTATGGGTGATGATTGTATTACTCTTTTTATGTTTATTTTATTTTATTGTAGAATCAACTCGTATCTGCGCACAGCAGGGCAGCCGTGGGCGGATGCGTATGGTGTATTCACTCCATGTTATCGTGCATTGCTCTGTCACTGGTATTTTGATAAAAGAATTTGAACAACATATAAGAAGCGTATAAATTATTAAACAGTAAAACATTAACATTTAAGAAGTAAAGTTAGATTAAGTACTATTGCAGTGCCTTCGGGTATACCTCATTTTTTGTTTGCCCATTACATGCTTAAATGTATACATTTTTTGGTGTACCTACCCGAGAACACGCGACATATAACCGAGCGTGGGAGAAGCATGGATTTTAAACACGCGTTGAGTTCATCTGCTGGTCTCCCTCATGGAATAACTGGTAATGTTTGACTAAAATCTACAGCGAGTAAAACGACATTACCTCCTATTTTTTTTTTACGATCTCTGAGATGTTGCTTTTTTCGGTTCAAGGCTTCATAAGCTCTTTTATGTTGTATGGTGTACTTATCCCAAACCATCATCTTTGAATGTTGCAAGACTTTCGCCTTGTATGTAGATCAGGGTAATTACATTCATTGCATTCCTAGTCTGATTCACAATCTGATTGTATGGATGGTTACCTGGCACTGTAGGGTTGCCACCCGTCCTTTAAAATACGGAATCGTGCCGCATTTGAGAATGAAATTGCGCGTCCCGTTTTGAATCAATACTGGACGGGATTTGTCCCGTATTTTTTTTTATCATTTTTTTTAAAGCAGCGTCTCATGCAAATCATCCCACACGCATTTTATGAAGATGCCTCCTTTCCTACTTTTGATTGGGTAATACTTGATGTCATCGTTAGTTTGATTGGTCTTTTTAACTGTCCAGTGAGGAGGGCGTGTGTTTTAAGTAGAGTCTGCAAAGTGTTGGCACTGAGATGTGGCGTCAGCGCCAGAGTTGAAGCCCCTAATGTTGCGGTCAGCAAGTCGGCTAACATCCGCCATGTGCCGTCTTTCAGTTGCGAGAAGCAGATCATAGAATGGTTGAAACTGTTGCCCCTAACGTTGCGCCACGGCGTGTGGTTCGTTTATACCTCGTGTCTTCTCATTAAACTTTTATCTCGCGAATATGTTATTGCAATCCACAGCGGGAGCGTTTCTATAAACTTAATTTAAACTTACGTTTTACACCGTGCTTTGTTTCCCTTATGAACATGCTTGTATGCTTCACTCGCTCCCTTCTCAATTGTTTAATTAATTTTTTGCTCTTCGCTGTTTGCGGCTCTTCCGTCATTTCCCCCTACTTCGTTCTTTTATCTCGCGAATATGTTATTGCAATCCTTAACGGGAGCGTTTCATTAAACTGATTGAAAATAGTTTTGCATTTACCTTTTTAGTAAAAGGCGAGCTTTTAAGCCTGAGAAATCACCCCGTAAATGCACACGTTTAATTGCACATGTGTTAATATGTATGGTTACACAGTATTAAAAGACAGTGAACAACGCCAGTTACCTTTGTTCCCGCGTTTGATAAAAGGTGAGCTTTTAAGCCTGAGAAATCACCCCGTAAATGCACACGTTTAATTGCACATGTGTTAATATGTATGCTTACACAGTATTAAAAGACAGTCAAAAATTAACGTCATTTACCTTCGTTCCCGCGTTTGACTCGTGCTGTAAATGTCTTCCTTGTTTTTAGTTCACGTGATTACGTAGGAGGCGTGATGACGCGATACGTGACTCCGCCTCCTCCATTACAGTGTATGGACAAAAAATATGTTCCAGTTATGACCATTACGCGTAGAATTTCGAAATGAAACCTGCCTAACTTTTGTAAGTAAGCTGTAAGGAATGAGCCTGCCAAATTTCAGCCTTCCACCTACACGGGAAGTTCGAGAATTAGTGATGAGTGAGTCAGTCAGTCAGTCAGTCAATCAGTCAGTCAGTCAGTCAGTCAGTGAGTCAGTGAAGGCTTTGCCTTTTATTAATATGTATAGATACAGTACATACATATATATACATTTATATGTGTGTGTGTCTGTTTAATGTTTGGCAATGCTATTTGAAGTACTAAAGCTGTCAGTTTTGTGGAAGGTTAATGATTTTTGATCTGTATAAATATTGACAAAGTGTATATGTATAAATAGTCTTACATTTTGCAATTAAGGGAGAAATAACTAGATGTCAGTGCCACAATGGTTTGTACCGTCCTTTCATGTTTTCAAGGCCTGGGGTTTACATTTGACTGCATATGATTTACCAACCATTAGTGAAATGTTAAGTCTATAAAAAAATGAATACATAAACAGTAAGCAGTTTTACCTGTATTAAGTAGCTCACTGGTTTGATCACCTTTTATGTGCAATTGATGCATTCACCTAGTATCTGCATGGATTAACCCACAACCTGTTTCCTCACACATACTAAAGGCAAAAGATTTTCAATTCTAAACTGGCCTTGTAAATGTGGGTGAATGCATTATTGTGCCTTCTAATGTACTGATGCCTCATCCAGGTTTAGTTCCTGCCTTGTCTGTAATTTTGCCATGACAGACGGCAACTCTTCTTAATCCCAGAATTGGATTAAATAGGTGTTCACTCTGCAATGGACTGGTAACCCATCCAGGGATGGTTCATGCCTTGTGGAAAAAATGCTGGCTGGGATAGGCTCCAGCTGCCATTTGACCCTTCCCAGGATAAGCAGATTAGGAAGATGAATGGATGGGTCCAATCACTAGAGAAAAATATGACATCTACTTTAACAGCAATTATTCATAATATTTAGCTTCATGTTTGGCACCAAGATGGGAGATTAAATTACAATGACATCTTCAAACAGACAGCTTTTTAATTTTCTACAGCTGTAAGATGGCCAAGAGGCTGGCTGTCAGTGACGATTATGTCAGCGTGTTCAGGTTTATTCTCATGTAAATGATAGCCGTTTGTTTTTGCTTTTCAGCTTAGGACCAACAAAAATGCTTGTCTTAACAGATTACTGAGGAATTAATGTGACATTTAAGACCACTTACACATTCCTGAGTCTGGTGTCTAGCTGACAAAGACAAGTGATGCCATCATAATTTGTTCCAAGCCTCACAGGAACACAGAGAAATAGATTTTTTAATTAAAATTCCTTGACTATATAGATTCACCATTTTTTTTACACTCTCGTAACAGTCCTTTTTAAATATCTGTTTCACTTTTTTAATCAAAGACAGATAAATAAAATTTCCCCAGGACAAATAAAGTACAAAACATCTACAAAAGCTCCAGAAATAACAGCCACTATTATAACAATAACCCCCTGCCCAAATACACACAAGAATTACAAAAAAGAAAACTTCTGACATGGCTAAAGATGAGAGCAGTCCCATTGAGGCATTATGCTGGCATATTGCTATAGGTATGAAGCTCAGGGCAGCGAAGGAGCAGTACAGGAGAAAGCTGGAGCAGAAGTTACAGAATAACAGCATGAAGGAAGTGTGGGATGGGATGAAGATCATCACTGGCTGCAGCTCGAAGCAGGGTACCACCATTGAGAGAGACGTGAAGAGAGCAAACCAAATGAACAACTTCTTTAACAGGTTTGACCACCCTAACCCACTCTCACTCTCACCTTGGAGTACTGCACCCTCCACACATCCTTCTGCTGATACCAGCATAGGAGAGACATCCCCACCCATAATTACAACAGCGCAAGTGAGCAGAGAGCTGAGGAGACTTCATGCCAGCAAAGCAGCGGGTCCAGATGGAGTATCGCCACGACTGCTGAAGGTCTGTGCATCGGAGCTGGGGCATCCTCTACAGCGCATCTTCAACCTGAGCCTGGAACAGGGGAGAGTCCAGAGGCTTTGAAAAACATCTTGTATCACCCCAGTCCCAAAGGTATCACGTCCTAGTGAGCTGAATGACTTTCGGCCTGTTGCTCTGACATCACATGTGATGAAAACCATGGAGAGGCTGCTGCTTCACCACCTTAGGCCACAGGTTCAACACGCCCTTGATCCTCTGCAGTTTGCATATCAGGAAAAGGTGGGAGCGGAGGATGCCATCATCTATATGCTACACCGATCCCTCTCTCACTTGGACAGAGGCAGTGGTGCTGTAAGAATTATGTTTCTAGACTTCTCTAGCGCCTTCAACACAATCCAACCTCTGCTCCTTAGGGACAAGCTGACAGAGATCGGATTATATTCATACCTAGTGGCATGGATCTTGGACTATCTTAAAGACAGACCTCAGTATGTGCGTCTTGGGAACTGCACGTCTGACATTGTGGTCAGCAACACAGGAGCGCCACAAGGGACTGTACTTTCTCCGGTCCTGTTCAGCCTATATACATCGGACTTCCAATACAACTCGGAGTCCTGCCATGTGCAAAAGTTCGCTGATGACACTGCTATCGTGGGCTGCATCAGGAATGGGCTGGAAGATGAGTATAGGGACCTAATCAATGACTTTGTTAAATGGTGCGACTCAAACCACCTACAACTGAATACCAGCAAAACCAATGAGCTGGTGGTGGATTTTAGGAGGCCCAGACCCCTCATAGACCCCGTGATCATCAAAGGTGACTGTGTGCAGATGGTGCAGACCTATAAATATCTGGGAGTGCAGCTGGATGATAAATTAGACTGGACTGCCAATATTGATGCTCTGTGCAAGAAAGGACAGAGCCGACTATACTTCCTTAGAAGGCTGGCGTCCTTCAACATCTGCAATAAGATGCTGCAGATGTTCTATCAGACAGTCGTGGCGAGCGCCCTCTTCTATGCGGTGGTATGCTGAGGAGGCAGCATTAAGAGGAAAGACGCCTCACGTCTGGACAAACTGGTGAGGAAGGCAGGCTCTATTGTTGGCATGGAGCTGGACAGTTTAACATCTGTGGCAGAGCGAAGGGCGCTCAGCAGGCTCCTATCAATTATGGAGAATCCACTGCATCCACTTAATAGTATCATCTACAGACAGAAGAGCAGCTTCAGCGACAGACTGCTGTCAATGTCCTGCTCCACTGACAGATTGAGGAGATCGTTCCTCCCCCAAACTATGTGACTCTTCAATTCCACCCGGGGGGGTAAACGTTAACATTTAACATTATACAAAGTTATTGTCTGTTTTTCACCTGCATTATTATCATTCTTTAATTTAATATTATTTATTGTATCAGTATGCTGCTGCTGGAGAATGTGAATTTCCCATTGGGATTAATAAAGCATCTATCTATCTATCTATCTATCTATCTATCTATCTATCTATCTATCTATCTATCTATCTATCTATCTATCTATCTATCTATCTATCTATCTATCTATCTATCTATCTATCTATCTATCTATCTATCTACCTAGTAGTGTTTCTTGTCACACTTTTGTTGCATAATTTGTCGTCTTAAAGCATTAGTGTGACAGGCAGAGGATGTGCAATATTGCTCATCATGATATGTCTTCCTTCTACAATTCACTGCTACCTCTAGGGAGGGGTTGGTGTGCATAACCATTAATTTGCTGGGCCTCTCTTGAAATGAGGTTACCAGTCTAACCCAGCACAGCTTACAAGATCACACTATCCATCACAGAGTTATAGAACATGTAAAGGGTTTTCACGACACACATTAAAGGAGGAGGGTTCTGGAGGGATTGCTCTATCCTTTCTTATATAGTTCATCTGTGTCACTTGACCAGTCCACCCTATGAGTGTTGCGAAACCCAAGAATCTGTAGTAATGCACAACTTGCGCATCTACTTTAATGTAGAGGCTCTTTGGTGTGGCAATCACAGTTACTTAGTGCAAAAAGAATCGGATGCGTCCCAGAAACCAAGAAAAAAAGATGTAATCTGAAGTTCTGCTTGTTTTATTGTATAACTACCCCTTCACTGTGCCTCTGTAAGCTTTTGTGACTCATGTACTTTTTGTTATTAAATTTAAATGCACTTTCCAATGCAGAAGTCATCTGGGACTCAGTTTCTTGATCTCAGTTATTGCACTCTAAGCCATATACTTTAATTCTTCTCAAGAAGAATGTTTTTTACACAACAGAGCTCATGAGAGTTGGTAAAGCAGGATTTAACAGGTAAAAGTATCATGAAAAGCCTGAAAAGGTTAAGGCCACTCTAGAACGCACTTGGAAATTTTGGTTTCCATATTTCTAGCTGATATAGCATCCTCTGAAGTCTCAATATTAGACATTAAAACTAAAATCAAATAGTGTAACTACTAAGGGGTACACAAAACCCAGTAACAAAGGGTTACTGAGGGAGGCCATTTACATAACAGAATTTAAGATTTGACATTATGAAAATCTCAAATCCATCCATCCATTTTCCAACCCGCTGAATCCAAACACAGGGTCACGGGGGTCTGCTGGAGCCAATCCCAGCCAACACAGGGCACAAGGCAGGAACCAATCTTGGGCAGGGTGCCAACCCACCGCAGGACACACACAAACACACCAAGCACACACTAGGGCCAATTTAGAATCTCAAATCCGAATATCAAAAAGATAGAAAAAAATGAGGCGGTCATTAGTAAAACAAGACATGTGGTCTGAGAAAGTCAAAAGCCAAAACCAGGAAGACAAAAAGATGGTGGCAAATAAAAACAAACAGCTTTACAAGTTAAACAGAGAATCCAGCAAGGGATGCCACTCCTTCCTCATGTTGCCATATTTACATAGGAAATACCAGTGATGTCACTGATGACAACATGAGAAAGGTGCAAGAAGAAAACCTCAAAATGCACAAAATCCCCAAATGGGAAAGAAAAATGGCAGGAGAAATTACCAAATTACTACAATCACTTACAATATTGATGACTACAATTTTCCAGTTTCTTTGAGTTGCTTTTTTCAGTGTGGCCAAGTGAATATGTTTTATCTGTACTTCGAATAAAGGAAATCACCACCTTTAGAGTAGGCTTAATCTCAGGCCCAACCTGAAGGCTTTTATTGGGACAACCATGTATTTCTGAACCCAATCCTGCTTTGCTGGTTTTCTTTTAGTATTAATCAAACTCCACTTTATCCCTTTTTGTGCACTTCCTGCCATTTTCTTTCTTCATTCTTAGCGACATCTCTGCGTTAAAGGAATGCTCAACACAAAGATATTTATCTACTACTTATTCTGTGTTGTTTGTAGTAACTGCAGATACTTTTTAATCTTAATATTTAGGACAAAGACAACAAATCCCCTTGCAAAATAGGCTTCTAAAGAGACAAAATGTAAACAAACATGATTTTGTTTTTTTGTTTATTTTTATTTTGTTGTGACTAGTCACAGTCTTGTCAAACGGAGTTGCGGAGAATGTTAAACTACATGGCTGGTTGGGGTAGAGTATTCCTTTAAGAACAGATAGGGATACTACTCCCAGCACAAACTATTCTGATGTACAAAAATTAAATAAGTAGTAAATTCACCTCAATAATATAAGATCTTGTTAGAACCTTTATAGCAATTTCAAATTTGTTGTCATAATCATTTTTTTTTCCAGTTTTCCACAATATGTTCAATGCAACTTCTTATCCAGAAAGTTTTTTTTGGGAGTATGTGACATTCTCTTTGTGCCTGGTTTTACTAACATGCTTCTGAATACAAAGCTCATGGGCCTAATCCTTTCTGTTCTGTCTTGGCTTTTTAAGGAATCTTTGCAACATAATTTACAAGATGTGTGAACCTGCTCACCTTGCTGTTTTAGAGTAGTCTTAATCATGCATCAAGTTGATTACTTATATACACAAGTACTTTGTTCATTAATGTTGAACAAAACTACATTTTTTTTGTTTTTTTTTTCATTTGCATTTCAGCTTTTGTTGGTGTGGATTTGATGATGAGAAGATATTTAATGCTGGAATACTGTCCTTAGATCTTCATTTTGTGTTTTTTTTATGGCTAACATTTTATAATCACCGGTGCTGGAACCTCAATATGGGAAGGTTACTGGAGACTGCCCTTCAACATCACTGTCACTGCCCCAACCTCAACAACTCCTTCTAGGAGGCTCAAATGATCTTTTCTCTGCCAAAAAGTCTACCATTCTGCTGCCAGCTCCACCTCACACTCCTTACTCAGAATTAAAGGAAATATATTCTGCACACACTTTCCAAGTTTGTGAACCAATTTCAAGCACAGATTCTGGCAGCCATGTATATCCTCATTGATGGATTTAAGCAAGTCTCATAGGTTCTGCTTTTTAAGTGCTTGATTATTCATCTCTAACTTTTTTGTATCATCCAGAATTAAGGAAATGCTTAATGATGACATGCTTAACGACTTAAACCCCGGTCACACTACCCAACTTTTCAGACAACTTTCAGTAACAGACTTCATTTACAGAATCTTAGTGAGTCAGGAGCAGTTGTGGTTCACTCTTGTGACAACCATCCACATAGTTTAACATCCTGTGCAACTCAGTTTGACAAGACTGTGACTAGACACATCAAAATCAAACCACCGGATGAACTGATTGCATGAAGTGACAGCAGATTTTTGTGGAAATGGAATCAGTGCTGAAAAGTTATTAGTTGTGAAATCTGACCCTCAGACATTTTGTTGTATTTGAAATTTATGTACAGTTTTTTTTCGTTTTTTTTAATCTCCTTACATTCCATGTTCTTTGTGGATGATGGTTCAAGAGGCAGGCTCACCCTGCCATCACTGCTCCTAGATTCTTTAGCTATAAAAGGCTGAGACCTGGAACAAACTAGGAGAGGTTCATTGAAATGTGTTGGAAACTAATTTAAGTACTGTTTTCTTTGCCAATTGCTGGTTTATGATTTTTCTTGCTATTGTATACCATGTACTCTTTAGAGTAGTGTTTTTGAACTTGTTTATCAAATGCCTTTTAGGAAAATCTTTTTGTGCAGATAAACATTTGTTACTTCCCTTCATAAATACAGATTTAACAAAATTTCTGAACACAAGTTAGTTTTCACAGTTTATCTTTCTTGTAAAACATTTTGATAACTGTTAGGATACTTTATATTTGTTCAAAAATAACTAACTAATCAGTTCCCCATTTTGCTACACCAAAACCTGGGGGGTAGTAGTTGGAAACTTGCTGTATCTGGCATAAATCCGTTAGGTACAGCAGAGGAAGTCCTCACCAGCTTTTATGGCAATTTTGGAGGTCTCAACCGTTGTTGTCATGTTTGGAACTCCAAATCACAACAGTCATTAATTGTGACATCACCTTCAACTAAAATTAGCATACCGTGTTGCCACTCTTGGACAAGAGCATATTTTAGATAGTTTATATGTACACAAACTTCCAACTATGTCATGAGACTGATCTCCATAACTCAATCAGGGCATTAAACAGTATCTTCTATAAGTTTGTAATTTGGAGTTAAATCTATTCACCAAACTATGTGGCAGAAGAAAACTCAGGTAGTGTTTGACAATTATATAATAGCAGTATTTCATTGAAAAAAAGGAAAACAATAAGTCAATGCTATATTTTCCAGTCATTTCTGAAGTGTTCTTTCCATTTTAAAGAGACACACAAATAAGAGGAAATAAATAAATCTTTCTTGTATTTCAGTAACACAAATATCACTCATTAACACTTAAGCCTTCTTTATATTCCTTGCTTTGTACCCCAATAAATACAAGTTATCGCCAATATACTAACAACCCAATTGTGCTTCACTCAATCAGAATATGGAACCAATGTAAGAAGTATTTTAAGATAGCGAAGCTTTTATCTGTGGCACCTCTACACGAGAAGCACATTTTCCAGGTGCAGGAATCTGTGCGTATGCAAACTTCCACATTCTTTCGCTACATAAATCTCGATCAGCGTGAAAAGTAACACTCGTGCATGCGCTTGCTATCCCGCCCCAACTCGTCCCAGAATTACGCCTCTTTGAATATGCAAAGCAATATAAATAGCTCTTAAGCTCAGTGTTCTGTGAAAAAACAATGGGAAAAGCAAGAGGGAAAATGGAAGAATTTCAGCGAATACCAAGTGGAGGCAAGAAAAAACATAGCTATTTGTTGGTTTAAACAGTGATATAAAAAGGAAGCTAATCGACTGACAGCGTGGCGGAGAAACTCGAAAGCTCAAGTTCACAAAGTCGCACAGTGCCCAAAATAAAAAAGAAGTTGTCAGATATCAAAGTTGCTGTGAAAAGGCGAGACGTAGCCCACCATCTGAGTGTTATATGAAAGCTTATTAGGGTACAGAGAAAAAAAAGGCACACAGTGGGGAAAAAGCACGAAATGTCAACTTCAATCTCGAAATTTCCACTTTAATTACGTAGTTTATTTTGTCATTAAAGTAGAACATCACAAACTTCATCTTAAAATCGTTTAATTAACCAGTTTCTCAAATTACATCGTAATGAAAGTAGCACGTTAAATGCTTTGTTTTGTATGTGTTCTTCTGTGTGTGTGAATCACTACGTGCTTCTTAAACCGGCTTTCTCTTCATCTGACAGGACACAGAATCCATTACATTTGTGATATTACAGCTCTCTGAATAACTAAAATACTGAGATGTATACGTGATATCATTTTCATGATGATAGGAGTTAAAGTACATTATTAAACATGGGAACACGGTGGCACAGTGATTGTGTGCGACCTTCGATGAAATAATTTATTGCAGCAGTACTCAGGGGCGGCTCTAGGCTCATGCCGGCCCTGGGCAGAGAAAGAATCGGTGGCCCCTTCGCCCGCCAATGTCAATATGGTATCTTATGCACGGCGGATGGCCACGTCCGTTGCGGACACTGCATAGCCGCCTCGTGCTCATGACACAAGCGTTTAACTTTTGCCACTGCGTTTTTAGCTGTGTCGTTATTTTCTCTTTCTGTTTTATATTCAATATATATTGGCGTGGCGGCCCCTGGGATTTGGCGGCCCAATGTAGGTGCACAGTTTGCACATGCCTAAGGCCACCCCTGCAGTACTGTCTCTTTCAAACGTACTAACCTCCAATTTCTGTCCTTCCTTTTCTTTCTCCAAGTAACCAATCACCACACAATCAGCACTGTAATAAATGTTAAGCCATCTGTAAGTTTATAACGCCGATTCTTCAAAACATTTAAGGAACATTGAAATATCTTTGTAGTATATGTTTAATTATTCTATCATTCACGCCTGTCCCAGTGAAGCATACAGTGCTTTTATCTGTATAATATTATAAACATATTTTGCTGCATTTCATCTTAAAAATGATATCGTCATCATATGTAAATACGTGCTTTAAAAAGTGGCTCAGGTTGTGCAATATTATAACTGTAGTGCAAGTTTACAGTGAGGTGATTGTACTTATAAGTCCAAACAGTTCTACAAGGAGCAGTTGATGGACTGATTGAGTTCGTTTAGAGCTCTTGGGATGAAACTGTTTGTGGTCCACAAGGTCCATACAGGAAAGGTTTGAAGTGTTTGCCGTGTGAGAAGCAGTTAAAATAGGAAGCATGGCTGAGGCAGCGTGTGCTTGATGCTGTATACCGATAATTCTCTTTCCGATCAGCTGCTCCAAGTGGTGCAGTGAGAGTAATATGGAAAAGATGATCTGCTGTGGCAACCCGTAACGGGAGCAGCTGAAAGAAGAAGAAGAAGAAGAAGAAGAAGAAGGTGCAGTGAGAGCAACAACGTTAAAGCAGTTATGGTATTTGGAATAGTTTGACCATTCCGTGGACCATTATATTGTTACAGGTTAATTACAATCAGATGCATTAAACTAATAAACAATATGCGGTTAATTTCAGTGTATTTATAAAGCAGCATCAGGGATGTGGATCTGAAAAAGAATGATAAACCACACAGGAACAGTAGCACTGCTTTGACGGTGCCGCCAGTCTGCAAAACCGAGCGGAGAACTTGCATATGACAGGGTATGAGGTACCGTGGAAATGTGTGTGGCTTTACGCCAAGTTTAGGTTTTATACATCGCGATTTGAACGTGGAAACATTCTTACACAACATTTTTGTGCATACGCACCATTTGTACATGAGGCCCCTGGTCTAGCTCTTTCTCAGGGGTGGGGGTTGATTTGTTTCGAACCTTTCTTTTTTTATTCTTTTTGTAAAACTCAAGTTGTGTATGGAGTGTTCTTTGATTTTAAAAATTTCAATATAAATAAATAAAATTATTATCTATCTATCTATATATATATATATATATACCTATATATAATGTAGAACATGATCTGGACACAGACAGGCAGACAGGTTGTAATCACCCCACACACGTTTATTGAGGTGCTCCATATTTACAATAAGTGCACACAAACCCCAGTATCCCAAAGTCCTGGCCAACACACAACAATGTCTTCACTTTCTCTTCAGGCCGCCTCCTTGCCTCCTCCAAGACCTCGCCCTTCTTCTACCTGACTCAAGTCCTGAATGAAGGGAGGCGGCCCCTTTTATCCTCACCCGGATGTGCTTCAGGTGCTTCCCGGCAATCTTCCACTGGCACTCCCCAGTGTGGCGGTAGTGCCGGCTGCGTACCCGGAAGCATTCCGGGTGTCCCCGATCCTCTTCCCCCCCAGCACTTCCGGGTGTGGCGGAAGTGCTGAGGTCCAGGGCTCCCAAGGCATTCGAGACCACAGGCCCCTACAGGGATGAGCCCCCCCACATAGTCACCAGGGCGGTCGCCCCCACGTGGTCTGGTGAAGGTGTAAGCCCTGTTCCGGTCCTCTGGGGCATCCCGGCCGGGTCCATGGATTCATGCCGACCTCAATGGGCATGGTTTCCTCCCGTTCTGTCTCGGAGCTCATGGATGACGTATCGTGAAGCGACGGTCCGGGAGTTGCCACGTCACTCCGGAAGGCCGTTTCCTCCCTCTCTGCCGGCTGATTGCACGGCGTAGAGGCAGCTTGAGACGGCTCATCCCTGTCTATAACTAGGCCTAAGTTAAACCCAGGAGTGGTATGTGTCTCTCCGCTTTTAATTTCAGACCAGTCCCGCCCCAGTATCACCGGGTGTGGTGGATTTGGGAGGACCGCCATGGTTAATTTTTTTACCGATCCTCCGCAACTGATGACACAGATGGCAGACCTGTACCAGCGGATTTCTCCATGGATACAGGTTATACTGGTCTTAAATTTCAACCACTGTTGTGGCAGCACAAACTGGCAGACAACAATGGTAATGTTGCTGCCTGAATCGAATAAAGCTGAGGTCTTATACCCGTTTACGATCACCACGCCTGTGTGTGGGACCGCCAATGGGTTAGTCAGAGCACACCAACCCCTCCTCCCCCTCCACCTGCATCCCTCCTTGCTTCCAAGCAGTTTGTGCGTCCGTGACTCTGGGGACGCCGGCACAAGCTCTGGGTTGTACGGGGGGGGCTAGGTTTTGGGACATACTCCGGGGCTGAGTTCGACATAGGTACGGTTCTGCTCCCTCAGATTGTGAGGCCGTCCTTTGTGTCTCCAGAAGCACTATGAGCTCTGCCATGTTCTTAAACTGCTTACCTCAGACCGGCTGGGTGAAGCCATAGGGAAGTGCTTTCATGAGCAGATAGCTGGCTACCTGCTCTATTATTTGGTAGGGCTTGTTCTCAGATGGCCGTAACCACTGCCCTACCATTGTCCAGAAGAACCAGGCTTGTCTGTGTGTCAGCCGCTCTGGGTCCAACCTCCAGTTTTTTTTTTATTTTTCTCACCTGCCAGTCTGGGGCACCCCTAGGTGGTAATTGGGGCTCTGGTTTCACAGGGTGACAGGCACTATCCTCCGAGAGAGCATAATAAGTCCCTTTTGCCTTCCCTCTCCTGAGCAGCCCAACTCTGTGAGCCCCTCCCACACACTCCCTGGCCTCTCTAGGTTGCCTAGTTAAGCGTGCCAGGTGCAAAGCCCGTACCGGGTCTCGGCGAACCACAGGAAACCCTCCACGCCTGAAAACTCGGCCCCGGTACGCTCCCACCTGGGTACATTGCAGGTCCTGTCCCCTTCTCTTCCGGGACTTCTCCATCCTGCCGACTACGCCACTGTCACAAAAGCCACAAAGAGCCATAGCAACGTTTGGGGCAGACATCCGTATATTTGGTTTCCTGGCTGCAAATCGTTTAAATGATAGTTCTGCTGTGCACAAACCGAGTCCAAAACAGAACTGAGGGAATAGGGAAAAGGTGGAGGCTTTTAAAGGGGAAGACAGGAAGTGATATCAAAGGGGTCAGGCTCATGAAGGTCTTCAGCCATAGGTTTGAGCCCAGACGTGACGTAACATCAAGAGGGCCAGGTGGAATCTCCCGTGAATGGTCTACAGGAAAGGGAGAAAAAGAGTCAGTGCACTCTGCCACATCCCGGTATTACTTGGAACTGTCCTTACTCAAGCCCTTTAGCTGCCTCCCATGCGCACGTGTGACAATATATTATATTTATATACATATACATATATACATATATACACATACATACACACACATACACACATATACTGTATGCATACTGTACATAAACATACACACACACATACATACATACACATATACACACACACACGTCTCTCCTCTTTATCCTTAGAAAGGAGCATGTGTGCTATACTGTCGAAATACTCACTAAACTTGTTAACTTTTGTGCTTCTCCCGAGATGACATTTACTCTTATGGGTATCACACTGTTTGGACTTTGAAGCACAAGGGGGAGAAAAAAAAATCAAAAGGAAATGGTTTTCCCTGCTGTGTCTTACTGATTGAATCACAGACTAAGTCACTTTACTCCCATCCTTTTAGGCTACTGAGGAGATAAAAGTGTTAGCTTTAAAAGGTTCCTGGTTAAATTGTTGTTTCTTTCACACCTTGTTGCTTTAACAATACAGTCCTGTTTAGACAGAGTGGGAGAGACAGTCTTATATGTTAGCAGTTCTTGATTAAAGCACAAAAAAAAAAAAAAAATAAAAGTTTTGTAGTTGCAACCCACCTTAGCTAGAAAATTAAATGAAAGTCCATAAAATACTGGTGAGATGTTCAATTTTCGAAAGTAGCTTTAAGTAATCCACTGTATGTTCCCATTTATTTTACTTAAATTAAAAAAGCTAAACATTTTGTCCCAATAAAATAAAATCATTTTTAACTAAAGCTGCACATGTGTAAAACTAAATAGGGTAAATCACCCTTTGACTATTCTTTGATGATTGTTAATACTCATTTATCATATTATATATAAATTAGCAGTTACCTTAAGGATTTGTATTTTTAAAACATTTTTTTCTTTGTTTGGTTAAGATACAGATCAAATCAAAATGTTTTTACAATTGCTTAGGAAACTAGTGACAACATTTTAGAAATCACTCTTCTGTTTTTGCAACTTGCTTTTGCCATTACAGGGATTTCAGATAGTTGGAGCCTATCCTACCAGCCTTGGACACAATACAGGGATCACATCCTTCCCTATAAGATGCTGTGGTACTACTAGCACAAGTTATATCTAATTAATTTTTGGTTTCTACATTTTGTTACTGTTGATGTAATTTGATACTGACATATGTATTCCTCACTTAATATGTAGCTAAAAAGCAATCCTGGGAACATTTGCACATTCTGGAGACACCAGTCAATCACATGGAATCTAATAGAAGACAGAAGTACCAGGGAGAAGCAATACACGAGGGGAATATGTATACTCTCTGAAACTGAACCTTTGACCTCTGTAAATTTGAATGGAAAGAATTTTTTTTTTACAATACTGCCTTGATTAAAAATATGAAAATAATTGAAATTTTTCACATTCTTTAATATAGCGTAATAAATTATTGACCAGGCTAACTGTAAATACATTCTTCTCTGGTTTGATAACAGGGTTATAAATACATCCTACACAACAAACATAAATTTTCCCCAACACACTTTTTCCACTCCATGGCTTTAGGAGTAGGAGAATGCAACAATCAAACCTAAAATGGTCTCCATACATACACTAGACCCTTGTCTCCATTTTAGTCTTTTGTCTACACTACCACAGGGGTTTTCAACTGACAAAAATACTTTTTAAAACACTTTTTTTGAACTGGAGACTTTTGAAAGTGCTAGGATGGTCTTTCAGTGTGGACAGGCAAAAGCAAAGATTTCTGAAAACAAAGACTCCATCATGCTCTGGTTGGTTTGCATTTACTACATAGCTCTTCAGCAGTCCAATCCTCCTCATTATAATGTCTCCTTCCCTGATTTTTTTTTCCTGTGAAGGATAACCACATTCCAACATAGAGTTGCTTTCCACAGTGCTTTTTGTATTGCTTCCATTGTATACATTTAAATTGTGTTTTGTGTGATTTTAAAATCTGTGGTGAAGCAACTACTCACACTGAACAAGAGATGCCAGTCTTATATACTCAAAGTGCACAAGCACATCTGGTCCAATTGACATGCCACAATGTGAGTGGCCAGCCTAAATAAGTACGATTTATAATCACTGTGGTTCACTGTACAATGAATTTCAGAAAATTTGATGGCAACATCAGAAAAATCAGCTAGTGAGACTGCTCTCTCTACAAGACAGCAGACTGAAATATTAATATGACAGAAATTCTTCAATTTGTGCGAGGCAATTGGGCATTGCAACCACTCTCATACTGTAAGTGAAATAACCAATGAAAAAGCCAAAATTTGGGCCAAAAAAACAGTGAATGCAGATCAAGCCACAACTGTACAGTGTACGTCTTATTTTAGACATCTATACTGTGCACATTTCCAGTGTAGGCAGACAATTACATCATATGTATTGGTAATATCAGTACGGATGAAAATATTTTCATAAACAATGGGAAAAATGCTAGTGTGGACAGAATTTGTTTTAAAAAAATGCCATTTTTAAATGAAAATGTAGGAGTGTGGATGTAGCCCTAGTTGCATATTGTAAACATTGTAAAAAGGTAGCAAAAACCTAAGTTTTATATTGTTAATACACTTGTAAATACAGTACTTTCAGAAGATTTTTTCAGACCCCATTAATTTTCACACTGTTGCAGCCCTATGCTAAAATGTTAAAATTAATTTTTCCTTCTCAACTACACAATACCCTGGAATAAAGTGAAGACAGGATTGTAGAAGTTTGCAAATTTCTTAAAAAAACTAAACAGAAAAAACACATTGACACAAGTACTTAGACCCATAGTTATGACGCTTGAAATTTGGCTCAGGTGCATTCCATACAATGGATTACTACAGAGACGTTACTACACCTTGTTTGAAATCCACCACATTATACATGATTATGAAAGTCAAACAACTTTCTGTCTATAGCAGGTCCCGCAGTGGAAAATTTGTATCAAAGCAAAAGCCAAGCCATGACATTGAAGGAATTGACTGCAGAGCTTAGAGCCAGAATTGTGTCAAGGCACAGATCTGGGGGTGGTTGAGAAAAAAAAAAAAAGCAGCAGTACTGAATATTCTGGAACCACCATAACTCTCCCCAGAGCTGGCTGTTCAACCAGATTGGACAATTCAGGAGAAGGGGCTTAGTAAGAAAAGAGACAAAGAACCTGATGGTTACTCTGGCAGAGTTTCAGAGAACCTGTGTTGAGGCAAGAACTTCCAGAAGGACAACCAGCACTGCAACACTAATGACAGATTTATGACAGAGTGGCCAAATGACACAGATAAGCCCACTAGGAGTCTAGGGGAGAAAAACCTCTCAGAAACTGTGTCTGATAAAATCCAAGATAGAACAGAGGACAGACAGTTCAAAGCATCATGTCTGGAAGGAAACCAGGTACTGCTCATCACCTGAGCAATACTATCCTAACTGTGAAGCATGGAGGTGTCAGTATCATGCGGTGGGGTCATTTTTCAGGGACAGGCAGACTAGGCAGAGTCAAGGGAAAGCTGAATGGAATAATGTATAGATATATCCTTAACGTAAACCTGCTCCAGAGTGCTCTAGACTTCACACTAAACTGAAGGTTCATCTTACAACAGCAATGACAATACAGGAAAGGCTTAGGGTCAACAAGAGCCCAGACTTGAACTTAATCAAAAAACTCTGTAGAAACTTGAAAACAGCTGTCCACCGAGAGTCTCCATTCAGCCATGCAACACTGGAGATGAAACCTTTTCATCTTATGAGCTAAAGCATTACATGACTAACAGATTGCTAGATGAAAAGATGCCCAAGGAAATTCATTTTTGACATTTAATTCTTTGTAAATGTTCTTTTTTTAAAAAAAAAAAAAAAAAAAAGATTATACGTATATCCAGAGTTTGCTATCTATATTTTCTTCAATGCTTTCTTCTACCGGTATTATTGTTCTTTAATAAATACCAAGATGCTTTTAACTTTCTATATTTTGTCTTTATAGCTAGAGTGACTGAAGTAATAAGTTAAATATTTAGAGCACCTGGAATCGTCAAGAAGTGCCACATGATTCAAACTTCAAGGTTTTATCAGGTTGAGACCTCTATCCAATTTGGGAACATTAAGTAAAGCAAGACATACACTGGTTGATAAATGATCTATAGCCATGGATGTTGAGCCTTTGTATGTCGACTACATTCTTGGAGACCAAAACTAATATTTCTATAAGTCTGTGATATATTTAAGACATCATACATTGTTTATGCTGAAGAGAAGTCTCTTGAAGTGCTACAGTGGTGCCTCATTCATAAAGCTCCTATATGGTTAGAATGGTAGAGAGTGGTGTATAAGTCATTCATATGGCACTTACTGTATATAGTTAGAGTCTGTGTGAATCCATGTGTGTGTTAAATCTTAAGGCGCGAGAGCAGTCTAACCCATTAACAAACTTGGTAAGTTCACATAATCCCTGGAGAAAGTAAGCAAGGGGAACATCATGATAACCTAGCACAAAAAATGTGGAAAAAGTGAAGAGGTTAGAATACTTTCTGAAGGCACTGTATACTGTATTTCCACCTACTGTACATAGATCTTGCATTAGTTTTACAATTGGGAAGATTAATTCATCCAAGAATTGATAGCCTGCATTCAATTTTTAAGTTCTCAGGGTGACCTAAATGGCAAAGTAAAAAGTTCACAATTGGGAGAGACCCTAAATGTTAACTAATAATAAAACATAACCCGATGAACAACTAGTACACAAGTACAGGGCAAAAATTAATAGAGCAGTCATGTTTTGATTTACTCTGTCTTCAAAACAAATTTTTGATACCCATCATTGTTTTCTGTGTGGAGATCGATTGCATACCACAAAAATACCCACACCCTCATCATCCTTTCCTTTTATAATGCCTTATTGGGCTTTTTCTTAGCTCTTCCAGATGTAGCTAAGAAACAAATCACATCCCAATGTGCATGTAGTAACACAGATATATCAAGCTTACTTTGATTAAGTCTTAGTATTTTGTATTGACAATGGATCTCTTCATCCATTTATAGCTGGGACCAAGGACGAAGAAAACAATTAAACGGGACTCTCTAATGGAAATAAACATAGTAGCAAACTTTCTGTAGGTAAACCTGCAGAAAGATTGTTATTTAGGTAATAAATAGGATTTAGTATTATTTAAATTAGTTGTGTTTTAACCATGATTTTTGATTATCCATTATTACCCGGGCTAACAGAGATATCTCCACTTCAATTTTGAATGTAAACAAGATGCACTTATGTTTACTATTGTGCAGTGAAAAAACAGAGTTTTTGAAAAATATCCAAAAGGATGAAAGGAATATCTCTATGAAAAATACAGTTTTGGGAAACAATAGAAAGAAAATGTAGCCTGAACAGTGTAAAACTGTTCGCTACAGCTTTGATTTTAGATTTGGTTACAGGACTTCAGGCTACTAATAATGACCGTATCATTGTTTTGTTCTTTTATGATTAGGAAAGATCTGTTTATGAGCTAGACCAGTCTGACAAACACAGTAATTTATGCAATTCTAAAACAATCTCCAGAACTCAATTATAGAAATTGACCCTCCAAGATCTGGAACTTTCACTGTAGAACAAAACAAATATATCTATACCACTGCACCAAATAATTACTAAAATGCTTCACCTCTCAAATAGCCACAACAAGAAGAATCACATTTAACAAAAGTGGAAACATGCTGCCTATGAGAATAAGGGCCATTTAAAATAAATAAATAAATTTAAAAAAAAAAACACATAAGGGCTTCTGTTCCTTACATGATAGAAAACCTATACCCTAAAACCTGCTCTGCCAGAAGTTAGAGGGCACTCTGATCTGCTATTCACAGGAAATGCCTGACCTGAGAAATAGTGATTTTATTTGCCATATATATACTTTTAAAATGGTTTCTTTAACACTAAAGGCGAAATTGCCACGTTGGTTCAGACTGTACACACCTTTCTCACACCTGTGAAGGGTTGGCCAATGGGTACAGGTTTCCAATAGCTATGAAGAAAAAACAATTAATGTAAAACAAGAGGACTGCACTCATTACCTGGGTTGGGTGGGTCCAGCATGATGCAGTGTCAAAGTTGCTGCTGATAGCTACTCGCTTCCTGGCATTCACTATTCTTGTCTGCGTTAAATGTTAGCTATTGTCTATGGGTTCTAAACACTGAGGTGCTGCATGGAGTGTTGGCCGATTGAGACATCAGTTTGCAGATATCGAAGTGACAAGTTCCAGAATAGATAGATTCATCCTGTTCTGCCTTGACCAAAGTTTCTGTGAAGTGGGTTGGCAGTTTATGGCCATGGCAGCTGTTTAGTACAGTTGCATCTCCATAACTGACTATGAACTTTTGTGGGTATAGATGACCATAAAAAGCTGAGGTTGCTTTGCAAATAAGTCACACTCTGGAGGTTGATCAGTATTGTCTATCTTCGTGTAGCTCGAGCATCCTACCTGTGCCACCATCACAAGCTGACTTCAACACCCAATATAAGGAGCAGGCAACTTCTTCCACCAGCACAGCTGGTTAACCTGTACTTTAGTTTGCAGTTATATCAAAGCTCCACCAGCAGGACAATCAGCCAAACTTAACAAAAGCTGTCTGTCAGCTATATCACCTGTACAGTGTTTAGCGGAGTGGTGATACTTAGCCTACCACAGCCAGTATCTGAAATCTACATCATTGCAGATCAGACTTCATTTATTGCACAATAAATCTTATCAGCACTGGCATAGGTGACTTAATTTTTGAAAAAATAGAAAGAGCTACTGCTGTGTACCAAAGTAGCATCCTAGGACCTCACCATCTTGCTGGTATCTATAAACAATCTAATAAAACAGAAGCATCAGTGTGAACCTTTTGTGTTCTCCACCTTGGACCAAATTATCAAGGTCAAGGCTGCCAATCACAACAGTGCCTACCTACTGAGTGAAGACCTCACTGGGCTAGCTGAAAAGGCAAAGTCTTGATGCATTTTATTCAGTGCTATAAAGACAAAGGTTTTATGATCACTACTATGATGCAGATACATCACATTTGATTTCTGTCTTCCAGAATCAAAACACTGACTGAGGAAACCAGACTAACTTGTCACCATTAGATTTAATGGTTATCTATGAAACTCATACCAGATCTATAGGTACTACAGCAAAGCAGGCTATCCATTGCATCCAACAAAGGCAACGGTTACATCCTTTGACCCGTCCTGTAGCATACAAAAATTTCCTTCAGAGAGTCATTGAGTATTGTTTTCTTGTGTGAGTGGGTTGACCCTCAATCTTGCACCTACTTGATTCCTTTCAGAAGCTAACCCAGTTGCTTGTTTACCCTTTGAACCCTTAGACCTAACCCCACTAGAAAGCAGGGGGTTTTATCCACTGCATGAGCAACCCATGGCCACTTATTGGACTCTGTGGCATCTTGCTGTATACCATTTTGATGTTAAGGAGAAAATGTAAGCTTGCACCATAACCTACTTCTTGGCTTCGGAGTGATTCACTTTTCATAAAGTCACACCAAAGGAAATCACTTATTTGGATATTTGCATAGGGGAATTATGCATCGGGGGCAACCACACAATGACAAGCAGAAACCAAAGAGCTGAAAATTCATTTAAAGATTTGTACAGCTTGGGAACAAAACTCAGATCGATCAGTTACACTCAAAATTATAATTCTGGAAGATGTAGTACTATTAAAAAGGCAATGTCTTTGACAGAGATATGAAAGAAAGGAAACTTGATAGTATGCTGGTTACGCTTTTTACGGTAAATGTAATTTAATTTGTAGACAAATGTAAATAGAGAAATCTAGCAGTTTTAGGCTGGCACAGCTGTGAAACCCAGCAGTCTTAAAATCTAACAGGAGTGCCGGATTTCCAGATGAAATCCTGGAACGTGAATTGTTTTCATTTCAGTTTAAAAATAAATGCACTGAACATAAACTAGAAAAATTGGCTTACCTGAGAATTAACCATCATCTCCTGGGTATCATTTCAGGTAGGAGGTTACGAAAACCACACCATACGGAGTAGAGAAAAAGACAGTGTGGATGAAGATGATCAGCAAATGTGAACCCACTTACTGTATCCTCAAGCTGGGTTTTTATTGACTAACACTTCACTCAGGTGACAAATGAAAAGAACTTAAAAACACCCAATGACTCCAATTATGAAATTAAGACTTAACTAAGCAAGTCTCACTTGAATAAGTTTTAACAATCAAAGCTCAGTTTCACACATGCAAATTGTTTTTTGTTCACTCAAGACATGTTTAGGTAATCCATGATTATCTGCACACTTGATATTTAGGCAGTCCCGAGAACATCTATCAGATCTCAAAAGCACAGAGGAAAGGGCAACAATATCTGCAGACTGAGTACCTGTGAGTAAATGTGAAGCTGACAAGAGGCAGTGTGTAGTATGGGACGGTTTAGAAAAAAGTTTAGTTTTATTTAAATGCTGTAAAAGTAAAATATGTAGACAGTGGCAGTCATTCAGCAGCTGAACAAAGACCCTTGATTGATAGTCACAAAAGGAAATTCATCCACTAAAAAAAGTGAGAGACTGCTTAGTAATCTGCAGCAGACCAATGCACAAGTGTATTACAATTCTAAGGGTCACGCATGGCATAATTAAAATAATGGTATTTTAAAAGTTTCCTTTGATATACTTTAAGTTTGATTGTCCACATACTAGTCTGTGCATGTCACACTTCAAAAATTGAAGTATTTAGTAGCAGTGTATAGTGCTTTGGCAGCAAATGGAAAATATACAAGAAAAATGTCAGATATGCTAGAATACATTTTTAAAGAAACATATTGCACATTTAGCATCCAAAAAGAAAGCTGCAGCTTTTGCCTCCAGTACAATGTTCCAGTCCAATCATGTGCATTAATGGTACAGATCATCTCCATTTTACATAGTCAAACTATAATGAATTTGTATCTATTGCACCTTTGACTTTAGGAAGCCTAAACAATATCTAATGTCACTGACCCAACTTCACAATATAGTGTCACACTGGGAAACTGGATTCCCAGCAGGTCACTGGCTTTAAACAACAAATAAAGCTGTAAAGTAGCACTTGTGGCCAATATGGCAATCGTGGTTTTATGAACATTCTGATCTACTTCTGCTGTAAATGATTTACAGATCAGGTGGTCTTCCACCATCATTTAGAGGCGGTTTTCCACTTGTGCCATGGTAACATGGGCTAAAAAGAGGTAGATAACTTGTGAGTAATATTCTGAAAGTAACCGTCTGCCAGTATTTATGAATAAATGCCATTTATTCTTTAAATGAGTACATCTTTCACTACAGTATAACTTCGGCCAATTGCATAATGTTTTTTGAAATTCTATAGTTGTCAGGAAACATCAAGGGGTCTGTGTAGGCCTTTAACGGTATATTTTATGAACAGTCCAAGCTCCTTCATTCATCCAATTTTCAAGAAATGGACATACCAGGATTGTCAAACGCAATCTAATTTTTTATGCACCAAATGTCACATTTGTATGAAAACCATCTTTAAAAGAACAAGCCATACTTGCCAAAAATTAAAGATTGCGGAGATGTGCAATTTAATCTATTTGTTACTCTATTATACAAATGCTATGATTTATATCAAAACTGGCAATGAGCTTTTTCTAATCATTTGTTCTAATGGTTTAAATGGTCTACTTTCCTGAAGCTCCCATTTCATTAAGATTTTAAAATGCACATACCACAGCTTATTCTAAAAGGACTTTGGCATTTTTCTTGCACATTACTACAAACATCTAAGTGCTGCTTTAGTGTTTCAGGTATATCAAAAGTACAAATTTTAATTGACTATTTTAAGATAATGAAACAACTTTTCCTTTTGCTTTTCATGGACAAACGAAAAAAAAAATAGCACACTTTTAGTGATACATTATTATAGTTTAGACATTGTATGGCTTTTAATCTTTTACCACTTTGTAACAAACAATAGATTTAAATTATAGTGTAAGAATGCAGCAATGATAAGCTAAAAAAAAGTAATGAACAACAATATACATGCCATAATGAATTCACTTTTTAATTAACACAAGATTTTAAGAAAATTCAGCAATATGATATATGCAAAAAATCCTTTGAATCCTTCTCAGAGGTTGTGTTTCTCAGTCATGAATTTCATGAACTCCAACACACAGCACTGTGCCAAGTTTCATCTTTAGCCTGGTATGGAACAGGCTAATAGGGGACACTTTGTTGCTTCACCCACCAAGTGCAATTTGCCTTAATCCTCTTTGGTGGAACTTAAACAGGCCGGAATGAGACCAGCTTGTCAATTTAAGTGATGCTGACTCACCAAGCACACTTTGTGGGGAAAAAAAACATTGGGATGGATGGTCTCTTTCCTTGGTCATCTGTGGGAGAGAAGCTCAGATATGAGCATTAGTTCATGCTTCGGCCATGTGTCAGTGACTATAACCAAACCTAGTGTAGAGAAAATTAGAGAAAAGCTTTTTTGCCATTATTTCCCCTATAAAACTGAAGACAAAGAAAATTTTATCCAATGATATGGACAAAGAACCACAAAAGAAAAACAAGTAAATGCTATTTACTGCCGACAAAATTCCCAGTTTGAATCTTTAACAAAGACCAAATCTATTAAACCATCAAATATCTTCATGATGGCTTTGTACCTTGAAAACTGTTTTCTATGCCAATGTTGTGAGCACCTTCATAGGTTCAAAAATGTATACAACTGAGAAACCACAATGGAAACTTCAATATGCAATGAAGGATAACTATGTATAAATTCAGTAGTATTGCATAAACACAAAACAATGATAAAAAGAACACAGAACAATTTCAGATTGTCCACAAGGTTTAAAACAAATGACAAAAAAACACATTCACAATAGCCAAGAAAAATAAAAACAGTATCAGAAAACAGCCAGCCAAAGACTTACACTCTCATGTTTAATTCTTGTTGTGTAACAAGCACGGTAAGAGGTAATAACTGTTAGGTACAACTTTAGCTTTCCAACCTTATGCCCAAGTTGAAAACTTCCAGCACTACACTTAAGCCATTTCTCATCCATGACTAACTTTTGCAAAATGAACACTCCAGAAGACAATAAAAACCCACCTTTTATGTTAACAATTAGACTATATACAGTATATAAAATCCTAAGCCTGAATGTGCAGGCTTATTTTAAAACTTACATATATACAGTATGTTTGGTATCATTCTTTTCAGAATTTATCAAACTTTAATGTGATGTTAGATTTTCAGATTCTTATTCTGTTTTTAAATTATAAACTAAAATAAAGAAGTCGTGGTTTTTGTCAGTTACAACGAACAGATCGTTTTAGTCTCATAAATACTCAGAGCATAGTGGACTTCAGTTTAACAGGAATACTCCAATCGGTAAGAGTAAATATTGTACTCTCATTTCATGATCTTTACTCTTATTTTTCTTTTACATATGTACAGAATTTTGTGATTTTGACTCCAATAAATAATTCTTTTGTACATTTATAGATTTTACAAATATTCTGGCTGCAAGTGGGGATTTGGCACCGAAGGCTTGCCCCCCTAGTATTTAATGAAATTATATAGAGTTGCTTTGTAAAATAATGTTTTTTCAGTTACTTTGATCCAAGTCTAATAGTAGAGAGTACCAATCCGCACAAAGGTAATGAAGTTAAGTGGGGGCCTTTACTACAACCCCATGTCAAAAAAGTTGTTTTTAAAAAAAAAAAAATTCTTAAATTTACTTTAACTTCATTGCAGATAGTATGAACCCAAGATATTTCATGTTTTGTCTGGTCATCCATTTCTGCATGTCAGGCCTGCAACACATTCCAAAAAAAAAAAAAAAGTTGGGACAGGGCAAATTAGGGACAGTAATGAGGTAAAATAATGGAATGTCAACAGGTGCTTGTAATCATGGTTTGGAACAAAAGCAGTATCCATGAAAGGCTGAGTCTTTGAGGATCAAAAATAGGCAGAAGATCTCAGATTTGTCAACAAATGTGCAAGAAAATTATTGCAACGTTTAAAGACAATGTTCCTGAAAAGGAAGATTTGAAGGGATTTGCATATTTTGCCCTCTACAGAGTAAAATATCATTAAACAATTCAAGGAATCTGGAGGAATTTCAGCACATAAATGTCAAGGGCACAATTCCTCAGGCAGAACTGCATCAAAGAACTGTCACTCATCAATAGTGGATATAACCACATATGATTAGTGATTAGTTTGGCAGACCTTTGTCAAGCACTAAAATATGGAGTTATATTCACAAATGCCACTTAAAACTTTACTGTACAAAAAAGTCTTATGTTAACTAAATGCAGAAGTGGTCTAGATTTCTGTAGACACAGGGACGGCCCATCACCCAGTAGAAATATGTATTATGGTCAGACAAATCCGTATTCCAGATCTTTTTTTGGAGGAAATGGATGTGTGCTCTAGACAAGATGAAAGGGACCATCCAGACTATTATCAGCAACAGGTCCAAAAGCCAGGGTCTGTCATTGTAAGGGGTAGCGTCTGTGCCTGCGGTAAAGGTAATTTATACTTCTGTGATGGCACCATTAATGTAGATACATTGAGATTTTAGAGCATCATCTGCAGGCTTCAAGACATCTTTTCCAGGGATGTCCCTGCATGTTTTAACAAGACAAAGCAAAACACTCTGCACACATTGCAAAGGCATGGCTACCTGCAGTCCTGACCGGTCCCCAATAGAGAATGTGGGAAGAATTTTGAAATGAGAAAAAAAAAAAAAAAAAAAAAACTGACCCCCAAACTTTTGCACACATTAAGATGGGACAAAACACCTGATGTGCTTTAGTGCTTGGTGTCCTCAGTGCCAAAACATCTTAAAAGATGTTGTGAGAAGGAATGAAGTGGTGAATGCTTTAACCATCCCAACTTTTGGAATGTGTTGCAGGCCTGAAATGAAAGAATGGATGTATATTAACAAATGAAATGAAGTTATCCAGCCAAAACATGAAATAGCTTGGGTTCATACAGTCTGCAACGAAAGTAAAAATCACTTTGTTTTGTACTTTCCACACCATCCCAACTTTTTCCAATTTAAGGCTGTAAATGTCTAAATATAGTAGGTTGTCGAAATGGCAAGAGTATTGATTATCATCCCATCCATTAGTCCATCCCACAGGATAATTTTTAATTTTTGCAAACCTGCTTAAGATAAAAACTAAAATGCAGTTTAATTTCTCACAATAGAATTGAATGTTAACATCTCTCCAAATTTAAAATTTTATGAATAGGCTAGAGCAGAATTATCCAAGTATCAGTTTGGGCATTACAAACTGTAATTGGTAGACATGGAGGTGTTACCAGTTAATACATTTTGATCAAGACAAAGTTGGAGAGGAGAAAGTGTACTTACTAGAATTACAAATTACTATATACAGTATGGTGAAAGTACAGTATAATACAATAATTCTTGCTTAATCAACCGGTAACTAACAAACATGACATAAATCAGTCTGCCCCGACTTACTTTATGATAAAGAGGCTTTAGTTTCTGTATTAAGTTATGGTCTAAAACTTGACTGAAATTTATCAAGAACTGAATGCGTTTTAAACGATCATTTATCTGCTGGAGAATTTTTCTAGTACTTAAAAAGGTAGATTAGAAATAGGTTCATAATGTTCTGAAGAGTCAAGATTGTTTTTCTGGAGCAGGGGTTTAACTACTGCAGTCTATAGGATCTGGAAAGACCCTAGTATCTAATGAAAAGTATAACATCATTCAGCACATCAGAAATGTTTGATGTTTGTGTTGCAGAGAATCCCAGTAATTCAAGCTGGGGGAAATTTAAACTTTTCTAAACTTAGAATCATTGTGTGCCAAAATCTAAACAATGTTTGTATTGTTTCAACAGTTATGATTCTCAAACACCAAAAAAAATTTAAGGTTCAAGCCAGTGATGGGGGAAAAAAAAAATCATGTGAAGAACTTTTGGACAAGGTAGTCAAAGTTGATTATATGCCTCAATAACATGCAATAAACCAGGTCAAATAGGATTTGGTTTAAAGTTTGTGGCAGTCAATTGGGTAAAAGCAGTGGACAATCCCTGTGATAGGACTGTGCCTGTACTCATGTCACAAGGGTTACAAAGCCCATTCTGTGAATCTGTGGGTTCAAATAGATGCCACCCCTTCCCAGATTTCTACCCAATTGGATCTGTGTGATTTGTGCCTGTTCTCCATTCTGAAAAAAAAAAAAAAAAAAAAAAAAGTCACCCCTGCTGGACCTGGATATGCCGACTGGCAGTATCATTTAAGGTTGGGGGTTACTTGCAGTCCAGTCTTACCTATAACTAAAAATCATGTTAATGCTAAATACCAGGTTGATTTCCAGTTCCTGACAGTTGCCTTATCAAATACAATTCTTACTTTGGATATCTCAAGATAGGCATGAATTTTGTTTAGACTATCAGTTTCTCTTTAGTCATTTATTTTTGCCATCTGAAAAGGTAGGTTAATGCCAAGATGGACAACATATTGGTTCTTGTTCTCTTAGGACTTAACCACAGCATTTGACACTGCAGTATTTTCAGATCTTAACCAATGGGCATCTCCAGCAGTGCCTTAAAAGTGGCTTCAGTCTTAACATGTAGAAAACAGGTGGCAATTCTTGTTTGGGGATCCAGAATATTATATTGGGTACTAAAAGACAACATCTTTATATTAATGCACATGTTCATAAGGCAAGATTACCTTAAAATATAAGGTGAACTACCAGTTATGCAGATCACAGTGTAATTTAAGGTTACATGTCTGAAACATAACTTTAACCTTTCCTTTTCTGTATGGAAATAATCTTTACTAGTCTATACAACTTGACGACCCGACACTCCTGGACCCTCTGATCCAATGACTTGTTTCTGAATGGATGAGTAATAATTTCCTCAAGCTAAATAAGGAAACAAATGATTTTTTTTGGGGGGGGGGGGGGGGGGGGGGGGGTCTTCATTACTTAAGGCAAAGTGGAAGACTAAAGTTTACATCAGTCCATTATAAACACCCAACCCCACATTAAAAGCCTCTTCATTTAACAACATTTATATAGCACACATTTTCATACAAATAATGTAGCTCAAAGTGCTTTACATGATAAAGACGAGACAAAGAATTAAAATAAGAACCTCAATCAACATAGAATAAAAGTAAGGTCCGATGGCCAGGGAGGGCAGAAAAAGAACACTCCTGATGGCTGGGGAGAGAAAAAAAAAAAAAAAAAAAATCTGCTGGGGTTCCAGGCCATGAGACCAGACCGCCCAGCCCCCTCCAGGCATTCTACCTAACAAATGATTAGTCCTCATTGTATTCAGGATCTTCATGGAAGGACTTGACATTGCAAAATGCTAAGAAATTCACCCGTTTTTAACCAAATATTAGCACATTACAGCAATCTAACATGAGTACCTAAGAATGCAGCAACAAGAACCTAGACAGAGAATCACCAGTATTAGCATTGTTACATTGGTTACCTGTGTCCTTTATAATTGATTTAAAGTACTATTAATGGTATACAAAAACTTCACACACACACTTTTGCTCCTTATATTTTAGAGAACTGGTTCTCTTACATTCCTATTTGTAACCTTAGGCCACATATTGATATTATTCCAGGAGATAAAACAAGTGGTAAGGTGACTTTTGGTGTTGCATACCAAATAGCTGGAATACTGAGAACTATGCCAGGCTAATGGAGAACTTTAAACCTCCCTCCCCAACCCCCCCCCCCCCCAAAAAAACAAAACAAAACAAAACACACTTGATTTTTGGCATTTTCATGCAGTAGCTGCATTCTAGATATACTGCATGCATTTGCAGTCATTAATCTCCACTTGGCAGTTGCACAGTAAGAATAGGAAAAAAGTTGCATAGGACATGAAAATTCATATGCCAATCAAATCTAGAGAGGATTAAAAAAAAAAAAAAAAAAATCCTACTGGCCATCTGACTACAAACTTACCATTAGAGACTGAGTCCTTATAGACTATCACATCTGTTACACAAGTACATGTTCATTTCTTATTTACTATTTGTTATTCAATGCTAACTTGGTCCCTTTTCTTGCAACTTTTACATTAAGAGTTTCATGCAAGCCACCTCAGAAATGTTGGTATTGCTTTCTTACTGGACTCTGAGAAGTCTATTCCCATTGTGGTCCCAGCATTTAAATTGCTCAAAGAAATGACTCAACTACCCATAATTATTGCCCATTATACCTACACTATTTTGATTATCTATTAGGACTCCCAAAATTGTCAACATTCTTAAACGCTGGGAAGAACTCCCTTCATCTCGAAGACCTACTGCTATGACAATTTTGATTGTACCATAAAGGAAAACAGCCCTGGTACACTGAAAAGTGTATACTTGCCCAGCATCCAGAATCATCCATAAACCTCAAAATGTTAGGTTTGTAATATACATTTCAGTAGGCAGGAGTCAATTCTTAGCCATATGGAAAAATAATCTCTGTAGAACATTCCTGTTTCAAGCTTACAACATTTTGATCAACCCTTTGCATAGACTGCATGTAAAAATTGTATTAATCTACAACATGGGTGTGCATGAATGCAAGTAAGCGAGTAAAAACTAAATAGCTCAAAAGGCTACAACACCCCATTTAAAAAAAAAACACTGATGTTTAGAAATGCTTTGGGTTTAAAGTAGGAGAATTGATAGTACACTTGGCTCAAAGATGTGTATACTTTGAGATTTGATGTCAGCTACAATTGTTTAATATGTAGATGGTAGAATTGCTTTAAAACCCATGTCCCAATAAAGAATCCGTTTGCATTCAGACTGGAGTCTGCAGAAGTCTTAGGGAAGCCATTCCTTTTCTAAGGAGTTATGCATATTGGGCTATAAGATGTCAAAACACACTGGCTACCATCAGTGCTTATAGATGTAGCAAGGGAAGAGGGAAAAAATCCACACAATGAAATTTCAAGTCTTACACACACACACCAGCAATCAAATGAGCTTCTTTGTTAATACCAAGATTAAATTTAAATCCTAACGTTGTTACGATGGTATGTTGAATTACTAAAGTATTGCAGAGACAGTATAGCAATACAGACTAAGCATACCAGTTGCAAATCTACATGTTTAACCAGTAGTTTGAATTCAAACTAAATGCTCAGAAGTATAACCCCTCACATGCAAAGAGTGTAGGGAAAGCACAGTACCATATTGAATGGTTCATTACATTTGCCAATACCCATTTTAATAAAAAAAAAAAAAAAAACCTGGATTTGTGCACAGGTGAAGCAAAAGCCAAGTTTGATCATTCCTGGATGGAGGACAGCACAAAGGCTTCATGAAGGAATGTAAAACTGACAAGTATGATTTTTGCACAGTAAGCAAAAAAGTTGAAGACATATCTCTAGGAATTGATCTGAATCAATCTGACCAATCCATTTATTAAGTTTTAAACTTAATGATTCAAACAAACCTTAAGTTCCTAACATGAATTCTGACAAACTAGCATTTAAAAGCAGGTTAGTGTTAGTTTCTGAATCCCAAGTTCAACAGTACAAATATAAAAATGGAAACAAAAATCAGCATTTGTTACAGATTAGATGTCAGAATAAAATTAGACTGTACACATGGTATGAAATTGGGTTGTACATGACCTCATTTATAGTGAGAAACTTCCCAGAACATTAAGTCTTGGCTTTTTTGCATGCCAATACTACAGGTAGTTAAAAATGCTAGACAACTAGGATACTCAATCTAGGAGCAATTAGAGAAAATGCACAATTTTCCAATTGTTGAAGTCTGTGCAAAGGATTTTTGCCATGGTACAATAGGTATTGTGAATCTTATTGCAACATCCCTATTGATTTGTAAAACCCTAAATTCAGTACTTTAGTTGGGTATAAAACTTTGCAACTGGTAACTTTCTGGCTTAAACTAAATTTATGGAACCTTCAGAAAGCCTTTGGAGAAACAGCTATTTCAATTTTGAGACTGTTTAATGCCTATAATGTGTAGGAAAATACAAACACCTGTCCAATACTTTCAAGTGTGCTAATATAGAAATGGACTTGAGAGTTCTGGTTTTGCTTATAACAAGCAAGGTGTAATGCTACCCACCCCCTTAAAAAGGATCAAGGTGCCTTCAGTTGACAATCAAGATACTTTGGCAACATGAGCCACTCAAGTAAAGTCTTTTCCTGACATAGGGGAGCAAAAGGAATTTGACAAGGTTCAGTACTTAGACTGAATGGTCAAGTATGACCAGAGAACAAGACAATTGTTATTCAGTAAGAGTCAGTCAGTCAGTCAAGAAAAATGGTCTAGAACAGATGCACAAAAGGCCCAGAAGCATACTAACTGTAGGGTAAGAATTTTAAATTCCATTTAAGTGCCACACACAAAAAACCCCACACAACACACATTGACAAAATGACAAAGACAGGCATAAAGTTGTATTTGTAAGATACTGGAGTTTAACATGGAACATTAAAAGGGATGGAAGACCAAGTCTGACAAATGTCAGATTAATCACAAGTTACAACTTAGACAAGCTTCCTGAACAGATTTTACAAAGAATTTTCTAACCAGACATGGAGACCAGAGTCTCAAAAGACAAGGTCAATGGGTGCATATTTCACTTTACAGGAGAACCCATTAGATAATGCTGCCAAGAAAGTCTATACAAGTATTGTTATACTGAAAGTATAATGTAAACAGGAGTGTCAACTCAGACTGGCTATTAAGTTCTGCTAAATTTCCAGAGCATGGCAATATTAAATTTGTCAGGCAAACTACAGCTGCAATATTATTGCCAATTTACCTGAATAGGTTCTAAAACAGAACTGTTAACTACATTGACAGATTAAAATTTGTCCTAAATAAAACTAGTGGATAATGCTAGGCAAAGCAATGAGGGGGGTAGTTTCCAAAACTATCAAGTTTTGAGAAGGATGCAGGCCAATATACTATAGTTACAAGAAAAACCATACCCCACACACTACCCCCAACCACCCATGTTGACAGTCTGGTAATAAACCATTGTTACCACACATTGCTTCCTCCTAAACCTGCCACCATTAATCATGGAGAAAGAAAGACACATATACAAAAAGCTTTATTTATCAAGATACTTAAAAACATAAAAGCTTAATACTTTCTAAAATTCCTGGGACTCAATATCTTTTTCATGATTCTCAACGGAAGCATTTTTAGTCTTTTTAGGCAGCAGCTGAGCCTGTATATTTGGCAAAACTCCACCTTCAGCAATGGTCACTCCTCCCAGTAGCCTATTGAGCTCCTCATCATTCCTCACTGCTAGCTGGATGTGCCTAGGCATAATCCTCATTTTTTTGTTGTCCCTAGCTGCGTTACCAGAAAGTTCCAGTACCTCTGCAGTCAAATACTCGAGAACTGCTGCCAGGTAGACCGGAGCACCAGATCCAATTCGCTCTGCGTAGTTTCCTTTCCGTAGAAGCCGATAAATTCTACCAACAGGAAACTGGAGCCCAGACCTAGAGGATCTGCTCTGAACCTTTAATTTAGCCTCAACAGCCACCGCCTTCTTCCCACGACCAGACATCTCCAAGGCTTGAATTCTTTCGTAGAAGTGCAGGAACCTTAAAATAAAAGCAATGGAAGTTCCAGTTAGGTAGAAGACAATCTTATTCACCCAAGACACAGGCTAAAGTGTAAGAGCAACTTCTGGTTAAGTATTATATTGAGAATGAATAAAACCTCTTTCAAGGATAGTGCATACAGCAAGAACATGTGGAATAGGCCAGATGAAATAAAACAAAGTTCTGTGAAATGGGACAAGGTTGAATAGGATAATGTCTGAAACATTTAGTATAAAAATTAACTTATTCAGAGTTGAGGGTGTGATAGAAAGTACCATTTAAATGCTGAATATTTATGCGGACATACCTTCAGCCACCAAATGGCTCAATTACAGCAGAGAGCTTGTAAAGTTTCTTGCATTAAAATAGGCTCTGCATGGCAATTTGGGCAACTTTTTCTTGACCTCATATCTGACTCCAGCAAACCACATATATTCACTTTCCAAACTACTCACCAATTAAATCACAGTACTTGTTAGTGTGGAGATTAATGTTAAGCCTTTTTTAAAAGACCATATATTAAACAAATAAAAAAAAAAAAAAAACACTAAAGAACCAACCATGGAAGGCATACACATCCACGGTGTCCAGTCAACAAGCTTCATCCATTCCCACCACCAACTTGTATCCATCTTAAGGTGGTCATCATTTTGTGCCTACTCTTGAAATATATGGCATGGCAACTTTGTTGTGCCAACCATTGGAATGGCAAATGTAATCAAAAACCCACACTCCAATGGTTAGCGCACCACAGACATTAAAACAAAGCTGTTCACATTCATTACTTGTATTTCAACCTCTTTGCCCAGCAGAACTACTATTTAAACAGTAGCGAGTTACAGTTCAATTGAACAGCAGTTAAACCTATACCAGCCTTAAACCTTCAGCACTACCATCCGGTTTCGATTTTATCCACGGTCAGGAGAACTGCTACAATCCAAACTGTTGTAAGGGGTGCAGAGAATAGGCAATGAACATGTAGTTTAAGCCAAAAACAGCACAGATACAACTTCAATGGACATTTGCCCATTTCATACGGCTGCTATACACAGAACTGAACATGCTGTCAGAAGGCCACTCCCGTGAAAGCAAACACAAACGCAACATTCGGATGACACGCGTAAACATGGCACTACCAAAATGCGAGCTTACTTCTCGGACCGTTAGACGCACCAAGAAGAAACAGACAACGACGACTTAACGGATATCTTAAATGGAACAGGAAAATGGCATTTTGTTGTTTACCTTTAACACCACCATTTAAAAAAAGCCATTTCGTCGTTATTTTTCGCATCGATCCAAAAAGTTTCTACAACGCTTTACAAGTAAACTACGACTCACATGTAGGCCTAAGCCAACTACCGCCAAGAAGGAGAAAATATAAATGATTCTTACCCGGATGGGGAGAAAATCAAAAAGTTGAACACACTCTGCAGCGCATGTCAGTCCTTTAAATGAGGTGCGGTCCCGCGTAGAGTGCGACACGGAACTCGCACCTGCAAGCAACTAATACTAACGAGGTATTAATGGAGTAGAGCGGGAAGTTTAGCCGTCGGCCTTCACTGCTCTAATTTACAAACGCGATGAAGAGCTCTCAATTAATGTTTGAATCAATCAATCAATGAATGATCTAACGGGTTTCTTCACATACCTAAATACATGTTTGTTAAGGCCGAATAGTGAGCAGGAAAGGTCAACATGGAAATTATGGAGAACGCGCACCAAACACGTAGTATGTTGATATTCCCGTTACAGATTTATATCTTTCCAACCATTTTCAAACCCACTTATTCTGGGTCACGGGGAAGTTAGAGACAATCCCACCAAGCCATATGTATATTTGATTAAAGTTATTTCCCCAGTGAAAAGTGAGATTAATTAAATAACTTACATTTTTTTATAATAACTTCATAATATATTTGCACCAAAGACCAATAAAGTTAAGTGATTTATTTCTGTTTCTGTAAGGCGAGTGCCTCTTATCTACAGTTAGATTAAGAATATTTATATGGAAACAAGCAGCTGTGTGTGATGTGTGCTTGTGAATTTTTTGTAGACCAAAACAGATGTCTCTGTATTTAATTGAAGGCTATATCTTTAACATTGCATAAAACTGAATTTGGATTGTCAATTTATTTTTAAATTCCAAAGTTTCATTCTTATTCGAGGCTTCAGTTACATTTATGGGCCAGTACGTAGTCTGTCTTTGGTAATATTCTCACAGGGAATGTATAATTATTACTTTATTACAGCAATAAAAATAGATTAGAAAATTATATTTTTCTCTTTAATGTATTTATAGATGTGAACACTTTAAGTGAAAATTTGTCATACAGCAATAAGTTGCTTTCTGCATATTGATTTCCCATTTGTAACTTTTTGTTTCTCTGACATTGTTTCCAATGAACCTCTGTATAGTAGAGTTTTTTTTTCTTATTTTAAGGAATGAGATTTTTAATTTAAAATCAAGTACTCTTATGTGGCAATTAAGTTCAGTCTTTGATTGTGAGGATTTAATTGTCTTTATGGAGTACTGGCATTTACTCCATAAAGCAAAATACAGACATTTCACTCCAGTGTTTTAAGAAATCCCTTATTTATCTAATCTAGTGCTTTCTGTACTAAAAATTAATACCTCTCACTTTCCTTTATAAATAGTTATGTTAAAGAAATTTAGCACTGACAGTAACATGCACCACTGTTATAGTTTATAAGGGTTTAACTAGTACCATCATTATCTTTTATTACATTTTCATTCTTTTTTAATCTCCTGTGTGTCACTTCACTTTCACACATCACAGAGGTGAACTTTCTCCATTGCTTTGCCTATAACCTTTACAATTTTAAGCATTTTTTTGAAGAGTTAATAAATAGTTTGGTCCACCTCTCCTACAATTTTCTGGTTCCTCTTTTTCAGTTATAGAGTCAGAGTGAATAGTGACATCACAGGTCTTTTCTGAAAATTTTAATGTGATTATGTTTCTAAACTGTCACACGGAAGATTCATTTTCACTATTAGCAGATAACAAGGCATGAATGTTCCCCTTTGTAGTTCTATGGAGAAGAACTTATCTTTTTGGTTTTATACACTGCACTTTTTTCATGCCTGCTATCAGAAATGATCTGGCCATAACGTTTTAAATGGCTGAAGTCTTGTATGTTAACTATTGTTTTTTAGATTTTAAGTATCATCATTCCATTTCTGATCCTAATAAGTTCAAAGACTGACATTTGCTAATGGTTCATGGTGGCTTGTGTTCTTGACACCATCGTATTGTGGACATTACATTTATTAATGTACTGTAGACACATAGGTTTTTTTGGATTTACTGTATGTACAGTAAGTCTGAAGTTTTTGTCATTATCCTTTTCATTAGCTACTTCTTTGTGTAATTATTTATTTATTCATGATTTACAATTATGTAAAAATTTGAATGTTCTGTACGAAAATAAATTCTAAATAAGTCAATCAAGCTGGTGCAACAGTCGTAACAATAAATTGCAATTTAAACTTAAAAGCATTTATATAACTAATTGTCAGTGGCACCTATGCTACACTACTAATTATTAGCTAATTAAAAATAATTAGGAAAACATTATGATAATAAAATATTTTCATAAAATAATTAAATAAGATGAAGAAATGTACTTATGTATTCTAAAAGTATTAATGACAAAGTAAGATGTTCAATTTATAGAAGGAACTTAGATTTTGGTTAAATTATCTAAAAAAAGGATGAAAATATCACATGAATGGTGGTGAATCTAATACCTTTTAATTCAGGAAAGCAAATTTGTTATATAAGCAGGTCACACACAAAACTAAGAACAAGGCATCAAATATCTTTTCAAAGTGCAAATGACTTTGGGAAATTCTGTAGAAATGTATTCTGAACTTATGATAACAATGTGATTTGATGCAACTATGTAAAAGTCTGTTAAATTATGTTTTATACAACATCTGAGTGGCACTGTGGTGCAGTGAGTTAGCTCTGGTGTCTTACAGATCCAACGTCCTAGGTTCAAATGCAGTGTCTATTCATGGTCTGTATGGAGTTTGCATACTCACCCCATACCTGTGTGGGTCTTCTTCTATGAACTTCAGAATTCTTATAAATAGGCAGATTTATTTTTGGGCAAATCTAAATTGTCCAATGTGAGTGTGTTAATGCCTATCTACAGGATTGTTTCCCACATTGCATCCAGTGTTGTTAGTCCCCTGCAATTGTGACTTGAATTGAATGTGCGTGAAAATATGTTTATGTAAGTAGCTCACTGTCATTCACAAGCCCAGCACACTGTATACATTTACAAATATAAATCACATAAAATCCTAAAGCTGCTTAATCCAATTAGTATAATTAAACATTCATATATCATGTATAGATTATTTTAAATTAGGATCTTAAAACAATTACATATAATACTGTAAGAATATGACAATGCAGGAATATTTTGAGACAACGCTAAATGCTATAAGTGTAGAGAAAAATAAAAGTCCATTCTGCAACACATTCAATAGAAATAAACCTTTAGGGTGATATGTAATTAGAAAAAAATGCAGATCAAAATACCATTGTCTAACTAGCTATCTCTGGATGCTAAAATGTACTATGGCACTGGCTTGTTTTAGTGGAAAATATCACAAGTGCTAAAACTGGTGATAACACATTCATTCCTTTGCCAAGAGGTATAACTCGAGCAAAGTGCTGCTCCTTCAAGCAACCATATACTTCATAGAATCACTTGTTTAGTGATTGCTTGTGAAATGAACATAGAAATGTAGCTCAGTGTATATGTCAGTGTCATTGCATGGATATTGTTGGTAGCACGAGCAATCAATATCTGTAACAGATTTTTAAAAAGCAAGTGCACTACCATTCTGGGCAAAACTGTGGTGCTCACTCACAAATAAGCCCAAATGATTTAGTGTTTTTTTTAATATTCTCCTAAATGTTCATCCCAAGAAATGACTAACTTTATACCATTGTTCCCTGAAGGAAACATAAACTGCTGCAGAGTGACAAAGTACTAATTGATACCATATCACAGCTCCAGGGACCCGGCTGGCTGAAGTGTAAATTCAAGTTTATTGTCATGTGTAAAAAATATTAAAAAATTCTTAATTGCACATCTCTTCAGAATAGTAACAATGATACAATACCAATAAAAGGACACACATACTCATATAAAAATAATTGTACCGTACATAGGTTGCAACATATATACAACTATCTATAATATATATTTTTAAGAACATCTACAGTATTTTGTTATTATGACTTTTCAGTAACCTTATCACCTATAGAAAAAAACTGTCTTGAAACTACTGGTGTATGTGCCCTGTATGGCCCTCCTGTATGGTTTGCCAGAATGGAACAGCAAGAAAATGAACTGTGCAGGATGACTGAGGTAATTAATTATACTATATATCCTGAATAGAAGGCAGCTGGGTGATGGTAATATTCTATGCCACCTTCATCATCTTCTGAAGTGCTTTAAAGACTTGAGCTAGTTAGAACACATGGATAAATTAATAGTTTCCTAAGATGTGTGATGACGTAAAGGGATTGGTCAGCTATATTTTTTACAATGAATAAATGAGTTTTTGCAAACAACAACTCAGTTTTTATATGTGGTAGGTTACATGTGACAGGCAGAACAGTTGGTGCTAAGGGTGCCTGGTTCTTCAAATAACAAACATTGGGTCAATGAGTCAGGAGGCAGATAGTGAATTAGGGCAGTGCTAACTGGTGGGAAGAAAAGAGTCCAGTGTCACAACAAGAACACCAAGTAGCCACAAAAAGGTTTTGGGTAGCTGCCCTATATATTGTAGGTCGTTGAAATACAGGAAAGCAAATGGTATTATGGAGTTCAAAGTTGAACTAATGCAAATTTGTGATGCAAACTGATGCAAAAAGTGAGGTAGAAAATGGTGGTATTTAAGGCAGAAGAAGTGGTGTCATTGGGGTATAACCAGGAGTGACATCATCAGGGCCAGAACTGGGTGTAGTGTCATTGGGGCCAGGCAGAATTTCCTGAGAATGGTCTGCAGGAGAAGAAGAGAAAGGGTTAATGCACTTGGCCCGTTAGTTTGGCATGGAATTTCCCTCATTTGAGCTCTTTAGATGCCTTCCTTGCGCACGTGTGTAAGACCAGGTATTTAAAAAGAGAAGAAAACAGAGGAAAAGTGACAGTAAATGAAAAGGAACATCCTAATTTATGATTGAAATACAAAAGTGAAAAAAACATCCCACCTGAAAAAATAGTGCAGCAACCTGAATAGAGGAGCCTTGAAAGGTATTGTTTGTGCTCTGTCTATTTTTATGTTGTGTGTTTCTTGTTGAATTTAGTGTATCATTTTGTGCATTTGTCATGAATCTGAGTTTGGTTTTTTTTGCTACTAAGGATTTATTTTATAATTTTGATGTATGCCGTTTATGTTTTATGCTTGTGAATTATTTGAATGTTATGGTAGTGACATCTGCACACACTATTTTGTGTGGATTTTCTGCATATGGCTGCACCCATCTTGCATAGAGTTACAATGTTTGTTGCTCGTCACATGGGTGTGTTGTGTGATGTCATGGCAATTTAGGATGGCAGTGAACAGCAATAGATGTCCTCATTTTCGGACTCTCTTACTTAGAATCTTTGTAATAATAGTTAATGTCATGATTCGGGTGCATGTGAATTCATTTGGTATATTTTTTTAACTTTTATTGAATTTATTTAAAGCATTCCATACAATCAAGTCAAACTTAACAAAACTAAATTCAATTCAACCCCCACCCATGAGAAAGAGAGAAAGGCCAATAGCTATAGTAAAATGTCTGTGAGTAGTATAGAGTGAAAGGAGTCTTTCCCCCCAATATAAATGCTTATTCTAAAATATTATTGATTAGATCCTACCAGGTTTTAAAACGTTTTGAACAGATCCTCTAAGAAAGAATTTGATTTTTTTCAATTTCAAATAGTTTATAACATCAGTTATACACTGACTTAACAGAGGTGGGTTGGGATTCTTCCAGTTGAGCAAGATAAGTCTACGTCTGGTATTTTTTTAATGTCTTAAATGCTATTTTTTAGGTCCTTCGCCGCCTTTTTGAAACCCTGTATGTCCCATATTGCTATGGATCATAACTGGGTCATGACTTCAGGTAAGCCACACAATGGGATAAAAGGTCTGCTGAAGGTTCTTTTTGTTATCCAATCTGTGGATACAAACATCCTAAAAAAAACAAATATTTTGTTACAGTGTTTTTTTCGAGCTTCATTTGGTTTGATCCCTTGCCTATTTTTTAGATTTTGATTCTTGTCTCTCATTAAGAATTGACAACTAAGCTTATTTTTATTTGTTTGGTTTATCTCAGTAAGTAATCACCTGTCAGTTAGTGGCAATAATAACTTTTGAGATTTGGGTTTTGTCAATCATTTCTCTGATTTTGTAGACATGGTGACTTTGTTCGGTCTGCTGGCATTTTCACTAGATTAAAGGAACCTAAGAGGAACTTCCAAGAAGACTTTAGTGTTAAGACCTCCTGCATGTTTCTTTGACTTCACCTTGTTTGATCCTGTTAAGCTATCCATTTCCTAGTCTTCATTGTTTCATCCTTTCTGTCTCCTGCTGCCTGCAGCATAATAATACTATATATTTGTTCTTTACTATTCTCATTGAGGAACCATGCTAAGTGGTACTGTTTTAATTATGTTGTATCATGTGTGTACACATGGGAGGCAGCTTAATGGCTCTGGTGATGGTAATTACCCACCGAAACAGGGGCTGGCACTGTGGGTTAACGCTTTCTCTGTTCCTCGCTCTGCAGAACTGAGGACTGTCAGTCTCTCCACTGCTGACGTTACTTCCATTTTCCACACTTTTGGACCTGCCCTTTCCTGCCGAATCACCACATAATCCAGAACTGGCCATGTTTGAGCTTTCGTCTGTAAAGACGCATCTGCTTGTTGTTTGTTTTTTTCATGTTTTCTATTCTTGTATTTAAACAGGGAGAACAAGGTGGTGCCCCAACTCTTTCACATTATTGTAATCGATCTTTACAGCTGTACTTATAATATAATGTTTCTCCATGCTGTTTATTGTATATTGTGTTAAGTTTCAGATCCCTGTTTTGCAAGTGGGGGCTAGTGTCTTAAAGAGGGCATACTGAGGCATATAGGCATTTTTGTTGGATTTTATCAGCTGTTTTGATTGTGTTAATACCGATGACAAAAAAATTGGACCAGTCTTTCTATGTTAACTGAGGAAGATAAATTTGAAATTATTTGTTGGTAATTTATTTCTTCTTGATCAATACCACATATTTCAGTAAATAAACAGTCTGGTGTTTTATGCCTTGCAATTGATATTCCTGTAAACCAAAAGTGACAATTACTCCTAGAGTTCCACTGATTAGCCAACATTCACTACATATACAGGAGCTTCCTAACCACATTCTGACTAAAACTGGCCGGGAGATTGCAAACATTTTAACTATAGCAGGAAGAAAAAACAAGAAAAACAGCATATGGTTCTAAAATTCCCAGTAAATCATAAACTCTAATGTAAACAATGTAAATGTAATACAGATTTAGTTATACCTACTAGAGTTTGCTTCATTCACCTTATGCAGTTTGAACATGCCTACTTAAACTAGCTCCTAATCAGCACAAATACCAATTTACTGATATGAAGTTAATAATTAAAGGCTTGTTCACACTCATAGTCTATTTGCTTTGTTCTGAATCTGCGCAAAATTCAAGTTCGGTTTCATTTCACACTGCAAACTTTCAAGTGAACTAAACACATCAACATACAGAACCTATGCTAATGTAGCAGTAATTTGTAAGAGTGTACTTCTACTCTAATTGAATGTCTTTTAGTGTTGTTTTTGTGGAATTTTCACCATTTTATGGACAGGTTGTGGACTTCTTAGGTCAGGTCAGGTTGGGGAGTATGCACTGGTACACCGCGCTGCAGTACCCAGCACACAACAAAACAGCTTGGGATCCTGATTGGCAACCCCCCCAAGCAGACAAGTGATCTAGTCCCAACCTCCGGAAATGGCCATCTATCTGCTGCAGCCAGGTGTTATGTGGATGTCCCTTTGACCTGGTCCAACACAGGAAGCACTAGGACTATAAAGACTTGGACCTTCTTACTTGCAATGATATCAGGAGCGCCACACACGCCTTTCTAGTGACCTCGTAACCCCCATGATCTCCCAATTTGTCTACTGACTTCATAGGAAAAGTAACCAGAGACATGAATGTTGTTGCTGAGGTAAGTAAACCTCTCAACAAGGTCAACAATCTCTCCACAGACAAATACACTGCTGACGGCTTTGCCCAGGAGGTAATTAAAAGCCTGGATCTTGGTTTTTATCCAGGACACTTGCAAGCCCAGACACTCAGACTCTTCGCTCAGTCTATTCAGAGCCTCAAGTAGAGACTTCAATGACTCTGTGAAGATCACAGCATCATCGGCAAAGTCAAGATCAGTATATCTTTCTTCATTAGTAGATGCCCCACAGCCACTGGACCCCATGACCCTGCCCAACACCCAGTCCATGCAAGCATGGAACAGAATAGTAGTAAGAACACACCCCTGACAAACCCAGAATGAACTGGGAAAAATGCAGAGGTTCTGTCTCCAGTCTGCACAATATTCACAGTAACAGTACTGCTGGCCATGATATCCAGCTACTTCGGGGGGATCTCGCAAAATCTCACAATGTCCCACAGGGCATCTTGATCAACTGAATCGAAAACTTTACAAAAGTCAACAAAGACTGCAAAGAAGCTCTGCTGATGTTCATGTTTGTGCTTCATGAGAACCCTTACTGCCAGGATGCGGTCGATGGTAAACTTCTTACATATAAAATCAGACTGCTCTGGTCGCTGGTAGGTGAGCAAGTGATCATGGATGCTGTTGAGGACCCTAGCAAAGATTTTACCCGGAACAGAGAGTGTTATCCCCCTGTAGTTGCTGCAATCCAGGCGATCCCCCTTCCTTTTCCAGATAGGGACAACAAGTCTCTTTTTCTAGTCAGTTGAGATGATGCCTGTCTCTCCAAATAGAAGCAGAGATTGCCTTACGACCAGCCTGGAGAAGTTCACCCTGGATACCACAAATCCCTGCAGGGCTTCTCTACCCTCAACTGGTTCACCACCCATGCAACCTCAATGAGATTGGGTGGTTCACAGCAAACTGGAGGATCAGCCTCAAGAACCATGGACCTAGAGATGTCTGACATTCTAGCCGGAGGATCAGCTTTAAACAGCTGCTGAAAGTAGCCAGTCCGACACTCAGAGGAACTAGCCAAACCAAACAACATGAAGCACAAAACAAAAAAAAAAATACATAAGAAGCCAATGTATACTTGTGCTTAGCCAACTGACAAACTTGATAGCATACATGGGAACATGTTTGGAATTTATTCTGTCTGCATTAGGGAGTACAAATCTTACTAGAATAAAGGAGCAGAAAACAAATATATTCAAAGTAATTCTGCCCTTGCAAACTTTATTTGTTTTGGCCTGAATAGGACAGTCTTGAGTCATTCCTGAACTTCTTGTTCTTTATTGTAGGTCTTGCCTTGGGGTTTTGTTTTTTAGTTCTTTTTATTGTGTTTTCAGTGTTTTTGTCAAAGTTGTCTGCTTCAGTTATAGTTCTATAAGTTGTGTTTTAACAATGGTTTATGTATTTTTGTTTGTTTCTTAGTATTGTTAGTTCGCCTAGGCGTGTTACTCATTATATTATTTGATTTTTGTTTAAGGTTGGGGTGATCCCATATTCCTGACTAGGCAAATGTCCTCACTGTTATGACTTTTGTTTTTTTTTTAATGTGTTAAGCCTATTATTGCACTATTTTGTAATTACCCTTTCATTTTGAGGTTATTATTATTTTATCACGATTTTATTAGTATTTTTACCATCATTTTGTGTGTTTTTTTTTTAATTGATATGGCCATTTTGTTCATGAGTACATGTCCTATTGCTAGCATGTGACTGGAAGCTATCATGGCATGACATGAGTCATTTAGTGTTTAAGATGGCAGTGTGCTAATGGTAGTGTCTAAAATTTCTGGATTATGTATAAAAGCTTTGCATATTAACTAATATAAAATCTTATTAGGGAGTTAGGTCTTTTGTGTGAAATTCAACTTTGATTTTTGATTAGCAGTTCCTCTGTGATGTTTTGGTATTATTGATTTCCCAGATTACAACTACAACATTTATTTCATGCACAGAATGTAGCTCAATGTGTTTTACAAGATGTCAAAGAAATAATTACAAGAAAAGAACAAGTCAAAATAGGAAGAATAATAATGAATAAGTAATAAAAAATAAAATCAATACAAGCTAATATAACATAGGTATATAATTAATAGAAAAGTAGAGTTTAATATCAAATCTTTTATTCAAAGTCTTTAAAGTCTATTCAGCTAAAAACAAAAGTGTGAATCAGTTTCCCAGCATCTTACAGTATTATAAGAGGTCTAATTTTTGCAATGTAGTCCTAATAATATGGTTAAAGTGTGATTTAAAGTATAGATCCTTTGCTTGTTTATTTGACTTTCTGTGTTCTATTCTCCTGACCACTGTGAGTAAATCTTGGCACTGAGGTGCTACAGTTAGGTCTATTGGCAATAGATTATAAATCTCTTGTTGCCTCTGCTATGGTTCGGTAGAAATACTTTGTAGTAGTGTCCTTCTATTCCCCTTGGATGTCTTTTTGTGTTGGTTTTTCTAATTTTCACCATTTCATTTTGGTTTTGCTGAGTTTTTTTAAATTTTACTGAAATGGGGCCTTGAACAAAGGCAAAATTGGTGTGAGGTATCTGAAAGGCTTCACTGGCCAGGTCATGCTTCCTTTGACTCCCTGGAAAAGGCCTCACCCAATGGGCATAATCCCAATGCCACTAGCCTGCCCCAGGCTTTGGATCCCCAAAAGGGGATTAAGCTTTAAAAATAACTTAAATATTTAAAAAAAAATCACAAAAGCTCAACAAAAGTCAGGATGGCCATAAACCCCTAGCTTGTAGAAAAAAGGGCAGACATAATCTTTATAAATACAAGATACAGCAAAATACAAAAGAAGGGGCAGCAGAACAATAAGATGCATAACAAGTTGCCTAAAAGGCAATCCTAAGCAAATAATTAAGAATCAGAATCCTTAATACAGACTGAGAAGTAATCAGAAATCCAGCAAATTCAAACAACAGACAATTCTTACAGAACTCCACCAAAAACAAATGACTTTCCACTCAGGAGTGGTGATGTCAGGGTGGCCCTGCCTCCTGAGGCTCCACCTACAAGAAGCAGGGAACATAAATAAACTTAAAGACTCAGTACCTAATTAACCAAAAAAAATTAAATTAATGGAATTAACATCCATCAATCAATTGTTGTATTTCAGCCAGGATTCCTGTCTGGTGTTCAAATGCCACTTTTATGTCTTTCTTGTTGATGTTCCCGTTCTTTTTGATTTCTTTGTTTATGTTAGTATTGTCAATCATTTATTTGCAATATATATGTGTATCTTCTTTTATGTTTTGTGTGTTTTATGGTTAGTCCCCCAAGAGACTATGCCACCTGCCCATCACTGTCAAGGGACAGCCCTTAGCCCTATAAAAGGCTGAGAAAAACCCACAGGCCCTTGCGGTCCATCATGACTGCGCTAGAGTGTTGGTGAGTTCTATTGTGTTTTTGCTTTTTTGTTATTTTTGTGATTTACTGGATTTTGGTAACCTTCTGCTCTGTCATTTGACCATTAGACTTTGAGTATTGCGATTTTGTTTGCTGTTGGGATTACCTATTTTGAAGGCATTGCCTTGTGTTCTTCAGAACTTCACTGTTTTACAGATCATGTTGTAAAAATACACTTTTTTATTTTATAAAGATTCTTTGTTGCTCTTTGTGTGACTAGCTGAGTTTTGATTGTTTTACTCCCTCTGGTGGACATTTTGAGTATTTTCAGGACTCTGTGTATTTGGGCTGCGGTGGGTTGGCACCCTGCCCAGGATTGGTTCCTGCCTTGTGCCCTGTGTTGGCTGGGATTGGCTCCAGCAGACCCCCGTGACCATGTGTTCGGATTCAGCGGGTTGGAAAATGGATGGATGGATGTGTATTTGGGAACTCTTTAGTTCATAACATCCACCTTCTAAACCTACATAATACTGGGCAGGGTTACAGGGATGGTGGAGTCTACCCAAGCATTAGGCGCAGGGCAGTAACAAATCAGGGAGCTAGCCCAACACGGTGAACACACTGAAGCACACACACGCACATATTGGACTGTGGGAGGAAACCGGAGCACATGGAGGAAACTCACATAGATACAGGGAAAATATGTAGTTTCCACATAGGGCAGACCCAGGAAGTTAACCCTGACATTCTTATTGCAAGGCAGCAGAGCTACCACTGTATCACTATGCCACCCTGGAAATAACATAAGATTCCTTCTTTCATAATACTGCCAGCTCAGTGTGCAGCAGAGATCAAGACAGTGTGAAGTTTACCAGGAGCAAGGGTTTCCCACATCACTCATAGACTAGACTGTCTGCTGGCAAAGTCAGGTGAAGGCCCCTTGGTTGTACTTCATGTTGAACCTAACTGCAGTCTAAATACAAGTGCATGTGCTTTGCAGAAAATATTCAGGGAACTTGAGAACAAAGTAAAAACAAAAGCCAAATCAGTTATTAATGTTTAATAATATTCTTCCAGCACAAGGGGAAATAAAACACACAAGCAGAACAGCCACATGAACACTTTTATTCAGAAATCCTTCTTTTCCTGATGTGATCAATTGCATCTAAAAGAGAAAGTGAGAAATTTTGGGAGCAAGAAATACCAGATAAGTGTACAAACATTTAGACTAGATTGCACAGGGGGAAAACTCATGAAGACACAAAGAAACAACCAATTTAACCAAATGGCACTTTAGCTAAAAATACAATAAGTTGCTTTACTCTTTTAAATAGTTTACTTCTTAATGTAATGAGTATTAGAAACAAAATGCAATAATTAGAGTTAACAATATTGGCCTGTGACTATGATATTGTAGTAATTATAGCATCATAGCTAAATGAGAGTGATGGGGAGCAATGTAGTATTAGTAGCATTACATGCTTCAGGAAAAACAAACAAGGAAGGAAAGAAAAAGGTGTGGTTCTGTTAAAATTAATATTTAGGCCTTAAACATCAGATAAGAAGAACAAAACATGTCCAAATCACTGAGGAAAAGGCCAATAAGAAAGAAGTCCACAGATTTAGTTTTTGGAGTGTACTAAATGCCAACAGATTCTGAAATTTTAGGCAACAACATACTTAATCAGATAAGTCATATGTCTGATAAAGAGGACATAGCAAGCATGGGTAATTTTAAATTAACAAACATTGATTGGAACCTCATATCAGAAATATAAAGACAAAACTGAATGTCAATAATGGAAAATGACTGTTTTCTCAAAAGTTTGTTTCAAGACCAAGGCCTGTCTACATCTCACATTTTTTAACAATGAAGACAGAATAATAAAAAAAGAATATATTGATACAATAAGCAACAGTGATCACAGTATGGTTAAATTTGAACTTATCTTTGGCAACACACAAATACAGTATATGTAAAATCAAACACTTATTATTTAAGGAAAGGTGGCTTTATGGAGACAAGGAATTATCTAGAAAACACAAAATTGGAAAGTAGTAACCCATCATCTATGAACAATAGGTAGTGTCATTTCAGAGACATTCTGAACCAGGCTCAAAATAAGTATATTGTAAAAAATAATGAAATAAACAAATTCCCAAAATGGATAAAAAAGGGTATCGTTAAGGAATGCAGGGCACTACAGCAAGAGATCCAAAAAAAGCCATCAAATGGTGAAAGAGAAACTAAAAAAAAGTAGTGAAACAAAATCATACAGCAAGCAATGTTTTGAGCAGTACTTCAGTAAAAAAGACGGTAAAAGAAAGAGACCTCAGGGATGCACAAAAGAAAGAAATAGCAAATTAGCTAAATATTTACTCAAGTATTTCTAAAAGATGAAACAAATAGATTGTTTCATGCAGAAGTAAAAGCAAGCTCTGAGTTTACAGAATTTAAAACAGAACAGTCAGATGTTTTTCAAGCTCTTGACATATTGCAAAATTAATTAAAAAAATCCCTAATGACATTTTACTAGTTGTAATAAAATAAATAAAAAAGGTGATATGCAAAAAAATAAACTGTAAAAGTGTAAATAGCATGCTAAATAGAAGCCAAGAATGGATTTATTATTTTCTTAAGCAGGTTAGATGACAAGAGCAAAGAATATGACATCATATATTTAAACTTACTAGAAAACCTTTGATGCAGTCCCACACCGAAGATTATTTTGAAACTAGAAGTTGTTGGCGTCAGATGTAACCTACAGAACTAGGTCTCATGTTGGTTAATTGTCAGGAGACAGAGGACAGTTAACAGGGGAATGCTACATGTGGAGTAAAATCAACAGTAAAGTCCGTCAGTGGTCTGTCCTTGGTTTGCTACTTTTTCTAATTTAATACTAATGACATTGATTCCAGAGTATTTAGTAAACTTATGAAATTTGCAGAAGATACTAAAATCGGAAGGATAGCAGATACTGAGATTGCAGCAAAAATAATTTTAAAAAGTGCAACATGGGAAACACTTTCCTACAGGAAGCAACCTCTTAAAAGGATTTAGGGGTTTATGTTGACACAACTTTCCTATCCTATCAGAATGTGCAGAAACAATTAAAAAGGCAAAAAATGCTAGGTTGTACCATAAAAACAGCAGATATTATGATAGACATTATGTTTTGACTATAAAATGAACTAGTGAGGCCATATATGGAGTACTGAGTGCAGTTTGGGTCACCATACTACAAAAAATACATAGCATCACTTGAAGCTGTACAGAGGAGAGACATCCTGGACATAAACACATGTCCTACTCTGACAGACTCCCCTAAGACCAGCATGGAATATTAACTTCTCATGTACAAGTATGAGTTTGTTTAAAAATTTTTTGTGCAATTGACTGCTGCTGTTTCTCTTCCCTTATACTTGGTACCACTTGTTGATTTGGCTCCCTACAAGCCAATAAACATCTAAATGTGTTAACAAAAAGGAACTGGGTGTGCAATCAGAAAAGGTGAAATGCTGGAATTATGTAATCATCTCAAGTGAAATACAATTAAAATTTTCATCAAAGACTGATTTGCTAGAAGCACCTGTGTGGACAACTATCCTAAAATTCACAGAATTTTAGAATGTTTGGAAAGTAATAAGGAATTGGTTTGATGTTCTTTAACAGCACAAAAGAGTCAACTAATATATTTTGATAATTTGGTTAAAACAAAATTCACTTCTGTTGGATGTTATACTTTACAGAGGATTTATCTTTCTGCTCTCACAGTTTTATCGGTTACTCTGTCAGACTTATATTATAGCACAGTGTCTGCTTTATCTGGACTCACCTCTGTTATTTACTGCATGCTGACATGTTTATAAAATTTTACTGGGCTTTAAAACTTACAGTGTTCAACATTATGAAATATCGGTCCCTGCGTTCTATTTTTTGTTTCAGCTTTCATTATACTATCACATTGCGGTCACAGTAAAGTAAAGAGCAAAAGGACCATCATTCTATTTTAACCCTGTTGTTAGACAGTTTCACAAATAAAAATGCCTGGGGCTAGAGGAAAGATTTTTTATATACCTTAGTAAAGACCATTTTGCAGAGTATCTTGTTGTAAAAACAGCACATTGCTCATTGAACTGCAGCATTTAAATTTCTCATTTCTTATACACAGTGTGGGGCATATTTTGTATTCTTTGACAAAGTCTTTACTTCTTATTTCATTTTGTTTTGCAGGCTGTAGAAATACACACAAGTGGCACTGGGACTGGCAGTGCTTACTTGTGTATTTTCGATTCCAGCCACAATCCTTATTTATTTATATAAGATTCTTTGTGCAAAAGATGCAGTTCAGACTGCTTTACATAAGATAAAAATAAAACAAATAGGAAGAATAAACATAAATACAGCAATAATAATATAAATAATAATAAAATAATAACATATATACTAAAGTAGGGAATGTTAGACAGAAGTCAAACTAAAAAGATATGTTTTAAGATTGTACTGAAAAATATCTTCAGACTGTGAAATTCTCAAGTGATTGGATAAACTACACCACAGGCAACAGCTATAAACACTAAATGCAGCCTCTGCATAAATCTTGTTATTATTATTACTTTACTAATATCTCTATCCAAGGTTGTTCTCTTCTGTTGCAAGAGATGATCATCTCTTCACTTCACTGTTATTTAGCTTTTTATATTATCTACCTGAGATATCCTGTATTTAGTCAACCTGACAGGATTTAATTACAAGGCTATTAAAAGCATGAGCAGGGGCCTCATGCATAACGCCATGCGTAGAATTTGCACTATAACATGACGTAAGCACAAAACCGGAAATGTGCTTACGCACAAAAAAATCCAGATGCATAAATCTGTGCGAACGCCAGCTTCCATGTTCTTCCACTACATAAATTCCGGTCAGCGTCAAAATTAATGCACGTGCATGCGCCTGCTGTCCCGCCCCAACTCCTCCCAGAATTACGCCTCTTTGAATGTGCAAAACAATATAAATAGTCCCTTAAGATCAAAAAATAGAAGAATTTCAGTGAATACCAAGTGGAGGCAAAGAAAAATGTACTATTTGTTGATTTAAACAGTGGTATAAACAACAAAAGGAAGTTGATCGAGTGACATAGCGTGTCGGAGAAACTCGAAAGCTCATGTTCACAAAGTCGCACAGTACCCGAAATAAAAAAGAAGTTGTCAGATATCAAAATTGCCATGAAAACGCAAGTCATAGCCCACCATCTGAGTGTCATATGAAAGCTTATTAGGGTACAGAGAAAAAAAAAGGCACACAGTGTGAAAAAAGCACGAAATGGCAACTTTAATCTCGTAATTTCCACTTTAATCACATAGTTTATTTTGTCATTAAAGTAGAATATCATAAACTTCATCTTAAAATTGTTTTAATTTACTAGTTTCTCAAATCCCATCGTAACTAAAGTAGCACATTAAATGCTTTGTTTTGTATTTGATCTTCTATGTGGGTGAATCACTACGTGGTTCCGGGCTTTCTCTTCCTCCGACAGGACACAGAATCCATTACATTTGTAATATTACAGCTCTCTGAATAATTAAAATACTGAGAAGTTTATGTGATATCATTTTCATGATGATATGAGTTAAAGCATGTTATTAAACATGGGAACACGGTGGCGCAGTGATTGTTCATGTCTCACGCAAGATGCTTGATGCGCCATGCGCGACCTTCGATGAAATACTTTATTACAGAAGTACTGTCTCTTTCAAACGTACTAACCCCCAATTCCTGTCCTTACTTTTCTTTCTCCAAATAGCCAATCACCACACAATCAGCTCTGTAATAGACGTTAAGCCATCTGTAAGCTTAGAACGCCGATTCTTCAAAACTTTTAAGGAACATTGAAATATCTTCGTAATGTTTAATTATTCTATCCATCTATCCTTCCAGGGTCGCGCCAGCCACAGCAAGAATACAGCGCGAGGCAGGAACAATCCATGAACGAAGCTCCAGCTCCTCACTAGCGGTGCGGCACCGTGTAGTTAAAGTTTTATCTGTATAATATAATAAACATCTTTTGCTGCATTTCATCTGAAAAATGATATCATCATCATATGTAAATCCGCGCTTTATAAAGTGGCTCAGGTTGTGCAATATTATAACTGTATCGCAAGTTTATAGTGAGGTAATTGTACTTGTGAGTACAAACTGTTCTACAAGGAGCACTTGATGGACCGATTGAGTGCGTTTAGAGGTCTTGGGATGAAACTGTTTGTGAACCGTGAGGTCAGTACAGGAAAGACTGAAGCGTTTGTCGGATGAGAGCAATTCAAATACAGAATTGGTATACAGCATCAAGCACACGCTTGATGCTGTATACCGATAATTCTCTTTCCGATCAGCTGCTGTACAGCTGTGATTCACACTCAGATATAGTGATATAAATACTCCGAGTGGTGCAGTGAGAGTAATATGGAAAAAGATGATCCGCTGTGGCATCCCCTAACGGGAGCAGCTGAAAGAAGAAGAAGAAGGTGCAGTGAGAGTAACAACGCTAAAGCAGTTACGGTATTTGGAATAGTTTGACCATTCTGTGAACCATTATATTGTTACAGGTTAATTACAATCAGATGCATTAAACTAATAAACAATATGATGTTAATTTCAGTGTATTTATAAAGCCGCGTCAGGGATGTTAATTTGAAAAAGAAAGGATAACCACACAGAAACAGTAGCACTGCTTTGACGCTGGGTGCTGCCAGTCTGCAAAACCAAGCAGAGAACTTGCGTACGACAGGGTATGAGCTACCGTGGAAATGTGCGTTGCTTTACGCCAAGTTTAGGTTTTATAATCGTGATTTGAACGTGGAAACATTCTTACGCAACATTTTTGTGCGTACGCACCGTTTATACATGAGGCCCCAGGAGACCAAGGGGCCAGAAAGTGAAAGAAAAGCTAGCTAAAATTTCATCAAAGTCTAACCTGGTCTCAGGTTCCCAATATGGCCTGACAGACTGAATTTGAAGAGACAGATGAAGGAATGGAACATCTACACCTCACACTGCAGCATCTACTCCAGCTGACAGAGAATATGGAAGCAAAACTGTGAGTGAGGTTAACAACGAGAATTCGCTTATCTCAGGCAGAATATTGGAACCGAAAATGGCCTCTTTATCCTTACTGTCAACTACTACCAATACCCTCTTAGTCACTAGAATCAACTATTTGAGTAAAGTGAAACTCTTGCCAAACCAAAACTCATGCAATTAGTGAACTTTATATATAAACATTTTGAATTTTACAATTAATCATATGCTACATATTGTTTTAACATTTAAGACTGTTAATTGACAAAACCTCTACTGTTAAGAATGTTACCTAGGCCACAATGTTTTCCCAATGCATTTCAGCCAACAAAGCTATACTTGCTGCAAACTCCTATTTCAGACTCTTCTTTCTCCGCCTTCCTGAATTTCTTGTATCTACATAGATTTGTATCCTTGTCAGAATGGAAACTATATAAAAAACAATTCCAGTTTACTCACACACTGATTCCCATTTGTACATGTGGACTAAACTGTGTAATTTTGACATCTGTCAAGGTGGCTGCAGTTGTCCAGAGAGGTATTTGTGCACCCTCTAAATTTTTGCAGACTTCACACAGACTGAATATGAAAACCACACAAAGAAATATTTAGATATATTTTTATTTATTTGTGTGTCAAACTGAATGCAAGTATTTGCAAGACAAGTTTACAAATGCCAAAAGAAAACAATAGGTAAAGACAGTGGCAATGCATTTGGAGTTTCATATTTTCATATTTTTTATTGTTCTCAGCTGACTTTCCAAATTAAAATAACAACCAGTGAAAATATGAATTTGAAAATAATCAGATGTTTTTATATTAGTGTGACCGTCACAATAAAAAAGAAATACATTAAACAATACAAACTTAAGTGCATGTAATCTTTAAACAAAAAAAGTGCATTTAACTTAACCAAAAAATACATTGTTAAAACAGAAACGTTTTTCATATTGTAGTAATAAATGCTGCGGTGTGTTGGCACCCTGCCCAGGATTGTTTCCTGCCTTGTGCCCTGTGTTGGCTGGGATTGGCTCCAGCAGACCCCCGTGACCCTGTGTTCGGATTCAGCAGGTTGGAAAATGGATGGATGGATAGTAATAAATGACAAAATGTAGGCATAAACTATATAATGTGTAAAGCCTGAAGTGCAAAGATCAAATAAACACTTTCACAAAAGGTTCAAGGATGATACAATAGCCTCTGTGGCGCAGCGGTAGGAATTGCTGACTTATAATCAAGAGTCCCCCGGTTCGATCCTGACTGCCTTGTACAGTATATTTACCATTTTGAGTAGTGAGTTGCTCTTATTGTTAATATTATACAATAAACACATACATTTGATTTGCGTCTGTAACAGCCACTGTAAATGTATAGTACTTGTAAAAGTTACCATTTTTTTTTTCACTTTTATTTTCTCAGTCATGATCATGATACATACTACCGACCCCCCAGGGATCTGACGCTGTTACTTTTTATCTGAAACTGGGAATAACTGTAGATGTGAGTGGTGTTTTGAGACAACCAAACTGGAAATTCTCTGATCTGGATGGATAAAAGCTGACAGACAAATGCTGGAGAATCTGCCTTATTCGTATCTCATTGTCACTTGATTTTTTTTATTCAATTTTATTGAGTGTTTCTGCTTACGCTGAATTAGTATGCACCTTATGGCCTGTGATGTCAAAGCCACACTGACAAAAAAACAGAGAAATAGGCACATATGATATTTGGAATTATTCATTTTATGACCTTATAGTTCATTTCGGAAAACACTGTTGCATCTGATGCAACATTATTCATATTATTCATATTCATTCGTGTACCTTCTTGCGGTTATAATCAGTGACCGTGTTTTTTTTTCCCCTGACCTTGCCCAGTCTGCACATTACGCCAGGACATGCAGAGGAAAGAATGTTCCTCTGCAAGGTGAGTCATGAACGCTCTTTTTTCTCAGTGAACCCCGTACATGCCTTGCACAGTGCATGTGCTTTGATTGCCGCCAGGTCAAGCTTGTTATAGCACAAGCAACTGGCCACCTGCGTGCTCCTGCTAGCACTGAATAAGCTCACGCCTTCTGGTGTCAGCGCGCAGCACCAGGGGAAAAAAAAGAAAGACAAATATATGTGACATTTTGAAGAAATCATTGTACGACCTGAATAGTACCAATCAGAAAACATCATCACACTAATGCAATATTATTTGAAAACGAACAGATCGGATGTAAATTTGTTACTTGTAAAAGTTAGCTTTTTTCACTTTTATTTTCTCAGTCTCGTTCACACTCTCCCTCCCCTCCTGATCTGACCCTAACTAACTAACTAACAGCGCCCGCATAAATTCTTAAGTAACGGCGGTGTGACAGCTCCAGGATGCTTGCGTTTCAGATGTTCATGCATCGCGGTGGTGCTGCCGTGAAAAGAAAGCTCCACTTTGCATAATCTGCATTCAACTTTTTTTTCTTTTTCAGTGAAGTGCTCCCATACTTTAGAAAGTTTCTCCTTCCCCCTCCTCAATCCGACTCGCCATTGCAACCACATTTATTTTCCTCTACATTCTTCTTCTCCTCAGATGTTCTTCTTTGTTGGTAGGACTGTGTGCAGTCTTGACAAACAATAACAAACAATACTGCCCCCAGACGTTCATGTAGTGCATTGCAGTTGCAAAAACCAATGTGGTTCTTTGTGACTGGAGCCTCTATTGAAGGTTCTGTTTATGATGCATCGACAATAAAAAATCTGTGTCGACGATTTTTTGTAGTCGACGTTGTCGATTATGTCGACTAATCTTTGCAGCCCTACAGCTGTGCAAGGTTATTATAGTTAACGAAAATTAAAATCAAAACTATAGACTATTAATAAAAAAAACATTTTCGTAAAATGAAATAAAATAATTAATAAAACTGAAATAAAAAAACTAAAACTAAAAGAAACTATTATAATGGCTAAGAAGACTAACTGAAATAAAATAATAATTTACTAAAAATATTTTTAGTTTTCATAACAACCAGACTTACTCAAGTTGACAATAATTCACCTGCTACTTTGCAAAGGAGAAATCCTGACCAATCACTTTTGCTTTTATCTTTTAACAACAAAGCAATACAAACCTTGTAAAATTCCTGAATTGGCAATGTCTTTTCTGAACTACAGGTATAGGTAGGCAAAGAGAGTCTGCCAACTGGTGAAAAACTAAACCTACCAATGTGTTTTTGTATTTATTCTGTATTTATTAATTTATCTTTTTTTAGTTTTATATTCACAGCTCAAAATACCTGATGTTGTGAAAATAATCTGGTGGCAGAATTATGTTTTAAAATATTTTTCTCCCTTTTCAATCTCTCTCTCTCTCTCTCTCAAAAAATAGAAATATCATACTCTTTTTGTTCTTAATATCAGCCAAGTCATACATATTGGATATATATATATATATATATATATATATATATATATATATATATATATATATATATATATATATATATATATATATATATATATATGTATATATGTGTATATATATATATATATATATATATATATATATATATATATATATATATAGCATTCGTAGTCTGAATCACAATCTGAATGTATGGGTGGTTACCTACCAGGTAACGCTTGTGGTTGGTCAGCAAGTCGGCTAACATCCGCCACGGTGCCCTCTTTCAGTTGCGAGAAGCAGATCATAGAATTGTTGAAAATTTTACTGTCAAATAATGCAAAGAGTATGTGACATGTGTTTCGCCCTAATTCTCTGTTCATCAGGCGTACACACTCACTGCACTACCTCTTGGGAATCGAGCCTCAGACATCAGCGCTAGAGGCGAAGCCCCTAATGTTGCGCCACGGCGTGTGGTTCATTCATTTGACAGCATGTAGATCGGGGTAATTACATTCATGGCATTCGTAGTCTGAATCACAATCTGATTGTATGGGTGGTTACCTACCAGGTAATGCTTGTGGTTGGTCAGCAAGTCAGCTAACATCCGCCACGGTGCCCTCTTACAGTAAGACTATTTTCAACCATATATATACAGTATATTATTGTTGCAATAGGCTGGAACCTTATCCAAGGATTTTTCCTGACTTGCACCCAGAACTGCTGGGATAGGCTCCAGGTTTCCTGAGATCCTGCATGCTGGATAAGCGTGTTTAGAAAATGTATATATTGCTCCTAATCTCAGATGCTGTTTTTCCTTTTGTGGCTGTCCATACTCCAATTACCTGCTCCTATTCTGCTCATTATGGGGTTACAGTTCTTATGCACAGGCTATTCAAGTCTCACTACCCTTAACTTTGACACTTCATGCTTGTTTTTCTTTGTTTCCCTCAATACAGCTAGGTGGGGTCTGTACACTCATTCAAGCCTAAAAGCCCTGTTCTTCCTAAGCCCCCATGATATTCTTGATCTCACATATTAGAACACAGTAGAATCTATTTCCTGGTTTTTGATATCTTTTCAGACCTGCAGGTAGCAAAATTCTGTCAATAAACTGGAATCAGAGATCAATATGGCTGGTTGAAAATAACAAAGCCCAGTATGGGAGTTTTTTGAATACAATATTGAAGGCATTAATTGTAAGGACATTGTCTTGGTACATGATATGTTATGTGCTGTAGACATTTAGAGTAAAAAACCCTCAAACCTTAAAATTCACCTTTCACCTGTCAATAGTCAATGCACATTTGCTCACCACAAAAGACATAGAAAATATTTTAAAAATTATAACATTGTATAAAATTGCTCATATTCAGTATCTGGTTTTGATTATGCTTGTTTTCATCAGACAAAAACAAAGACAGATAGTAAACCATGTACTGTAGTAAGCTTCCAATAACATTAAACTCATATCCAAACCTGTTAAGTATAAAGTTCTGTCTGATTGTGACACAAAAATAAACTTCATAGTAGCTCTTTAACCATACCATAATTACTAAAACCAAAACTGAAGCTAATATATAATAAAAAAAAATGTAAATGTTATTGTGAAATAACAAAAAGTATAAACAGACTGTGAATGGTTAAAAATGCTACTCCAGTGGCTTTACTGTATTTCTATTAGACCAGTAAACATTCCGTAAATCCTGTACAGTGTATGAGTCTTAGTGGATCTTCCTTCCTTCTGACTAACAAAGAAAAAAAGAAACGCTAATGACTACAAGTGCAATAATTGATATTTCTGCTTTTCTCCAACTTCAGTATTTGTAAATACATTGTAATTATCTTTTGATATGAAAGTGAAATTGGATTAATACCAACATTAATCCAAGAATAAAGATTCTTCTCCTTCATACCTATAAATAACAATTCTTACATTTTGCTTTCTTACTTTATACTAATCTTATAGCTTCTGTCTTCTTGGCTTTGGTGTCAGTTTCTAATTTTGTTTGCATTCTACGTATCCTTTTGTGATTAAGCTACTTAACTTACTTTATGATGGTACACAGACAGCTCAGGCACTGCTTGTTAGAAGTTTTATTTTGTGCCTGTGTAGGTGTTTCACCAGGTAGTCTGGTTTTCATCCCACATCCAAAACATTTGAATGTTAAGCCAAGAGGTGACTCTAAGTTGGCTCTGTATGAGTGATTTTGGGTGTGGAAATGATTGTGCTATTTGGCTCATTGGCACCCTGTCCAGGGCTATACTGTATCATACCTTGTACCTTGTGCTTAGAGAACAGGCTGAATCACACTGCAAAGCTAAATTAGACTAGATTAGAAGCCTTTATTGTCATTATATTATGTACAGTATATCGAAATTACACAGCAGCTACTCCTTCAGATGTAACAAAAAAAATCAATCATTTATACAGTAACTTTAAAGTACTACATATGAAACTGCTAAATAAAAAGAATATAACAAATACTAATTAACAGGTAATAATGTGGTATTGCTAAGCAACAAATGCAGTATTACTAAATAAGAAATATTACTCACCATGCAGGTATTGCACAAATGAATGATATGAATATCACACAAAGAATACTAGTAACATAAAATATTGCACATACAGTAGAACAGATAGAGCAATATTGCACTAGACTGTGATTATTACACAGAGGATTATTGCACATCCAAATAAAAGGTGAGTGGGGAGACAGAAGGAGAAAGAGAAAAGATAGACAGAGACACAGAAAGAGATGGTCAGTGTATGTTGAGATTCAATGCAGTTATGGCTCTGGGAAGGAAAATGTCCCGATTCTGTTTGTCCTTGATTTGATGGACCGGTAGCGCCTACAAGAGGGCAACATTCAAACAGGTGAAAACCATGGTTCCTTCAAAATTTTTTTACCCTGCCAAGGCAGTGAGTAGTATACAAGTTTTGGAGGGAAGGCAGAGAGCAGCCAACAATCTTCTCAGCTGCATTGACGATATGCTGAAGCCCCCTTCGCTCTGCTGCAGTGCAGCTTCTGTGCCACACTGTGATACAGTATGTCAGCGTGCTCTCTGTGGAGGAGTGGTAAACATTCACTAGCAGATTTTGATCCAGATTATTCTTCCTAAGCAGTCTCAGAAAGTGAATTCGCTGCTGTGCCCTTTTAATATCTGCTTTGGTGTTTGCACAGCCAAGACAAGTCAGTAGAGATGAAGATACCCAAGAATTTGAAGGCTGGGACCCTATCCACACCATCTCCATTGATACGGACGGTGGGGTTTAACTCTACGCTGTTTTTCCTGAAATCAAAGATGATTTCCTTTGTTTTAATGGTGTTCAATGTCAGGTTATTTACTGAGCTCCAAGCTGTCAATTTCACGATCTAGTCTCTATAAGCAGACTCGTTTCAATCTGAGATGAGTCCAACCACTCTAGTGTCATTGGCAAATTTGATGATGGTGTTATTACTGTTGTAGCACTGTTGTAAGTCGCTCTGGATAAGAGCGTCTGCTAAATGATGTAAATGTAAATATAAATGTATTAGGGTAGGCTAGACTGCAGTCATGAGTGTAGAGGGCAAACAGCAATGGACTTAGCACATTACCTTGTGGAGAACTGGTGCTGAGTGAGCAAGTTGAGAAAAAGTGGGAGCCGAGTCTCACTGTCTGAGGGTGATTGTTAAAAGTTATTTATCCTTTAAATTTATTTATAAAGTGCTTTTGCTTAGACAGGCATCACAAATTGCCGTACAATAAAAGAAAAGAACAGAAGTTATAACAAAAATAAAATAAAGTAAAAATATACTAACAAAAACTACCCAAAAGCTTGTCTAAAAAGGTAAATCTTAAACTGGGCTTTAAACTGTTCAACAAATTTCGCCAATCTCAGAGCCTAAGGAAGACTGTTCCACAGTTTGGGAGCAACAGATTGAAATGCTCAATCCCAGCATGTTTTCAACCTGCAATGAGGAACAGAAAGAAGGTCTTGTTGACTAGACCTAATGGGCTCGACTAGGGGTGTAATGGTGCAGGAGATCTACAATGTATTAAGTGCCTGACCATACAGGGAGTGAGTAAGAGAACTTTATATTGTATACTGAATTCTACTGGAAGCCAATGAAAAGAGAATAAGATAGGATAAATGTAAATCCATTTATGGGAGTGTGCTAAAAGCCTGCTAGCTGTGTTTTGAATGGTCTGAAGGTGAGTTAAACTGGATTTGCTTAAACAAGCAATATTACTAAATATATCAGAAAATTGTGCAATCACAGTTTCACTGATAATACGAGCACGGCTCACCAGTTTTGTTTAACAGAATCCAAATTAAAGGAAGGATTAAAAGAAATACATTTGTGATCATTAAAAGTTTCATCCTTAGACATGATAGCTGCAATATTTACACTATGGGAAATAATGAGGTCTAGTGTGTGCCCTCTTAACATGCTGTGTGAAATTAAAAGCCTCAGTGATGCTCATAAAATCAAAGGCTGCACTGCATGAGGAGTCATCAACATTTGAACACTCTAGACGAAAACAGGCCATTCAGCCTAACAAACCTCGGTAGTCCTATCCACTTATTTCTTCCAAAAAAACATAAAGTCGAGTTTTGAAAGTCCCCAATGTCTTACTGTCTACCACAGAACTTGGCAGCTTATTCCAAGTGTCTATCGTTCTTTGTGTAAAGAAAAACTTCCTAATGTTTGTGTGAAATTTACCCTTAACAAGTTTCCAATTGTATCCACGTATTCTTGATGAACTCATTTTAAAATAACAGTTTCAATCCACTGTACTAATTCTCTTCATAATTTTAAACACTTCAATCATGTCACCTCTTAATCTTCTTTTGCTTAAACTGTTGTGGCGATCGGCTGGGGGCGATACCCAGCCGGGATGCCTAGAAGGACTGGGAGAGGTACTACGCCTCCTCCGGACCATGAGAGGGCAGCCGCCCTGGTTGGTATGAGGGCCACGGGAATGGAGCATGGAAGCTCAACCCTATAGGGGCCCGTGATCACTGCCAGGGGGCGCCCGAATGCCTGAGAAGCCCTGGACGTCAGCACTTCCACCACACCCGGAGGTGCCGGCGGAAGGATTACCAGGGACACCCGGAGTGCTTCCGGGTGCTCATGCGGCACTTCTGCCACACCAGGAAGTACGCATGAAGCTCATCAGGAGGCACCTTGAGCACAGCCTTAAAAGGGGCTGCCTCCCTCCATTCGTCAGCTGGAGTCGGGTAGAAGTGGATGTAGCTCAGAGTTGAGGAGTGGAGGCAGTGAAGGAAGGCAAGATTGTGAGAGGCCTGGACTGAGGGTGTGTGATGCAGGGGCACTGGATTGTATGCAGTAACTGTAAATATTGTACATATGGCCTGTGTTGGTGACTAAACCATCGGTGTCCGCCTGTCTGTGTCTGGGCTGGTTCCTACAATGGCATCCCAGATGGGACCTTCCACCTGTTTCAAGGCAGGGACCTGTCTATAAAAATAATTTTGTGGACGGCTGGCACAACAGGAGAACCCACACACACACCCACACGGTACACGCACAACCCCGTGGGAGCGACTCACCCAGAGAACCGCAGACGGTTTGCGGATGCACCATCTCCACCTGATGCGGGAAGAACAGACCTGATGTAGTAGGAGTACAGCGGACTCCCACGAGCGCGCCACCGCTGAGCATGCCCGGGACGGCATCACATCTGGCAAGGCCACGCTGTGGAAGTCCCCTCAGGCAGACGGGATCCGGGAGGTAAGTACCCTGCTCAACGGCAGTCGGCTCTGAGGGGCCGGACTTTGTTTGTATGTTGCAGGCAGGGACTGCCCGGACCCGCGTCGGTGGCCGACGCGTGTTGATCCGCGGGGCTTCGTCAGCGCGGCGGCCATAGAAAGAGTTGGGGAGGAGGAACAGCTGCAGCTCAGAAAGCCGTTGCAGCAGAACAGCTGCCAGGAGGCTCGCCACCACATCAGGGGCCGGAAGGGAAAGATGGCAGAGAACCAGAAGTCCCTCCCCAAGGCAGGCGAGGGATTAGACGGTGTGTGTTGCATGCCCGCTGATGTTTGGTCGGAGGCAGGACCAACGAATGTCCATCCTGAGCCAGGGAAGGACATGAGTGGGCCGAGGAGAAGGCCCCATGGCACGCAGCCGGTAGGGCTGAATGAAAGGTAAGTTCACCACCGGCTGATGGTCTCTGCTTGCTGGTGACTCTGCATGAGCTGGAGGATTGCCTTCAGCCCGCAGAGTTGCTATTTCAAGTGATACGTGCCCTCCAGGATGTATTGAAGAAGCTGGAGGGGAAGGCGATTGCGTCCGTGAAGACGCTGCGACAGTGGACAGAACGGCACGACGCTGGATTCTGACGCGGAGGTGCAGGTGAGTGGAAATGGCACCATACAAAGAAAAGGAGACCCTAGCGAAAAGACCTGTGATGTTGCTGATCAGAATCAAGTAGCAAGGACTCCAATAGTAGATGTGGCAGAGGGCTGATCGCGTGGTGAGGGCAGTGAGAACGAGAGGGCACTCAGGACACCGGCTGATGTGCACCGGGTGTCCAAGGGCCCTATTCCCCGAGCCGGTGTCGGTCTCACGCCACTCTGCAGGGATGCAGACAACATGGGGTCACTTCCTTTCCCATAAGGAGACCCAAACCGTCAAGGCGTCCCAGAGAAAGAGGAGGACCCGGAGGAAGAGAGTCGGCTCCTCCGACAAAGAAGGACATGAGGCTGGGAGCTCACTTCTGGTGACGGGCCGCCCTCTGCAGAGTCAGAGGGGAGTCACGAAGTCGGCTGAGAAGACAGGGGTGCGAGCAGTCCCGTCTGAGGTCCCAATCTGGGGGGCACGGAAGCCTCGGAGGGGGTGCCGAAGTAGCGAATGCCGGTCGGAGGGGGGAGTGTTGCCTGTGTGTGACATGGAAGGATATCAGGGGATGGTGTCCAGGCAGCATCTCCGCCCCTGTCTCTGTTTTCTGTGTTGCAGGACCGGACCCTGGAAGTGCGCGACTAGGACCCGCTTCACGGGTGAATCTCGCCATTCCAGAGTGAACATCCACAGGGAGGTGAAAAAACAGCACCACTCTGCTTTGCCAGAGCTTCACCCTCGTCTCGCACTTCTCATGGCACTTTTTGGGCTGAAATCTGTTCACCAGCAGCAGCAGGGGAACCCTGAGCAGGGCCAAGCTAGTAGGGGGAAGCCTAGGTTAGACAGTTTACTGACTAGAATATCCAGAGTAATAGTATTAAAAGCTGAGCTATAGTCAATAAAAAGCATCCTTGTTGGACTGGTTTGATCTGTAAGCAAACTGGTGTGTGTCAAAAGTGGGAGGGAGACAGTTTTTGTTGTAGTGATTTGAGTGTAATGATTTGAGGTAAGAAGATTATAGAATGGATTAAACAGATGCCTTACAGGACTTCAGATGGCTGCTTCCTTAAATACATGCCTAATACTAATGTCATCTGCAATAGTGAAAAGAAAATGTTAGAAAGAGCAAAAGAACACAGACATTGGATGGTAGATTCCTGGGTGATCCCAAACGTTTACCTTTCCTTTATATGTGTCATTCAAATATGGCTTTTTCCATGAGACTCTGCCTCTAATGCCAGTTTCTCAAAGTTGTCCTTTCACTATTTCTCAAACCATAGTCTCTGATGTACTTATCCTCTTATTCACCTGTGCATCTGAGACTTCTAGATTTTTCTATTAGACCCTGTTTGTCCTTTTCAATCAAGACAGTAATGGATAACTTTCTACGAATCGTTCAGTTTCTTGACAAAGTGTCACATGGAATAACATTCATCTCACACAAAAAAAAAATACGCTGTGTTCCTTGAGAAATTGTTTTGTTGATGTCATTTTTGAACAAAGAATTGTACTTCAGGAATTATACTTGCTTAATTGAACAAGGTAACTGGTTTCAGCTATGTTAGCACAAACACACAGGTTTTTCTAATAACAAATTAGCATTTATAAATGATTAATTAATTATGAGCTAAGATGATGGACTTCTTCGGTACTGTGTCTCTTTGGAGAATCCTTGAGTACAGCTGGTTTGACTTTGTGTTGAATGAGTGGTTGCTCACGGAGTCCCAAATTAGGCAGATTACCTGCATTGTGAGGGGGCATCAGTTACGGCACTATGGCCATGTGCCGCAATTCCTCAGGGGTGAGCCGGTTCGCAGGATCCTCATTGTTGAGGACCCAAGTGGCAGGACCAGGCCAAGGAGACGCCCACATAACACCTGGCTGCAGCAAATAGATGGTTATTTCCAGAGGGTGGGACTGGACCCCATGTTTGCCAGGGGAGTTACCAACCAGGATCCCAAGCTGTTTCATCATGTTGTGGGTGCGTCAACGCACTGTACCAGTGCATGCTCCCTAACCTGACCTAACCTGACTGACCTAAGAGAGTTTACGGTTAGGACACTGGTGTAACTGCTGCTGTGGGGCTTTGCAGTCATATGTGAAAAATAATTTATAAATCAGTAATTTCAAACAGCACTAGTCATTAGAAAGACTAGTAATGCCCTGGCTATGTTTTTAAAACAGTTTAATGTACCTTAATAAAAAGTATCAATATGTATGAAAAACATAATTACTGTATTTCTCCATGATTCCAAACTTCTGAACACCAGTGAATGTGTACGTATGAAAGGATTCATTATTATTATTATTTTTTAGATACCATATATCCCTATTTGTGCTGTTCATTATATTAAGCTGTTAATATGTGTAAATATAGGTTTAAAGGTATATATGTACCTCCATAATTTGGAGGGATATGGCTGTCATACCTCAAACATGATTTCAGGAATTCTTACATGAACACATCCTGTAAAAGAGACAGAGAGTTTGAAGTGTGGATATTTGAAAGTACTTAAGAGTTTAGAAGGAGTGAACAACATCAAAATCTCTTGCCAGTGGAAGAAGATATTGCCTTCTTGATGTATGCTTTACTAAGGTTTCAGGTCACTTTCAAGTAATGGTGAGTAATAGGGATATCATCCGCCCAAATGGAATGATGAGGGAAGCCACCAGGGGCCGTGTATCACTATCTGAACTAACCAATGTTAATGAATTTCCTAAGCTTTCTCATTTTTCATTTACTTGGGACAGATTTGCTGTTTTTGCTATGTAATCTTTTTCAAGCATTGTTGAATAAGCCAGCCAAAGTGTTTAATTCAGAACTCATGCTACTGATAAAATCTATGCATTCTGACTGTGCATTGCCATTCAATTTATCTGAGTATCTACCTTAATGTTGTTTGGTATCACTCTAAATTCTAAACTGTTTTATATAATGTATTTGTTCATTTTTTACATCAGTTTATTTCTGTGCTTTATGGGCCTGGGGTGACTGATATTGTTGGGGCAATAAGTTAAGGCGCTTATTCTTTATTATCCAAACTGAAAGGTGTGACATCAACTTACTTAGTGGGAACAAGCCTTTACATCTTAAACAAAATAACTGGTAAGTACTCATGTAGAGGACCCAAAAGGTAGCTAGTATAAAGAACAAGAGAATCTTGGAAGATGCAACAGGAAAAAAATCAAAGAAATGGCCTTACAATGGCAAAAATAAGCAGAACAACAGTTAAGCTAAGTCAAGAAAGGCTGAGCCACCCCACACCATGCTACACTTGTCATTTCCATTTACATAGATTCATGTTTGTGACAATAGGATGGATTGAATAATATTTGCATATGAGAAAATGTCTCATGCTCATACTAATCTATATTTAAATTGCAATTATTCCTAGCAATGAAAAGTTGTGGTATCTCAACCAGGAAAGTGTAACATTTTTTCTGCATTATCAAAACATGAGTTAAAAATATATTATTTATGTATTTACATTACTTTCATTATTTTGTTTAAGATAGTTCTGCTTGTCATATACTATTTTAAATGTTCTTTTTCTTAGTTATCAACTAGTGTGTGCCTGCAGTGTCAGAATCCAGACATTAACCTTTCTCCCACAAGAGAGGAAATAAGCAGAGTCACTATACCAATGCACTTAATTTTAAAATTACATTTATTTGCCTTAATGAGACAAAACTTTAATACATATAAAAAATTTGTCCAGTAAGAGAATTATCTGCAGCTAGAATTAGTTCTGCTTGGAATTGTAACTAATAAAGATCATTAATTAAATAGCTGAAATTGTGACTTAAAGGCCCTTGAGACGATCTCTGAACTCATGATAACACCAGAGAGTCCAAAGGGCAAACACAACTAGTGCCTTTATTAAACATAATTACTCAGTGCAATAACCCCATTGTCTCTCTGGTTTAACTACATAGTTCTTAATCACCCGTCTCTCTCTTTGAGTGGCTACCCACAGTACCATACACAGACATTGCTGCCTTGTCTTACACTCTCTCTCTCAACCTTACCCCCCCCCCCCCTTCTTTCAGCATTTGAGACCACTCCAGCTCACCTTCTGACTCCAAACCCACCTTTAAACCCCATTCCAGTCACCACCAGCCAAATTCTTGTATTACTTCTGGGGTCTGGGTGGGCCTTTTTTGCTACAATTACTCCAGGTGTGGAACATGATCTAGTGTTACTGCAACCCTGATCTTCCAGCTGTCTTCAAAACCCTTGGTCCCAAAGACAGTTTCTAATTTAATCATAATCTTAAAGAACCAATAATCTGTTGCTCCATAACAGTCACCGCCTATTATAGTTTCATGTTAACAAGTACCCATACAGGACTTACTGCACTCTACTTGCAGCTCCCATGTCACCACAATGACCTTTCTTCTGCTAGTGTGGTTTGTGGTTTTGTCTTCATCATGGAAGTTTGTGTAGGACTTCCTCTTGTCATATGCCATCCTGTTTGTTCCTTTGGCCTGTCTACTCCTTGCCAGCCAGCCACTCCCTCACAATCTGCATAAAAAATAAAAAAATGGAGCATAACATAAAAAGATAATGGCATTACCACCTCAAGGAACTTGCACCCTCTTTTAATTCTTACCTGGCGTGACATTTGTGGAGAGTCTGCATGTTCTCCATATGTACAAGTGGGTTTTTGCCATACATTACAGTTTCCTATACAGTTTGTTCATGTTAGTTTGATTGGCAAATTACCATTGGTATGTGCCTGCATATACAGTAACCTGTAATGAACAGACATCCCGTTAAAGGTGATTTCCCACTATGCACTCTACTTGAACACAGCTGATTGATGCTAACTGTAAAACAAGGGATAGAGTGAAAATATTGTGAACTCATGGATGCATCAATGTAATGGTACAATAAATAGATGGAAAATGAAGGTTTAGAAAATTGATGGATGGACTGGTCAAAGATGAATAAATAGTTGCTTAATTGAGTACAACCATCAAATACCAAAATGGCTCAATTGTCCTAAAATTAAATAAGTAAAAAAAAAAGTCCCCAAAATGACCTGTGGTTCATGGTGCATATCATTACCTCTTATCCTGTAAATGTTTGATTCAGTTGAGATCTGGTGACTCGGAAGACCACTAACTTAAGAGGAATTCACTGTTACCTTCTTGAACACATGGTGATCCTTTAGTATTCTTCTACCGTGGATCATTTTCCACCAGAATAGATAATTAGATATTTAGATACCCCGTGACCCTGTGTTAGGATATAGCGGGTTGGACAATGACTGACTGACTTACTGATATTTAGATATCCAGGTCTTTGAAATTTTGCTACACTCATTCCAAGGGAGGTAGTAAATGACACAAAAACACTTCACACCATTACACTGATGTATTTATGAGTTCACAACATTTTCAATATATTTCTGGTCTTCCAGAGAGGAATACAGCTCAGAATGGTCATCAGCTAACCCATTTATTTGTATTTCTAATTTGACACTACTGATTTACTCAGCAGTTAATTCACTGACGTTTATTATATATACATTGAGGCAGCTTCCATAAGTCTCCTTCATCAATGGCCTTAATGTTTTTGGACTCTCTATTCTTAAAATTGCTGTGACACTAGTCTGTGAAGACTGCAGTACAGTTGCTATTGCTGATATACTCATGTCATTACTGTGTGTTCTGAGGTTGGAGGTCCAAATCTCACTACTGACACTGTGTGACCAAGAGCAATTCACTTAACCTACCTGGGCTCCAACTGAACAACCAAAAGAAATATAACCAATTGCATCATAAATGTTGTAAATCACATTGGATAAAGGCTTCTGCCAAATAAGTAAATGTAAATGTTCTGCACCCTCTATAATATTGTGTTCAGAAGCTGTGTTAAACAATACATAAAATATGTTACCCAAGACAGAGTATTACAAGTCCATCTTTAAAGTCAAACCAAAACCTAGGAACAACTAAAGGCTAGAAAGAAGCTGAATTTTAAAAGTTAAAACCAATTTCAAAGCAAGGCAATTTTATAACATGTAACAAAATATTCTCAAACCCATTTAATCCAATTCAGTTGAGGGTCAGAATCTATTTGGCAATACTGGGTACAAGGCAGGAATTGGCTCTGGACAGAGTGCCAATTTATCACTGGACCGACTCACACAACCCCCACACAGTGCCGATTTAAAGTCACCAATCAAATTAAGTTGTGGAAGAAAAAAGGAATACCTGGCAGAAAACCCATAGAGACACAGAGGAAATATATGGACTTGATATGAACAAGGTCAAGGTGTAGGATTCAAATCCAAGACACGGGATCTGTGATGCAGCAGCTGTAACCACTACACCACTTCACCTTCCCAAGATAACCTGTATCAAAACTGAATTTATGTTTAACAAAATTAGTTTTTAATAGCATCTCATGAAAAATATTTCTTGTAAATCACCAACATCACTAACCAACAGGTTACTAAGCCATCCAAACCAGACTTTGAAAGTCACATGTCTTAATATGAAAACTAGTCAAGTTTTTCCTTTAGAAAATCTAAAGGAACAAAACTTCCACCTAGATAAAAATCTCTCCCAGACAGAAAACACAGAAAGCTCACCGATCCAAACTTGAGACTGAAGTCAGAAAAATTAGTTTTCTTAAGAAAACAGCATTATCAGAAAAGAGTTTAAATAAATACTGAACACTAAGAATCTGGAGTAAACACGACAGACAAGTATCATTAAATGTTCTGCTGTTGCTCAAAAACATGAACACTCTTGTAGGTATTCCATTAGGTAAGTCTCCAAACTAACTTTATTATTATTATATTGTCTGTGTTTATTAGGAAGGATGTGGTGCATAAAAGGTCTGTCCGCTGTCTAGAGTGTTTTTTCCAAATGTACATATAATCTGGGGAGGCCGTGTAGAAGAATATCACATTTCCAACATCAGCACTTCTGCTTTCATTTAATTAATGGACAGATATTGTCAATTTTAATGTATGTTAACCAATCTCTACTTTGTTTTCTGTGTGTTTGAACAAATCTATGTCTTTATGTGTATTAATTCTGTATTTGGTTATTTGTAAAATCTTGCATTTTACCTGATAACTGGTCACAGTGCTCTGCTCCTGCACTAAGTAAAGAGTGCTATACAAAAATAAACTTAAACTGAATTTTGCCTTGCCTTTGTAAAACTAACTTCCCTACAGTTTCAGGGATTTGGAGTCATCAGTTGTTAAGCCAGTTATAGGACAAGAAAAGTAAAACATACTGAGTCTGGAAATGGTATAACAGACATAGTCGGTCAGTGAGGTTAAAGTTGGTTTTAAGATATTTTCATTTCACTGGAAACCTTATAGGACAGGGCATGTTTACTCTAGTCCTCACAGGTGGTGCAGTGCTAGTGCTGCTGCTTTGCAGTAAGGAGACTGTGGAAGATTGTGGGTTTGCTATCTTGGTTCCTCCCTGTGTGGATAGTGCTTTGAGTACTGAGAAAAGTGCTATATCAATATAATGATTTATTATTATTACAGTCAAGATTTTTGTAATTTGAATTGTTGAGTTTATTGATGCCTTTGGGTGGTCTCATTGCTTTTCCAGGGGAGCTGTCTGTCTTGATTTAATGCTGTAAAACTAGGTATTGGCTCCCTAAGACCTGGAATGGGTAAAGTGCAGAGAATCAATGGACAGAATTCACTTTTTTGTGAAAACATTTTTATAACTGTTTTATACATTACTTGATACATTTAAGTAGTGCTGGGAGGTATACCGGTTCATACCGAAAACTGTTTTTTATCTTTATTATGATATGGATTTTTCTTATACCGCATTACCAGTTTAAATAGCCTAAACAACATTCGGAACGTGGCGCAGCGGGAAACTGTTTAAGGGGGAACTTTTTTCACTGCACACCGCTAAACACATGCAATGGAGTACATGCGTTAGTGAAGGTATTGAGCAGTGAAAATTGACAGAGAACATTCCGAAACTGAAGCTGTAGCAGACGATAAAGTTGAACATGATGACACAGAAGAACTTTTGTCGAAAAAAGGAGCCACGTCTGTTGTCTGGAGATTTTGGTTTTAAAAGGTTGGATGTGGACCAAACAACTATTTACTGCAAATGCTGTTGAGCTACAGTAAAGTGGTCGCTGGAGGCAGTAACACATGCAATTTGCTGCACCACCTTAGCCGCAAACATGCTTTGGAGTACAATGAATGTATGGAACTAAGATTGGCACCCTCCACGTCCTCAGGTAAAACTGAAAAAGCTAGAGGACACGCGAGTCAGACGTCACTTGTAGACGCATTTGCTAGAGGACTGCCTACAACAAAAAAAGCAAGCGGTGGATCGAGATAACCAACGCCATTACAATCCATATAGCTAACGTGTCAGTGGACAGAGATTGTTAACATTAACTGAAAGTGTAGTTGGTTTACAAAAAATATTTACTCTTTATTCCTTTTCTAAGACATATTCAGTGCAATACAACTTTTGACAAGCACCTCTGAATATTTTACTGTCTAACTGCCTCTTTGGATGGTTGAAAATCCATCCATCCATCCATTATCCAACCCGCTATATCTTAACCACAGGGTCACGGGGTCTGCTGGAGCCAATCCCAGCCAACACAGGACGCAAGGGAGGAAACAACTACCTGGGAAGGGCGCCAGCCGACCGCAGATGGTTGAAAATATGTTGTCAAAATTATAGTTTTAAGTTGTTTGCAAAATTTGTTCAGTAAAATGGTTCTATATTTTGACTGCAATGTGATTCCTTCTCTTCATTAGTGCCACCCTCTTGAAAACTATCACATTATGGGGCCATGCAAACCTGTATTAATACTTGCGTGCACATTACATTTTTTTTTTTTTGTACAATGTACAATTCTCATGACAGTAGAATAGGTTATTCTTAGCCAGTCTACTGCAGTAATTGCAGTGGAAAATGTGGTTAACATACACTCATACATGAGGAAAAAAATACCGTCAAATACTGTGAAACCGGGTTAATTCCGAAAAATACTGTGATATAGAATTTTGGTCATACTGCCCAGCCCTACATTTAAGTACATGTTTTATTTAAATCTCACATCTTGGTGATAAAAAAAGTCAAATATAACACCCACATTAACCATCAACAGAATACCATTCTCATTGCTTACCCCATGAAAAACTTTGGTAACTACTGCTATCCATAAGACACCGACAAGTAACCTTTACATTTATACTGAAATATGCCACTTTCATAGTTGTCACTATCCTAACATGCTTTGCAATTACAGCACTATAGCAAAATTCTTTACAACTTTTCTCATAACAACTGGAGTACAAGCAGGTTAAGTGACCTGCCAAGGTTTATACAAGGAGTGTATGTCGGCAAACTAATGAAGCTTAAGCTTCAGCTTAAGTCCCCAGAAGTGACTTTAATATTCATCCCCCATAACTCAAAAATTATAAGGCATGGGAAATTTATATTCACATCAGTGACTTTGACATGTGAGATAATACAGTACAGCATTTTAATCAAAATCTGAGAAGTAGTGGTTAAAAGGTTAAAGAAGTTGTGGTCATTGAACAACCCCATCAAAGAAGTTAACAGTGGTTACTCAGACCTCATTGCTGGTTGGGAAGGGTCCCCAACAACAGATCAAGTTTCAGTGTGCAAAAAATGTAGGTTAGCCACTTGGTGTTGGTACTTTAGATGGCAATGTTGTGTTCTAAGTTACACTGGCCACCACAAATTTTTCAATAAATGATCATTAACCTTTATGATTCTCACTCAGTGAAACTCTATATGTTCCTCAGTTAAGCTCTACTGGATGATAACCTTCAAATGATGCCTGAAACCTATGAATTTTAGAAAGGCATTTGGTGAATTCTGGTAACACTGATTCTTCTTTTGAAGGTATCCAATGCACATTTGATTCCTTAATATGTACTAACTTTTTATAACCATCTTCCCTTTGTCTCTTTTTCCAGCCTTCACCATATTTCTGTGTGTATTCAAATTCTATCCATCCATTTTAATAAACTGCTCTTGGGTGTTGAAAGGCACGAACCAGCCTCGGATGGGTTGTGCATTCATTAGCTCACATTATTCGGCAAGACGAATTCAGAGTCATCAATAAAAGCAAGCTCCATTTCTTTGGGATGTGCAACAACCAGAGTGCCTGTAGAAAGCATATGTATCCATGAGCAGATTAAGAACATGTGAGTTCCAAACAGTCTGTGATTTTGCCAGGATTTAAAACCAGCTTGCAAGTGCAATGAGACCATTGCACTTACCATACTGCCATCCCAGTTTTTAAAAAAATTGTATATTTAGTAAAAATAAAATCACTCTCAAGTCTGAATAAACATCAACAATTCGTATTGGTTTTTTCAGACGTAAAACATGCACTCAAGAGTATTTCAGACACTTGTATGCGGCTCTGGGGAGTAAAAGGTGCCCTTTCTCCCCTTCATTTACAATTAACACCAAATGCTGATAAATACTGATTAACTATTTATATCAGGGGTGCCCAATGCGTCGATCGCGATCGACCGGTAGATCGCGTTGCATTCAAAAAAAAAAATTTAAAACGTTAATCTATCATATATCCTCTCTATGGCATTTGCCACTGATTGACATACAGGACGGCCAGTCTGAGATCTCTTTTCTTCTAACACACTGGTCATCCCGCACTCACGATCAAACGCGCGAGCTACTGCAAAACTCCGGCTGTGATCTGGTTAGCCTTCCAATTTATATCGACTAAACAAGGGATTTAAAAAAAATTGTATGGGGAGGGTATGGGCTGGATGTGGAAGTGGAAGAGGATTTTTTTCTCACAATGTCACAATCGAAGTGCGTTTGTCTGATCTGTCAATCTATCATTGCTATTCCAAAGAAGGAAAATGTGGAAAGGCACTTTCGAACTGTTCATAAACACTACGAAACTGAATTGAAAAAAAAGCACGTCCAATCCGGACGTTGGCGCTATACACATGCAGAGCAGGTTAAAGATTATGAAAGCAATGGAATTCGTAAAGATAGCAGAAGCGCAAACAAACGGAAATTATTACTCGAAAAAGGGAAATAATCACCACGGACCAGGTGTCATTAATAAAAAGCAGGATAAAGCGAGGTCAGAAATAAAAGGCAGTAGAAAACAAAGTAAAACGTCATAAAATGGTTAAAAAACAAGGAGGCCAAACACATGCAGAGCAGGTTAGAGATAATGAATACTGGAATTCAAAAGACTCAAAAAAAAAAAAAACGCAGGCGCGAAACACATGCAGAGCAAGATATAAAATATGAAAGCAGAAAAAAAGGACAGTGTCAAAACTTTGACAGACGGTTTGAAGACTGAGTTTTACTTGAGCTAATCGCTACATTTAAGTGCTATCCATTTAGGGAAGATGTTGAGGGTGATTCACTCGCATCAAAAATTGCAACATTGTTTCACCTAAAACTCCTCTACTGTGGAGGACGAGATTTTGACACTACAGGATGACATTCAGCTGAAGTCTGGGGCTCTTGGACAATTTTGGAACTTACAGTGGAAAAGTACCCAAACATGAGGAAATGTGCTACCTCCTTAACTGCATTATTCGGCTGTACTTATTTATGCGCCTCAGCCTTTTCCCACATGAAGATTATTGTGCCATAAAGGTTATGCAAGGTACGACAACATATATTTTATGTATAAAGTATACTCAGTATATATAATATATATATATATATATATATATATATATATATATATATATATATATATATATATATATATATATATATAGCATTTTTAATGTAGGTAGATCATTTCGACCTGGTCATTTTAAAAGTAGCTCGCAAAAGTAGCTCGCAATTGGCGGCAGGAGAAGGAGTGAAGTTGGTGGAAATAACTTTGAATGGGGCAGTATTTTGTAACTTTATGAAATACACAAGGAAAAGTGAATGAGGTGCTGATGAAACTGAATCAAACGATATACCCTTTTAGAACATAAAATAAGACAAATGGCTTGCGCTAAACGTCGAGTTTATGAACATCTCTTTAATTCTTAACATTGTGTATTTTCAAGGAGTTGATGACGGCACAGTTGAGACGGAGAATAGGTGGCAGAGAAGATGTCAAAATTGTGTCATTTAACAAATGCGTCCTTGTTAAGACATTAAGTTAAACATCTCTGAGCAATTAAACTAATCGGCACACGACACGCCAATCCGAGAAGAGAAAACAGGTGGAGCAATGCTTAAAACGTACCTGAAGTCGGCTGCGCCCATAGTGGCGCGTAGTAAACTGTCTTTCTGGGGGGTTGTGGAAAAGTTTGAGGTGAGTGTACAATATTGACACGGTTGGGGTCATCTCTTCGCAATCTGCAGAGAATTTGCCAAGTAGTACCATATTCTGTTTCTATTACCACTTTGCCTTCCTTATTAAAAGCTTGACGTTTTATTTTAAATGCAATCGGCTTGAATTTTAAGGAAGATGGTGAAAGGGATGTCCAGTCTCAAGAGCCTTGCTTTGCTTTGAGCCCCCCACCCGCCTTAGTTCAGACAGTGCAGCCTTTCGACTTTCTGCCAACTCTATAAATGGTGGGTGCTATCGTTCAGCTGTTGCCGCCGCGTCTCCCACCAGCTCATTCAGAGTCCATTTAGAACTGATTTTAAGATGACTTGCGTGGTTTTGGGACATGAAAGAATACAATTTTCGAAGGCGAAAACGTAACCTAATTGATTCTCAAGTCCGCTTTACGGGCGGAAGCTATTCTGCGGTAGGCTACTTCCCTGGTTTAAGTGCCTGCATAATCGCAGAGGGACAAATGATACTGCCAATCGACATTGGTGGCGTTTAGGAGGAGGCCTGGCCTGTCCGTAATATTCCCAACCAACAGATTGGCTAGGTTAGTTTTTTTTTTTTTTTTTTTTTATAAAGCAAATAAATGTAAAACCGCAGCTAATATAAAAATGTCAATGTAATTTAAGCCGCCCTAATTTGGGGTGTTCATAAGAAATGCAATTATTCATGAAGAATGTTTAAAGTCTAAATATTCACGACTTAATAGAAAATTGTCATTTTACATCTTATAGTGGCCCATGGAGGGTTGGATCCCCAAAGATTTAAAAATATTCATAACTACTGACGTTGAAATCTAAAATGATCCCAACATTCTTAATGTTAAAATCTTGTCTCTTAACGTTATGGGAATGACCCCTAGAAAGCTAGGGCCAATGGTAAAGAATCAAGAGTGTAAAGTATTATCATAATCATGATTAGCAACCTTGAAATAGTATAAAATGACACTGCACATCCCCATCACAATTATTTCAAAGTTTTGTTCTTGACATCACTTATGCCATTAGTAGTATGCAGTTTCAAATCTTTTTCATTTTTACTTTTTTGCATTTTTATTTACATTTAACACAATGGTGTAACTTCCTGCAAAAAAAACGTTCTAGAAATGGCCTAAAATGAGGATTTTGTTTGGATCTAGTGTGCCAAAAATTAGGAATCTCCCCAAATGCTCTACATCTTGCATAACTTTACATCAAGATGACTCCTCTCCTGTACAAGTGTTCTTTCATACTGACGGGAGGCACTGCACAAAATCGTTGATGTCAAATTAAGTAATTCTTAAGAAGACAATGTTAACATCCACTTTTTGAGATATTATTTTGTATTTATACGCTTGAGAATCATGTAAGAATTTAAATGGGTGATTTTTAGTGAAAGATGCCTTTCCAGTAGCCATGATCAAGTTTCTTAAACGCTACATTAAGAATATTAAACTGCATAAAATTATTCCCGCATAGGGTTGCCAGATGCATTTTTTCCAGCAAACTGGGCTATTTAGAAAATGGTTCCACAGGTAAAAATGTCAGGTATGTCTTTTTGGGTTACTTTGAAAAAGCAATTTCAGATAAACGTGATTCTGCGTCAGTGGCCGAGTTCTAGCACTTTAAGCTGTAAACACCAATGCCACCACATGCCTTATCTCCTCTTCCTGTTTGAAACGCCAAGTGGCACCCGCATACTTAAATAGCATATTACGTAAAGCACTGCTAAAAACTCCAAGGGGGAGAAATTTACCTGCCCCAAGAACCCTGATCTTCATTATCATATTATGTATTGTGGTGAAAAGGGAAAATCATTCATTGAGCTGCTTTCTAGCGCCATTACAGGTTTTAAGTCGCCATTACGGTTGGAATTTTTGCAGGACCTGGCTGCCCTGCACTCGCAGCATTTATTAGTTTTAAACTTGGCGGGGGGGGGGGGGGGGGGGGGGGGGGAACTCAAACGCAAATAGACCTTTGGCTATTTGGTAAAAGCTTTTGAAAGTCCTGCAGAGTCTTAAATCAAAATGTGCTACCCGTGTAATGGCTGGTATGGCAGTCTGAGCAAATATTTATCCTAAAAAAAAAAAAAAAAAAAGCAGTATGTAAACCAACTAAAAGCAAAGTTTAACTGTATTGTTTCAAACTTTTCAATTTTTGTTCATAAGATTAAACTTACAATATAATGTAAAACATTGGACTTGGGATACAGTTTAAATGTAGCAGTACAGCTGTGGCTGTAAGTTATATTCTAGTATTCTTGGAGATGTATCTTGCTGATATGAGTACTTGAAGAGTACAATAGGTGCACTTTTTTATAGGACTGTTCTTTTTACTTTACACTTATGTTAAACATCAGTCCTTGTTCTGTGCTTCATCTTTATTCATGAAGGTGACTACCTTGCACTCCTTGCAGTATGAGTTACTGCAGTGAAAATTTTTTAACACTTACACGAGAATCTTGAAGTGACTTGTAAAGAGCTGGTCCTCTTTCTGGGAGGGTTCTTGCTGGTGCATGGTGTTTGTAGAGGGAGGCTTCACATGTTGTATTGTGATAGAATTATGAATTGGTTTATTGCATCACCACAATCTGGCAATGTTGGTCTCACGGTGGAAGCAAAGCTGATTTGCATTCTAATATGCACATACAATCATTGGGTCAACTTAACAGTAACTAGTTAATATAGGTTGCCCTGAAATGGTGAGATGGCATGGAGCTCCTACCAGGTTTTTCTTTCTATCTTGTGCCCAAGCCTCTGAGAAGGACTGTAGTTCTCTCCTTGTTCCTGAACAGGACTAAGTTGGTTTGATTTGAGGGTGGCTTCAGAATGGTGGGAGTGGGATGGATCCTGAGTGTGCTCTTTTGTGCACTCAAAGGTCCAAAGTAGTTCTTCAGAGTGATGCTATAGGAAGACCATTTTTGGTTCCAACAAGATCCATCCACATGCGTTTTACAACTTTTATGAAGTTAGATCCATAACAGACCCCACACAGTAACTGACCATGAATAGATAATAGATTTGTGAAATACCAGTGTTTGATTTTAAAAGGGCTCTTGTTGCATACAGTAACACCAGCCAAGACCAGGCATCCTAAATCTTTGTGTCCTGCTAGGTAGCCTATACCATACATTAAAGATTTCAGTTTATTTTGCTACATACAAGAATGATTTTCAAAATAAAGAACTAGGGACACTTTGAAATGTGCTGCTTGGATGTGTTTTATTGTGCCACTATTTGGTGGTTTTTTTATATATATATATATATATATAAATTGTCTGGGGGGTTTTCTTGCTTTAACTCCCATGATAGATTGGAATCCTGCCTAGGGTTAATTATTCCATGTACTCTTGAGTACATAGTGAGAGACCAGCCCCATAGAAATTTTAAAGATGAACTGATACACTAGGTGCCCAAATTAAACTAGCTTTAAAGTGGGAGGCATCCATTTAAATTTGAATTATCCACTTAATGGCACTTGTCCTCCAGGACACTGGAAGTTGATTTAACATTTAAGGCAGGACCTGGGAAGCACTTGGGAATGGGAAATAAAATTGTCTTGACAAGTTTTGTAAAGTATGATATTGGGCCAACCAAAGGATTTATTGAAGGAAGTAATTTGTTACTTCTTTAATTTAATCATATTTGATGTGCATCATTCATTGTTGATGTACATTGACTGTTCTGTTCATCATTGTGCTATTGGGAATGCCTAGTCCATCTTGCATATCAACTTGCAGTCTGGAATTTCAAAGTAACCACTTGAAAAAAACTTTCTTGTAGCAAATGTCATGCAGGCCATTGTTTTTAAAGGCTATACTCCATTGTGTGAGTCACTTTTCTTTTTTTTTTTTAAATTTAGCCCTTGCCATTGATATACCACACCATTAAACCAATGAAGGTAGTGCTGTAAAGATTATGCAAGTAGTCTTAACATTCACAATTTTTTTTTTTTTTTTTTAAAGAAAAACTGTCTGCTACACTGAAATTCTCCTTTAACTATTAGTGATATACTGTTGGCTCATATTTAAAATGCAAAATGTTTAGGCCAATTTTAGACCAAAGTTTGCAGGTTAGACTGAACTTCTCTCAATCTCGCCATTGAGTTTCACCACATTCAGGCTCCAATAGCCCTTTGTGAGAAACGTGAAAACAAATGGTAAGTGCATTGTCATTGCTTTTCATTTGGCTTCATTATGAACTTTGGAGGATAATGGTGTAGATTGTCAGAAGGAAATTTTTATGGCTAACTGGCTTTGTTTTGTCTTTATTTCAAAGGCCTGAAAAATGTCTGGTCGTGGAAAGAAGGCTGTCCCAAAACCTAAAATGAAAGTCAAAAGCAAATCCTCTAGAGCAGGAGTTCAGTTCCCTGTCGGCAGAATCCACAGACTGCTGAAGAAAGGGAATTATGCAGAGAGGGTAGGTACCGGTGCTGCAGTTTATTTGGCTGCTGTCCTGGACTACTTGACTGCAGAAGTTCTGGAGCTTGCAGGCAATGCAGCAAGAGACAACAAAAAACTGAGGATTCTTCCCAGGCACATCCAGCTAGCAGTGCGGAATGATGAGGAACTGCACAGACTGCTTGGGGGAGTGACTATAGCTGAAGGAGGTGTTTTGCCCAATATTCAGGCTCAACTTCTCCCTAAAAAGACCAAAAAATCATTTCAGGAAGATGGTGAAAGGGATGTCCAATCTCAAGAGTTCTAAAGATTATTTATTTAACATTTTAATTTTCTCATATTGTAGTAATAAAGTTTTTGCACTTTTCAATGCTTGACTTTATCATGTTTTATAGGTGTGAATGTGGCAGTCTAACGGTTGCTTTTTCTTACAACTTTTGAAATTCCAGTTGTAGCATCGTCACTTTTTGTGAGGTCTTTTTTAGAAACCTTTTAGATTAGCAAACATTGTCTGTATATCACTTACAGTAATTGCTACAAGTAGAAATGGGTTGTAGGGTGCCTTTCTCTCAAAAGTACTTATCCTTTTAAGATATCAAATGTGCCTTATTAGATTTTCATATCGCAGTACTCAATGCATTTTTAGAGCCCAGTATGCTATAAATTTGAAATTAGTCTTTGTACATGTTCACAAATGTAAACCGTGAAAGCTGCATGCTATGTTCAAGAAAATACTCCTTCTGTTTGGATTAAATATTTCAAGCATAATTGGCTTGTTTTGAAATGGCAAACTTGCCTGCTTAAATTTTCAGACCTCTTGCTTGATCTCAGATTGCTTTTATCAAGTAGTGTTTAATCAAGGGAAGAAGTATTGTACTTCCTTGTTGACCAAAGGGTATTAGATGAGATTCAAGTGTTTGGACCCTGTGTGTTTTACTTTTTTTATTTTTTGCTTTAGACTAAGATTTATCTTCTATTGATCTTCTGTCCAGAAAGAGCACCTTGACTGTCCGTATATAATTTGTGATTTAAGAAGTGGAATAACCAAGTATGTGTTGATGGAACACAACCTTGTGTGTTTAGCTTATGTGATGTTTAAGGTTGCAACCAATTTCTTATCCAAAACCCCCACCCACTGACCCAATTGTGGGGTTTGTCAAATGAGAACTGGGGATTACTTTTGACCCCCTAATCTACAAAGTTAATATTTGGATATATTAAGAATAGAGTAGACTTGAGTCCTAAGATTGCTTTTTCACTGGATATAATTGGTTAACACTGAGGAACCCAGATTAAAAGGTTACAATATATTAACTGTAGCATCTTAAAAGATGACTTGTACTGGTTGCCCTAAATTTAGAATGCTGAAGCAGTTGGGCCATAAAATGACTGCTTGAGTTGCTTTTGGACTTTGGATAGGAGCTGGTAGTTGTCAAGTACAGTCATGGCCGAAATTATCGGCACCCCTGGAATTTTCCCAGAAAATGCACCATTTCTCCTAGAAAATTGTTGCAATTACAAATGTTTTGGTATACACATTTATTTCCTTTGTGCATTGGAACAACACAAACAAAAAAAGCTGAATCTGACATCTCGCACAACTCAAACCGGGCTGGACAAAATTATTGGCACCCTCAACTTAATATTTGGTTGCACGCCCTTTGGAAAAAATAACTGAAATCAAGTGCTTCCTATAACCAACAAGCTTGTTACACTTCTCAACTGAAATATCCGACCACTCTTCTTTTGCAAACTGCTCAAGGTCTCTCAGATTTGAAGGATGCCTTCTCCCAACAGCAAAAATTCTCTCCATAAGTGTTCAATCGGATTTAGATCCGGACTCATTGCTGGCCACTTCAGAACTATCCAGCGCTTTGTCTTCAACCATTTCTGAGTGCTTTGTCTTCAACCATTTCTGAGTGCTTTTAGAGGTACTGTATGTTTGGGGTCATTGTCCTGCTGAAACTCCCATGACCTCTGATGCAGACCCAGCTTTCTAACACTGGGCCCTACATTGTGCCCCAATATCTTTTGGTAGTCTTCAGATTTCATGATGCCTTGCACACAGTCAAGGCATCCAGTGCCAGAGGCAGCAAAACATCTTCGAACCTCCACCATGTTTGACTGTAGGTACTGTGTTGTTTTCTTCGTAGGCCTCATTCAGTTTTTTTCTGTAAACAGTAGAATGATGAGCTTAACCAAAAAGCTCTACCTTGGTCTCCTCTGTCCACAAGACGTTCGCCCAGAAGGATTTTGGCTTCAAGTACATTTAGCCAAACTCCAGTCTGGCTTTCTGTGTCAGCAGTGGGGTCCTCCTGGTTCTCCTGCCATAGCATTTCATTTTGTTCAGATGTCGACGGATAGTTTGAGCTGACACTGTTGCACCCTGAGTCTGCATGTTTTCAAAGTTGATTGGGGCTGTTTATCCACCATTCGGACTATCCTTCGTTGCAGTCTTTTATCAATTTTTCTCTTCCGTCCACATCCAGGGAGATTAGCTACAGTGCTATGTGTTGTGAACTTGATTATGTTGTGGACAAAGGAACATGAAGATCTCTGGAGATGGACTTGTAGCCTTGAGATTGTTGATATTTTTCCACAATTTGTTCTCAAGTCCTCCGACAATTCTCTACTCTTCTTTGTTCTCCATGCTTAGTGTGGCACACTCGGACACACAACAGAAAGGTTGAGTCACCTTTTCTCCATTTTAACTGGCTTCAGGTGTGATTGCTATATTGCCAGCACCTGTTTCTTGCCACAGGCGAGTTCAAACGGGCATCATATGCTTGAAATAAAACAATTTACCCACAATTTTGAAAAGGTGCCAATAATTTTGTCCAGCCCATTTTTGGAGTTCTGGGTGACATGATGTCAGATTTGGCTTTTTTCTGTTTTTTTGTGTTGTTCCAATGCACATAAAGGAAATAAACGTGTATACCAAAACATTTGCAATTGCAACAATTTTCTGGGAGAAACTGTGCATTTTCTGGGAAAATTCCAGGGGTGCCGATAATTTCAGCCATGATTGTAGCTGTAAATAGCTCTCCAAAGGAAAGTTCGCCTCGATTTTTGTTTTTGGGGGGTGTGTATATATGTCATAAGCAAGTAAAATTTACCTCTTCTCACCCCCATAAATTTTTCTCTTGTCATGAGGTTTTTTTTTTTTTTTACTAAACCTTTTTGAACAGCTGCATGCCTTCCACTCCAGATAAAATGACTTAAGCAATTTACTAAGATGTATTAAAGTGGTGATTTGGTCCACTTACTCGGAACAGCAACACATGTAGGTGGAGTAAACTGTTTACGTGGGCTGATGTAATCAAAAGTGAATGTGATTGAAATGTGCAGTGTGTACATAAATTTATAAGAGGTTAAACCTTTTAAGTTCTTATAAACTGCCATCCTACGAAGCATTGACATGCTGGGAGACTTGTTTAATTTATGTAGATATTTGTACTAGCAGTCTCTTTGGTTTGAAGACTAAATTCTGCAAAAGGAGTCTACTGCAATTTTTTTTTACCTCCCACCCACCTATCAAATTGTGAATATTGCACGGTTTAAGGTAAGGTAGCTCTGCTCACAAATCATGGTGGCAGAGTATCACATGCATGTAAGAATTTCACTATACTATGTACATGTTACAATAACCCTATAAACCTATAAATCAATTTTTGAAACTGCAAATGCATTAAGCTTTTATGCCAAACAATTTTACATTGGTAGTCATGTGGTTCACCTGAAATAGTGTTGTTTTTTTTTTTTTAAATTATCAATTAAGGGGCAGCTTTTGGAGAGTACACACCTGCCCCACCCCAAGACATAAAGTGTTCATGACTGTTTCCTTATGCCTATAATAGAGGTTCTTAAGTTTAGTTCTGGGGTACTATTATGGCTTGCACCTCAATGATAATTAGTTAGGGCTTCATGTATAAACTGTACATATGCACAAAAATGTTGCATATGCCCGTTTCCATGCTCTCACCGCGATTTATAAAAACTAAACTTGGCATAAAGCCACGCACATTCTCACGCCAGCTCAATCCATTGGATAAGCAAGTTTTCAGCTCTGTTTTGCAAACTGGCAGCGCCCAGTGTCAACGCAGTGGTGCTGTTCCTGTGTGGTTTCCTTTATTTTTTAGATTGACATGCCTGATACGGCATTATCAAATACACTGAAATTAACCACATCGTTTATTAGTTTAAGGTATCTGATTGTAATCAACCTGTAACCATATTATGGTGCACGGAATGGCCAAACAGCTGCTTTAGTGTTACTCTGAGTGGTGTACGGAAAGTATTTTAACCCACTGTATCTGAGAATGGAATCACAGCTGTAAAGCAGCTGATTGGAAAGACTCTACTGTGCACTGTGTCGGGAGCAGAGAGAATTAGTGGGATAGAGCTTTCAAGCACCTGCTGCCTCAGCCATGGGGCACAGTCTATTTGAACAGCTCCCATTCAGCAAATGCTTCAGAGCCTTTCCTGTAGGGACCTTGCTGTTCAGAAAGTTTCATCCCAAGAGCTACAAACGCACTCAATCAGTTCAAGTGCTCCCGGTAGAATTGCTTATACTTAAGTACAATTACCTCACTGTAAATTTGAACTACTGTACAGTTGTAATATTGTGCAACCTGAGCCACTTATGTGTATTTTTCATTGTTAATCTTTTATTGGTGTTATAGGAAAATGTTTACTGAGGATTTGCATATTGAATCTCATTGTACCATACAATAACAATAAAGGAATTCAATAGAAGAGTGTGTATTTACAGATGATCGGTTTCTAAGCCGATTTAGATTTCCATGTGCTATCTTCTTGGAGCTCTTGATATACATACTTTACTGCATTTCATCTTAAAAATATTACATTATATAGAAATGTAACATCATTTAAATGTATACTGCTGTTAAACATGTGGGCACGGTTGCGCAGCAGTAGCAATGAACTGGTGCCCCGTTCAGGGATTGTTCCTGCGGGGCGGTATGCTTGCTGGGACTGGCACAACCCTGGATGGAATAATAAAATATGTACTATGAAGATATTTCAATGTTTCTTAAGTTTTGAAGAATCTGCATTCTAAGCTTACAGATGACTGGACATTTATTACAGAGCTGATTGTGTGGTGATTGGTTACTTGGAGAAAGAAAAGGAAGGATAGGAATTGTGCTTTGGTATGTTTGAAAGAGTTTATTGGAGGAGTACTACCTATTTCATTGAGTGTCGTGCATGGCACAGCAAGCATCTTGTGGGAGGCAGGAACAATCTCTGGATGGAGCACAAGCTCATTGCTACCACTGCACCATCAGGCCCCCATATTTTATACATGCTTTAATTCCAATCATGAAAAGGATATGAAGTATACATCTTAGTATTTAAGTTGTTCAGAGAGCTGTAATATCATAAATGTAATGTATCCTGTTGGCGTAAGAGAGTCTATTTAAGAAGCATGTAGTGATTCACACACACAGAACACGTAGAATGCGAAGCATTTAACGTGCTACTTGCGTTGTGATGGGATTTGATTAACTAGTAAATTAAACAATTTTAAGGTGAAGTTTACATCATTCTACTTTAATAAAAAAACTACCTTATTAAACTGGAAATTGACTTTTTCCATTATCTTTTTTTTTTTTTTTCCTCTCCGTTCCTTTTTTAACCCACCATATGATACTCAGAGGGTGGGTTACAATTCGCCTTTTCATGGCGACTTTAATAGCTGACATTTTCATTTCGGGCACTGTGTGACTTCTGAACTTTCAAGTTTCTACACCACTCTTTCACTTCATCAACTTCTCTTTTGTTGTTTATACCACTGTTTAAACCAACCAATAAAAGAATTTCAGCGAATTCCAAGTGGAGGCAAGGAAAAAAACATACTATTTTCCCCATGCTTTTGCCATTGTCTTTTCACAGAATGCTGAAATTAAGGAGCTATTTATATTGATTCGCATATTCAAAGAAGAGTAACTCTGGGAGGAGTTGGGGTGGGGTGGCAGGTGCGTGCACTACATTTGCACTGACCAGGATTTATGTAGCGGAAGAACGGGGAAGTTGCCGTACACACCGATTTATGCATCTGGATTTTTTTTGTGCATACACACATTTCTGCTTTTGTCCGTATGCCATGTTTTAGTGTGAATTCTATGCATGCTGTTATACATGAGGCCCCTGGTCTGTCTTATATGCTTTTTAGATTAAATTTAGAAACTTGTAATTTTTTGCCATTGCTTTAAACACTTTAATTTGCCTTTCTCTTTGGAGTTTGCCCCTTAATTGTAAAGCTGACACATCCGTTTGGGGTTACTGGTTAGAATGAAAACTAGGTGCTACAAGCTACACAAGGACTGAATTGGAGAACCCCTCTTCTAGACTGTAGACCCTTGTTTTACCTGTTGCCAAAAAGTCTGTTCTTTCTGTAGGCTGAGGGTGGGGAAGAAGTAGTCTTGTAGCTTTCCTTGGTTAAGATCTGTCTAAGTTGGTAAATCTTGGCTCTTGTCAACAAACCGTGGGTGGACCTGTGGTTTGAAGCCATGCGTGCAGGGTGTGAATGTTTTTTGCAGAGCACACCCCTGCACACATACATTCTTGTTTGTGATGGTCAGTTTTTTAAAGGGGATGGTCAATCTGAACATTTTTATGGATGGTTAAGAATATGTAGTCAGAACTTCATATGTATACAGGGTCCATGTACATGGAGGAACTGACATTTTAAAAAAATTTTTCTCTCTTCACCCTCCTGTTTCACTGCTTTTCATGAACTTGCTATAGTACCAGCGGTGTATCCTACAAAAATGCAATGAGAGCTATACCTGTGATTGTAATTTAGCAGCTATTAAAATGTTTCTTGCCTTTCAACTGTTTTATGCAAGTATTAACATTGTACTGTACAGTGACCACAGAATTATGAAAGAGGTTCAAACATTATGTATACAATAATGGTTAAGAAGCTAAAGTGCAATAACTGAAAATGCTTTCCAGCAGTCAGCCGTTTTTGTTTGACACAAGATCTTACCGAGTTTGTTTCAGTGCTACACATTTAATTTTTTGATGTTTTGCACAAGAGAATCAATTAAAATCTAAGTTCACACTGAAAATCTCATGAGGTCTTAGCTCAATTTTATGTTTTATATTAATGTAGGGGGCAGCACGGTGGCGTAGTGTTAGCGCTGCTGCCTCACAGTTAGGAGACCCGGGTTCGCTTCCCAGGTCCTCCCGGCAGGTACTCCAGTTTCCTCCCACAGTCCAAAGACATGCAGGTTAGGTGCATTGGCGATTCTAAATTGTCCCTAGTGTGTGCTTGGTGTCTCTGTGTGTGTGCGCCTTGCAGTGGGCTGGCACCCTGCCCGGGGTTTGTTTCCTGCCTTATGCCCTGTATTGGCTGGGATTGGCTCCAGCAGACCCCCGTGACCCTGTAGTTAGGATATAGCGGGTTGGATAATGGATGGATGGATATTAATGTAGGTCATTAATGATAAGTATTTAAGGCTGAAAGATATCTGTAGGTGTTTCTCTCTTTTCATTCTGCCATCTGTAGTTTATAGGTGTACATGATATTTCTCCAGGAATCTGCTCTCCACTCCAGCACATCTGTGGTCATGCTATGCTAGATATATCCTGAGACATTCTGTACCCTGAACTGGATTAAGCAGGTTACCCTGAACTGGATTAAGCAGGCTAAATGTGTTTTCTTCATTGTTGGATTGTAGGGGGCCTATCCTGGCACCACTTAGTACAAAGCAGAAAGTAACACTGGTTAGTGCCTCCATCTATTGAAAGGTCCAAAATTACTATATATTTTTCTATGGGATTCTCTTGGCATAGTGCATCAAAACTGCACAGGCATGTGGATTTTCATGTCTTCTTTTAAAACGAAAGAAAATAATGGAGAATACTATCAGCATACATAAAGCGATTTTTAGTAGTTTCAAACAATTTTCAGGTAATGGTCACAGATTCTGTATTTCTATGTATGAAATGTAGAGTGATTGTAATGTTTAGGAATTTTTTAAATTACTGTACTGTAATTTTCACATATGTTTTGGGCAACATACAGTCATTTGTACTGTTGCCTCATAGTCTGAATCCTGGCCTGGTTACTTTATTGGTTGTGAACATCCCTCCCCATGTCTGTGTAGTCGGGTTGAGTGTGAATGTACCTTTAAATTGGTGCCTCATCTATGGCTGGTTCCTGGCTTGTGCCTGCTGTTACTAGGGTAGGATGTGGTCCTTTTCTAACCTAAAACAGAACTAAGTCTGTTCAGAAAATACTGTAGGTGGATGGATCTTTGTCTAGGTAGTGATGTGTTCTTTCCTTACACAATCAAACCTGAAGATTAACCACTAAAGTTGCAATTTAGGTTGCACTGTCACTGTAATCATTGTGAAAGCCACTTGATCTAGATCAGGGTTATGAGGTGGCTGGTATACTGGGTGCAAGATGGAAAACTGCTCTGGACACTGAGATAGAACCATCTACAACCTTAAAAGTACTAATATGGAATCTCTAATAAACCTAGCTGGCAGTTATTTACAGGAAGAACACCAATGTATACTGAGGAAAACTTGCACAGATATAGGAAGAATTGAGTAGGTTCTACTTGGACATTTCAGTGTGGGATTCAAACTCAGGCCATTAAATGTGTGAGGCTGTGGGGTTACATCCTCTAATGTGCCGCCATACCGCCATCTGTAAAATATAAAAATGATGCTTTTCTGCGTGAAATGAAATATTTTGAGTTGATGCCAAAGATGTTCAAGGGCCTGGGTGTACATTCAAGGAACCAAAGTGCTGGGAAGAGAGCCTTATAGCAATAACATATAGATGAGAGATTAAAGTCCAGAAAACCGGTTAATGCTAGGGGATAGTTAATTAAATACATAATGAGTGATTTTGAAGAGAAGTTGGGGTGGTGGTAGCCACATTGAGAGACGTCATCCACCAGGCAACGAGGAAGTAAACAACTTCTGAGGACTTAGATGGTGTCTGGAAGGGTGGGGGTGGGATAGTTCTATGAGAGGGTGGGATTTGCAGGTATGCCAAGTATGACCTATGGGCCTGTCCCTTTTGTGTAAGGCTGCAGTAGAATCTGAAGACCAGAGTGGCCATGTCTGTGGTTCAAGTCTACAACATTTTATCACTGTTATAAGTAAAGTCATTGTAGGCAAGACCCATGCATGGCCCCTAAATGAGATTTTAAGATATGTTCCCATTTTGAAGTGTACTCGTGTGAAGCAAGGTGGTGCACAAAGCTAATTAGGATTCAGCGGGAGAGAAACGATTGAGAAGAATAGGAATTGTTTTATAATGCTGACAAGTGTAAAACACCCTCTTAAAACTCAGTAACAGTCTGTCCAACTGAGCTCAGTTGAGTACAGAGGGTCTGCTTCATTAATGAGATTTGTGTTGATGCCATTAATAGTGACCGTCATGTTGCTACTAATGAAACAATTATTGTATTCTCACTAAAGCTGGCGTACAGAGAGAGCTGCCTTAGTCTCAGTGATTGCTCTGGTTATGGAAGTGCCAGAACTTGAGTTTGTTTAAATTTTATTTTTTTTTAAACCTTAATAAACACTGAGATGGACAGCTATATAACACAGAAGAGACTTTCAGTTGTTAGTTTTATAGATTTACTAGCAAAATACCCACGCTTCGCAGCGGAGAAGTAGAGTGTTAAAGAGGTTATGAAAAAGAAAACGAAACATTTTAAAAATAACATAACATGATTGTCAATGTAATTGTGTTGTCATTGTTATGAGTTTTGCTGTCATATATATATACACACACACACACACACACACAGAGACACAAACATATATATATACATATATACATATCTACATATACACACATATATACAGATACACACATATATATATATATATGTATATATATATATATATATATATATATATATATATTTACATATCTACACATATATACTAATTAGTCCTTTCTGCATGCTTCACGGTTCTGTAGTGGTTTATTGTTCGTCTATTACGATTGTTTTTATAAACGAACACCATAAAAGGCCATCCTTTTTCCTTGCTTTGCCAAGGAAACAGCCTTTTTATTTAAGGCACGGGTTCTCTGTTGTTTCATTGTTCATTTATTACGATTGTTATAGTTGTCTTTGTATACCACGTTGTCAGTTGAGCACTCCGGTTGGAATATGACCAAGCCGTGGAAGCTTACTGTTGAGAATGCAACGTATAGTTGTACAGGAGAAAAATGGCAATCTTTTGTAGGTCTATGAACTTAATTTATGCCTGTATGCGTCAGTCGCTTCATATTCTTTTCGTACCTTATCAATTGTGTAATGTGTTTTTTGAACAGGTTTGATTCATCAAAGTGATCACTCGTGCTGTGTTCAGTCAGTTGACGTGAGCCGCTCTCTTGTGTGATGTTGCGATGTCCATGGCTTTATTTAATGTTAGCTAAGACCCGGCACTTAAAAGTTTCTCGCTACAGCAATTTTAACTCTGTTTCAAAGTGATCCAAAGTCTCGTTTATACCTCGTGTCTTCTCATTAAACTTGTATCTCGTGAATATGGTATTGCAAACGGCAGGGGGAGCGTTTCTATAAACTTAATTTAAACTTACGGTTTACATATGCGTCACTCGCTCGCTTCTTATTGTTTCGCTGCCTTCTCAATTGTGTAATGAATGTTTTCTTCAGCGCTCTTCATGGCTGTTCCTTGTTTTCAGTTCACGTGATTACGTAGGAGGCGTGATGACGCGATACGCGACTCCGCCGCCCACGGCCGTCGAGCTGCACTCCATTACAGTATATGGACAAAAAAGAGGTTCCAGTTATGACCATTACGTGTACAATTTCGAAATGAAACCTGCCTAACTTTTGTAAGCAAGCTGTAAGGAATGAGCCTGCCAAATTTCAGCCTTCCACCTACACGGGAAGTTGGAGAATTAGTGATGAGTGAGTCAGTCAGTGAGGGCTTTGCCTTTTATTAGTATAGATGAGCTTTTACATGTTTGATTTAGTGTGTTACTTTTGGAATTTCAGTGTAGCATTAGAGACTTTCCAGTGGTGTGTGGTGTTGCCTATTGTGGCTTTAGGTTTGAGCACAAAACTTTGCATGCAGTGAAGAGTACTATTTGTCTTCGTTATGTTGTCCTTTGTCTGTTATGTGGTGTCATCTTCCTTGGCTTACTGTCAATAATGGAGAATCCACTGCATCCACTAAACAGTATCATCTCCAGGCAGAGGAACAGCTTCAGCGACAGACTGCTGTCACTTTCCTGCTCCACTGACAGACTGAGGAGATTGTTCCTCCCCCACACTATGCGACTCTTCAATTCCACCTTTGGGTTGGGGGTAAACGTTAACATTATTCAAAGTTATTGTCTGTCTGTATACCTGCATTGTTATCACTCTTTAATGTAATATTTTATTTGAGTATGCTGTTGCTGGAGTATGTGAATTTCTCCTTGGGGATTAATAAAGTATCTATCAATCTAATCTAATCTATCAATCTAATCTAATCTAATCTCCAGGTTGTGTCCTCTTCAACTTCAAAGGGAGAAGTATGACTATTTGTGGCACAAAATGTGCCGAAATGCCCTTCTTGATGTAAGTCTGCTTTTCGGTCTTTCCAAACTGGGCTAAATCACTGGTAAAAAGCTTTAGCTTGGAGGAGTGGCTCTTAAAGCTAGTTTAGGGCCTCCTGATAAGTCTCAACAGAGAGTAGTATTCAAGCCAAAAGAAAGTTGAGTTTTTTGCTCCCTGTTGTGACTTCCTGATACAAAAAATGAGTCCCCAACATTCATCTCCAAAGGAAAAGAAGAGATGCATACACCTTCTTTTAACGTATTCTCTGGTGATTTTTTTTTTATAAAGGTCCCTTCCCGTTACAGTTGCAGTGTCCATTCACAGGTCCAACTTTTTAATGTATTGGAATACATTCAAAAAGCTGTCTCAAAGCTCACAATGCATTGATTAAAAGTTATTTTAAATCTCTGACCACAACATCACCACACCGTATTTCTCCCTTTCAGCTGGTGTCTGTAAGAAAGCACCCCGTGTCAGCATGTGGGTCTGCTTGCTCTCCAAGGAAAAGCTAGGCAGAGATTTCTGTTTGGGCTTCAGATTTTTTGCAGTGCCATTCAAGCCTATTCAGGTCAGGTCAACTGCCATTGCTGATATTATTTAATTTTGCATCCCCCTTTTCAAAGAATAGTGCCCAAGCAATTCTGGGTTTATTCAAGGAGTCTGATGCTAATTGAATGTTTCCAACACTGCTTAAATTGCTAAAAATCAATGCCCCACTGTCTGTTGTGTGCTCAAGAAAGTCCCAATAATCGCTCATATTACCATCAAACTCCACCTAGTCATAAGGGCAAACATAGACTCTTTATAAGATAAAACATTTTTTTATTCTTTACAAAAATATTTTTTTTATAATGTGAAGCACAAAAAGGAGTTGCCAGCAAAGGCAATCCAAATCCAAAATGAAATCCAAAGAATGGTTGAAAAGGCAAAAAAGTAAAACAAAAAATCCAATAAATCACAAAACCACAGAAACAATCATAAGAAATACTCACCAACCCCCAACCACGTTCAAATGACCTGCTAAGGACTGTTGATTAACCCCTGCCTTTATAGGCCTGAGAGCAGCCCCTTTTGGTCTCTTCCACCTACAAAATGCACAGTATGTAACACAAGGTGCATATGCACATAGAAACTAAAAAAAAATGTAATTAAACAAGAACTTGAACACCAGTCAGGGGAGGAACTCTGGCTGAAAGATAATGGCCTGCATCGACACAACTGCTGAAAAATGTTTTTCCATGCTCAATTTAGTTAAATCCAAATTCAGAAAACTGTGATGTGAACATCTCTCTGATTTTTCTGCTTCTGTTAAAACAGATATCATTATTAACAAATATATAATCAATAAAAACTAAAAAAATACTTTTGATTTTGATATTGGGAGATCTTAATACAGTCGTATCACATATATAATATCTTTTTATTTTGTGCTTCTGGGTGTTAGGTTATGCAAATCGAACTTTTTATTGCTGAAAGTCTACTGCACAGAAACAATGGTGATATGGTGCCAGGTAATCTGTTCTAGTGGCTTCCTGAACATTTGACAAATGAAAGGAAGTTTATGGCGTTGAAAAAAAAATCTTCAATTTCATGTGCTGTTGTCAACTGTTAAAATAGAAAAAATGCTTTTGGTATTCAATGTAAGTAGACAAGAGTTCCTTTATTTACTCTTTTGTCATCTTTAACTATTTTATTTTAGAAACATATAGCATATGTGCAGTAGAAGGGGTATAATGCCTTTAATGACAGCCATAACAGCCAGATATTTTTTTGCTATTTTGTCAATATTAAAATGCCCCTAAAGTTGCAAAGTTCCAAGACTCCCGAGAAATTAAAAAGCATAGAAATAAAAATGGGCACTAATTTGCGTCCAAATTCAAAAGAAACAAATCTCCTGTAACGAACCCCACCCACCAAAAGAGGAGTGTATAGCACTGGAGCTGATGGACGAATCAGTTATTTTAAGGTTCATTCTGGAATGTAGGTCTGGAAGTGCATCTGATTTTCCTGCCAAGTCTCTTCTCTTAACAGATTGTGTGTACAACTGAATGCCTACAAAAATGTGGCAATGCCCACAGTATTCTACAGCCAATCTTATTAAGAAAAAAAGTGTGTGTCACTATTTGACACAACATATGTTAAGTAAATTGAATTTTCTATTTTGACAGTATATTTGTTAGGTAGATGCATCAAATTTGGTCTAAAGTTATTGTGTACAAAACAGAAAAAGTTCCCAAGATGTCACCATCACCAGAAGAATGAAAGGCTGTTCTAAATAATTGATCATAAACATGTTTGCTGATATATCCAACAATACCATTAAATGCAAATCAGCTGAATTCGATGAAATGGAGATGATGTCAGTTTATTTGAAAGATAAACAAGAAGCATGCCAGAGAATAAGAGTCATGCACTGACAGCAATCTCCGTCCTTCAGTAAATCCTGGTCCTGAAAATGTTCCCAGTTCAGACAGTTCAAGTTTGTTTTCTGTGCCCCACTACAATTGCATTTATACCCTAATACTCAATGGTCAAAGGTGTCAAGTTGTGAAGACTTGTGATGAAGAGCTCCAGATGAGTTGTTTGACAAAAATGATAAATATCAGTAGATGCATATTAATCTTTCTGTAGCTTCCCATCTGGATATTGCTAAAATGTTGGCAGTGGTGCCAAAATTTTAGTGGTATCCAGATGGATTTTTTTGTCTTCTGGCAGAGAGATATACTTATGGAAGAATAGTTTAATAGGAACCTGAGAAGAAATATGAATTTGGAATAAAAATGTAGAGAAGGAAGGGTATACTGCCTAGTAGAAAGAAAAAGAGAGAAGTGGGTGACAGAAATAAAATTTGTGTAAAAATTTGTACTATTGCCATCTGCAAGAAACAATATCACATTGCACCACCATTGTGTGCTGCTCACCAGGAAATAAATATACAGTAATCTCTGTACACATTGAAATTACATGTTAGGATTTTTAATATAACCTTTCATATAACAACGTATAGTGTAAAATGTTAAGATCTTCCAGTAACACCTTAGCTTTGAGGACAAGGTTTCAAAGTGATATACTGCTTTTTGCCACTTTCTTTCTGACAAATGACATTTTCTGTTTTAAAAGATTAACCTCTTGCAAACCATCTTTGGAATGAATGTGGGCTTATGTACTCTGTTAACACTATGGATGGACCAGGTTCAGTGCTGAGCTTTGAACTGTGGCAGATATTTCACTTATAATACCACCTCAAAGCCACAATGGTGACAAAATAGCCTCAAAAACACAATATATCAATCACAGCACAACAGGTTTATACTTCACAAAAGTCTTTCAGCATACAAATCCACTCTTATGTTTGTCATTCTTGAGTGTTAAAAATAAAAGCTAACAGATATGAACACAGCAGTTTGCTGAGGTGCTCTTAACTGCTGTCTACCCCAGATGCTGTGTAAAAAGCAACAGGGAGACACAATTCAAAAAGCCAGGAATTGGCTGTAGGCTTCATCAGATCTTCTTGATATGGGTAGTGATCTGGAAATGACAATGCTCTCAGCTGAGGTCCACTCCTTTGTGACTTGAACATGGAATGTGAAATCCATCTTTAGAACTTCCAAGTGTACAAATCAAATGTTGTTGACACTGACATGTAGTACTAATGTTCCAATAGTCCTTTTCTTGATGACTATTTGAGCTCTTCTTTTAGCATCTTGAAGTCATGCACCAAGGAACACAAGACAGAAAAGAAAACAAAAAATAAAAGGTAGTGTATAATTTCCAATAACAAGTACATCGCCACATTCTGCAGGCATAATTGGGGAGTGAAGAGGGTAAAAACAGTTTTGAATTCTAATGGCAACTTGAGAATGAGAAGGTAACCTAAGTTTAGTCTTGTGGCACAGGCACCAATTCAGAGAAGAAGGGTAATAAGGTGTATGGAGTACAAGTCAAGGGAGTTTATTCTTAAGCTATAAAAATCATTAGTGAGGCCTCATCGGGGTCTATTCCTAAAAAATGACTAATGCGCTGCCCAGTTAATGTTAGTCAGGATCCATTGAAGATAATATAATTTCATTCCAGAAAAGACTGAATTTTGCTAAACCAGTGTCCCTAATCATTGGATGAAACATTGAAAATATCACCAGAAATACTGATCCCAGCTGCTCTATTTAAGAAGCGGAGAAAACTGACAAAATGTTAAAAATGCTGTGCCCCCTACTGAATGAAATTTTGATATAGAAGTGCAACTCCTTTGCAAACAACTTCTTCTTTCAGCTACTCACATTAGGAGTTGCCACAGCGGATCATCTTGCTCTATATCTTTCTGTCCTCTGCATCTTGTTCTGTTACACCCATCACCGGCATATCCTCTCTCACCACATCCATAAACCTTCTCTTAGGCCTTCCTCTTTTCCTCTTCCCTGGCAGCTCTATCCTTAGCATCCATCTCCCAATATACTCAGCATCTCTCCTCTGCACATGTCCAAACCAACGCAATCTTGCCTCTCTGACTTTGTCTCCCAACTGTCCAACTTGAGCTGACCCTCTAATGTACTCATTTCTAATCCTATCCATCCTCGTCACACCCAATGCAAATCTTAGCATCTTTAACTCTGCCACCTCCAGCTCTGTCTCCTGTTTTCCGGTCAGTGCCACTGTCGCCAACCCATATAACATAACTGGTCTCACTACCGTCCTGTTGACCTTCCCTTTCACTCTGTGAATACCTGTCTGTCACAAATTACTCCTGACACTCTTCTCCACCCATTCCACCCTGCCTGCACTCTCTTTTTCACTTCTCCTCCACAATCCCCATTACTCTGTTCTGTTGATCCCAAGTATTTAAACCCATCCACCTTCGCCAACTCTACTCCTTGCATCCTCACCATTCCACTGACCTCCCTCTCATTTACACACATGTATTCTATCTTCTTCCTACTGACCTTCATGCCTCTCGTTTCTAGAGAATATCTTCAACTCTTCAGGGTCTCCTCAACCTGCTCCCTACTATTGCTACAGATCACAATGTCATCAGCAAACATCATAGTCTACAGGAACTCCTGTCTAATCTCGTCTGTCAACCTGTCCATCTACATTGCAAATAAGAAAGGGCTCAGAACCGATCCCTGATGTAATCCCACCTCTGTGTTTAATGCATCCGTCACTCCTACCACAGACCTTACCACTGCCACACTTCCTCGTACATATCCTGTACAGCTCTTACATACTTCTCTGCGACTCCCTATTTCCTCATACAATACTACAGCTCCTCTCTAGGCACCCTGTCATATGCTTTCTCCAGGTCCACAAAGATACAATGCAACTCCTTCTGGCATTGTCTATACTTCTCCATCAATACCCTCAGAGCAAACATTGCATCTGTGGTGCTCTTTCTTGGCATGAAACCATACTGCTGCTCACTAATCATCACTGCACTTCTTAACCTAGCCTCCACTACTCTTTCCCATAATTTCATCCTGTGGCTCATCAATTTTATCCTCCTGTAGTCATTACAGTCCTGCACTTCCCACTTATTCTTAAATATCGGCACCAGTACACTTCTTCTCCACTCCTCAGGCATCCTCTCACTTTCCAAGATTCCATTAAACAATCTGGTTAAAAACTCCACTGCCATCTCTCCTAAACACCTCCATGCTTCCACAGGTATGTCATCTGGACCAACGGCCTTTCCATTCTTCATCCTCGTCATAGCTGTCCTTACTTCCTCCTTGCTAATCCGTTGCATTTCCTGATTCACTATCTCCACATCATCCAACCTCTTCTCTCTCTTGTTCTCTTCATTCATCAGCCTCACAAAGTACTCTTTCCATCTGCTCAACACACTCTCCTTGCTTGTGAGTATGTTTCCATCTTCATCCTTTATCACCCTAACCTGCTGCACATTTTTCCCAGCTGTCTAGCCAATCGGTACAGGTCCTTTTCTTCCCTCCTTAGTGTCCAACCTTTCATACAACTCATCATACGCCTTTTCTTTAGCCTTTGCCACCTCTCTCTTCACCTTGCACCTTATCTCCTTGTACTCTTGTCTACTTTCTGCATTTCTCGGACTATCCCACTTCTTCTTTGCCATCTTCTTCTTCTGTATACACTTCTGTACTTCCCAATTCCACCACCAGGTTTCCTTTTCCTCCTTCCTCTGTCAAGCACTCTTTCTGCTGTCACCCTTACTACTTCTGCTGTAGTTTCCCAACTGTCTGGTAACTCTTCACTATCACCCAGTGACTGTCTCACCTTCTCCCTAAACTCAACCTTGCAGTCTTCCTTTTTCAAATTCCACCATTTGATCCTTGGTTCTGCCCTCACTCTCTTCCTCTTCTTGATCTCCAAAGTCATCCTACAGACGACCATCCTATGCTGCTTAACTACACTTTTCCCTGCCTCCACTTTGCAGTCTTCAGTCTCCTTCAGATTGACTCTTGTACATGGGATGTAATCTACCTGTGTGCATCTTCCTCCACTCTTGTATGTAACCCTATGTTCCTCCCTCTTCTTAAAATATGCATTCACCACAGCAATGTCCATCTTTTTGGCAAAATCCATTATCGTCTGACCTTCTTCATTCTTCTCCTTGACACCATACCTACCCATCAACTCCTCATCTTCTCCTATCCCTTCACCAACATGTCCATTGAAATCTGCTCCAATCACCACTTTCTGTCCCTTGGGTGCACTGTTCATCACTTCATCCAAATCACTCTATAAATATTCTTTCTCCTCCATCACACATCTAACTTGAGGGGCATATGCGCTAACAATATTCATCACCACATCTCCAATTTCCAGCTTTATAATCATTTTTCTGCCTGACACACGTTTCACCTCCAAAACACTTTTGACATACTGTTCCTTCAGAATAACCCCTACCCCATTTCTCCTCCCATCCACACCATGATAGAACAATTTTAATCCACATCCGATCCACCTGGCCTTACACCCTTCCATTTAGTCTCTTGCACACACAATATATCAACCTTCCTTCTCTCCATCATATCTGCTAACTCTCTCCCCTTACCAGTCATACTGCCAAAATTCAAAGTTCCTACCCTCAGTTTCACTCTCTTTACTTTCCTCCTCTAATCCTGTCTCCAGACACGTCTCCCTGCCCCCTTTCTTCTTCTTCGGCCAACAGTAGTCCAATTTCCGCCAGCACCAATTTCTAAACCTGCTTTATCCTAAGGATGGTTGCAGTGAAGCTAGAACCTATCCCAGCAAGCATAGGGTACAAGCCTGGTGGGCATAAATACTCAAAATGTGCATTATTAAACTTATTACCTGTTTGAATTTAAAAGAATACAGTTTCCTGTAAAATTGTTTTTCATATTGATCATCAATAGAAGCTAAAGTCAGTCACTTGGAAAAGCAGGAAATGATATAAGGCAGGAATGTTTTAATACTATATGTAGCATAATCAAGAGTAAGGAGCTCCAGTGAACTAATAATATTAGTTGTGGTAAAAAAAAAAAAACAAAAAAAAAACCCTTCAAATATTGTATACTACAAACTACTTGGTTAGTTACATATTGCTTCCAATACATCCAGTTAACCAATAGCACTATAACAGAGGCCCAAGTGAAGACGGGTAGCACAGTTAGTTTTATTAAAATTCATTTTGTTGATTGCTTTTACAGTTGTCTACAGTACTTTTGACTTTTAGCTTTGTTGCCCATTTCCCTTTTGCTTTTATTAATTTAGATACCTTGCTGTGTGGCTCTTCTAGTTATAGTCAACAAATCTTTATGTAACTATACTCTACCCCCAGTAAGGAACGCATCTACTAAATTAATACATGTATAGTAACCAGATGAAGACAGATACACAGAGGCATCCTTTTATTAAGGTGGATCATTACAACTATGGGAACAGAAAATCTTTTCATAGCATCAATGTACAGCTACAGCCAGATGCCAAAGTGCATATCAATAAAAATATCAATGTATCCTATTCTCTATTCTTAAAATAGTATGTGATGTCACTCACGTAATTACAAATGCTGAAACCAGTTTTTCACAGTCTGCACACAACTCACAGATTTAATCAGGGTGAGTTACTGTTCCAAGTCCTCAGGCGCAGATTTGACTGTAAAAGCATTTAACCTTTGGTCTCTTTTGGTATGTAATTATAGGACAACACAAGATTCAATGCAAGCAAGGTAACATTCAACATCTCTCACAGTAACAACTTGAGCAGCTTAATGCATACTGAACATTTAATATCATAGGTCTTACACTTGTTTGATTTTATTAAAATGGCAAAAACAGAATGCAGTGTTTACATGAGTGCATGTTAACATTTCAAGTTAGATAACATTGTTAGGGGATCATTTTGTATAATACAATAATTTACTACACAAAGTTTACATGGAATTCACCAATTAACTGTTTTAGTTTTACACATTCACTGTCAATGATTATTTTCCACACCATCACCCTTTCTGTGAAAGTAGTTGGTACTGCTGTGGTATTACAACTGTTTTGAAGGATGTGCTGAAAATCTTCATGACTCTTCTCTTTCTCAAACTTGCAGTCCATGATTGATTGGCTGTTCAATGAGGGGTTTTAATTTTTGCAGTTAGCACACGTAAATCCAGATCAACCTATCCGGGATGACATGTACCAAATGAAAGCTGGTGTTCTGGCAGAAGATAATTCGCTGGTGCAAACTCACATTATAGAAAACAGATTCTTTTTAAGAGCCAGGATTTTCTCATGTCTCTTTCTGGAACAGAAATTTGGAGTACTGTGTACAGTTTTAGTCTATATTTAAAAAAAAAAACAAAAAAAACCACACACACAGAGCAATGTAATAGAAGGTCCAAAGCAGGGTGACCAGGCTGTTTTTGGGACTAACAGGTATGAGGTATGACAAAATATTCAAAGAGTTTAACCTTTTCAGTTTAAGCAAATAGAAGTTAAGAGATGACATTAAAGTGTTTAAAATTATGAAGGGAATTCACTCTGTGGATCCCACCTGTTACTTTAAAATACATCCTTCAACAAGAACATTGGGACATACAGAAGTTGGAAACTCATTGGCAAATTATGCACAAATTTTAGTTTTTCCCCCCCACACACAAGGGACCACAGACACATGGAATAGATTACATTTAGATTTCAATTTGATGTTATTTTGGAGAATATAGGTGAACAGAATTTGTGAGCCCTGGGTTAATTGGGCTGCTCTTGTCAAAATGTTTCAAATTTAAAGAGCTTACTTCTTCTTAACCAAGTTGTGGACTATTGGTGTAGTGCTTAATTCTAAGTGCAGCAGCATTGTCTAATTTAAACTGATTCAACAGAGTGCAGTCTACCAATACCTAATACATCACTTAAGCTCACTCAAGTGTTTCATTCTAAACATGTACATTCCAAGGTTTTTGTCATGTGTACAAATGAAATGTATTTTTAACTGCAACAGATTGCATATACTGTACATCCAGCACAATAACCTGATATAGGAAATTTTAAATAGAAACAGACTAAATATAGGAAGTACTATCCTTTGTAGGCCATTGACTGTCACACAGAGGAAAGTAGCTGATTGTATAGCTCTGGTCCTGGGAGGCAAGTGAACCTTCTTTATAGCCACTAATGGAATGTGTTATTTACACATTTTGTTTCTGCACTCATTTTGATACATAAATGAGAGCAGATCACCAGAATTTTAAATGGACATGAACAATATTAATATTCTCGTGTCATTATTTTAATAATTTAAAATTTTCCTTTATTAACTTCTACTGCAAGTTTGCCTGACTCAGTTTCACACGTGGTATAGAATATTCGGCAGCTATGGTAACGTTTACAACGTGATCTACTGAAAAATGCAATGTATATTATTATACGCATTACAAAATACATTCCAACTGATGGTGCACTGCAAATGTTAACATTGAAAACACTACTGGACATAGATTTTTGTAATTATTGTGGCTTATGCTTCATTCATGGGTCACTCCATACAAAGAACTGACTTCCCCATTGCATTTAAAAATGCTAATATCCCTTATTAATAACTTAAATTATTATAAAAGTAAAATACATTTCATAACAGTAAAAAAGTTAAATAATGATTATACACTACCTGTTGGCAAACCAACCACAAGCATTACCTGGTAAGTGACCACCCAAATAGTCAGATCGTAGTTCAGACCTATGGATATACCGCAATACTCCGATCTACACCCTGTCAAGTAAGCGAACCAGCTGCTGTGATGCAATATGAGGCTTTGCGTTAGGGACAGACATCTGAGGTTCGATCCCCACAAGGGGAAGCAAAAGGTGTGTACACCTAATGCGCCCCAAATAGGGCGAAACACGTGTCGTGTACTGTTTTTATTTGACAGGTACATAAAATTAGAATATCATGACAAAGTTGATTTATTTCAGTAATTCCATTCAAAAAGTGAAACTTGTATATTAGATTCATTCATTACACACAGACTGATGTATTTCAAATGTTTATTTCTTTTAATGTTGATGATTATATCTGACAACTAATGTAAGTCCCAAATTCAGTATCTCAGAAAATTAGAATATCAATTAAGACCAATGCAAAAAAAGGATTTTTAGAAATGTTGGCCAACTGAAAGGTATGAACATGAAAAGTATGAGTATGTACAGCACTCAATATTTAGTTGGGGCTCCTTTGGCCTGGATTACTGCAGCAATGCGGGCGTGGCATGGAGTCGATCAGTCTGTGGCACTGCTCAGGTGTTATGAGAGCCCATGTTGCTCTGATAGTGGCCTTCAGCTCTTCTGAATTGTTGGGTCTGGCGTATTGCATCTTCCTCTTCACAATACCCCATAGATTTTCTATGGGGTTAAGGTCAGGCGAGTTTGCTGGCCAATCAAGAACAGGGATACCATGGTCCTTAAACCAGGTACTGGTAGCTTTGGCACTGTGTGCAGGTGCCAGGTCCTGTTGGAAAATGAAATCTGCATCTCCATAAAGTTCGTCAGCAGCAGGAAACATGAAGTGCTCTAAAACTTCCTGGTAGATGGCCGTATTGACCTTGGACCTCAGAAAACACAATGGACCAACACCAGCAGATGACATGGCACCCCAAACCATCACTGACTGTGGAAACTTTACACTGGACCTCACGCAATGTGGATTCTGTGCCTCTCCTCTCTTCCTCCAGACTCTGGGACCTTGATTTCCAAAGGAAATGCAAAATTTACTTTCATCAGAGAATATAACTTTGGACCATTCAGCAGCAGTCCAGTCCTTTTTGTCTTTAGCCCAGGCGAGACGCTTCTGACGCGGTCTCTTGTTCAAGAGTGGCTTGACACAAGGAATGCGACAGCTGAAACCCATGTCTTGCATACGTCTGTGCGTGGTGGTTCTTGAAGCACTGACTCCAGCTGCAGTCCACTCTTTGTGAATCTCCCCCACATTTTTGAATGGGTTTTGTTTCACAATCCTCTCCAGGGTGCGGTTATCCCTATTGCTTGTACACTTTTTTCTACCACATCTTGTCCTTCCTTTCGCCTCTCTATTAATGTGCTTGGACACAGAGCTCTGTGAACAGCCAGCCTCTTTAGTAATGACCTTTTGTGTCTTGCCCTACTTGTGCAAGATGTCAATGGTCATCTTTGACAACTGTTAAGTCAGCAGTCTTCCCCATGATTGTGTAGCCTACAGAACTAGACTGAGAGACCATTTAAAGTTACTTTTGCAGGTGTTTTGAGTTAATTAGCTGATTAGAGTGTGGCACCAGGTGTCTTCAATATTGAACCTTTTCACAATATTCTAATTTTCCGAGATACTGAATTTGGGACTTTCATTAGTTGTCAGTTATAATCATCAACATTAAAAGAAATAAACATTTGAAATACATCAGTCTGTGTGTAATGAATGAATCTAATATACAAGTTTCACTTTTTGAATGGAATTATTGAAGTAAATCAACTTTGTCATGATATTCTAATTTTATGACCAGCACCTGTACACTCTAAATATGTCGATGATCTGCTTCTTGCAACTGAGAGGGTGCGACGGACGTTTGCTGACTGGCCAAACAAACCACAGGTGTTACCTGGTAGTTGACCATACCATTCAAACCTATAGACACTACCTTTTGTACAATGGGAACATGATAAATTGGAATACTTGGCCCATACTACCAAAATACTTACCTTTATGATGTACAGATTCAAAGAAGATCTGTATCTTTTAAAACCAAAATGTTCAAGAGGAAATCACACTTCAATTACTTTGTAACAATAACAGATAAAGCTAGTCTTCATACGGACATCCACCAAACCAGCTCAGGGTTAACAGGCCAACCACAGCAATACTGAAGATAAAGCAGGAAGTTCTCATTGATGTGGTGGCACGCCATTAAATAATAGATTTGCACTAACTAAAAAACTAACAATTAACCTAACACACACCTATTTGGCATATAGGAGGGAAACCAGAGTATCTGAATCATGGTCCTTGTGTTCAGTCCATAAGCATCCAGTTCTACATGAAGAGGAACGTGAAATCAGTACTTGGATTTCAAGAACTTGTTCAATTTAACAAAATAAAATTGTTGCATGTGGGATCTAAAAATTCAACGAAAGAGATTTGAATCTTTGTTTTTGATCTTGCCAAAATTATCCACATTCTCCTTTTTCAACAGCCTTGACATTGGAGTTGGACTGGACACTAGCAGGAACCAAGAAATTTCAATTGTATCTAAAGAGGCATAGATCAGTAATAATAATAATTCATTACATTTATATAGCGCTTTTCTCAGTACTCAAAGCGCTATCCACACAGGGAGGAACCGGGAAGCGAACCCACAATCTTCCACAGTCTCCTTACTGCAAAGCAGCAGCACTACCACTGCGCCACCTGTGAGGTATTCAATAAATCATCTCTAGAAAAATGACTGTTGCATTCAAAGTTCCAGGTACAAATTGTTTCTCCCACAATCTTAATGTGAGCCAAACTCTGTGCCCACATAATCTCTTAAGAAACTAATTTACTGAGGTGTTTAACCTGACAATCTTTTAAATTCTGTTAACTTAAACAGCTGTAACATTGTATTACTCTAAGTCACTGCTGAAGACATTTTTCCTCTTTTGAGTTCTAAAACATATTTTCTTGTATTTACATTTTTTTTTTTTTTTTTTTTTATACCAAGTCTCATGACTACACTTTGGGGATAATTTAATCTAACCAATACATAATCATTCACCTTACTGCTTATAATTTTGATTTGTTAACAAGTCTGCAGTTTTACATCTATAGGTCTATATCTTTTCAATCTTTTATTATAACTTGGTACATACTTAAATATTTCTTTTTACACATTCCTTTTTACCTTTATTTATTTTGGTTCATGAACTGACAGGGGATAGCACATGTTATGCAGCCTCCATAATAACAAAAATGGTCTCATGCAATAAAATACAATGAAAGTATTGCAGAATGTTTTTATTTGAAAATATGTTTCAAAACAGAGATTGAACAAGACATAAATCTTCCCATATATTTAAATAATCTTTTTTTCTTTTTTAAATATTCAGAGTGCAAGGAGCCTTTAAAAGGCACACAAAAACCCATTTAGTGTCAAGGACAATCCTCCAACAACAATGTAAACAAAAGTGGTCATATGCTGGAACTTTACTGTTCCATAAAGATGGAACCAGCATCATAAGGAGGAATGACACTACCTAGTCAAGCAACATAGTACTGCCAACATTGTGATCTGTAAAATTTTCACAAACACATACAATGAACTTAAATTTTTAAAGTTTTCTTAAATATTCTGAACAGTCTATAATGTCAACTCAAGCAAAGCATACTAGGAAGTGCAAAACACACTATTGATCATTGACTGGACTCTTTTCTTGTATTCCATTTTAATTCTGCTTAATTAGATCCAAATGAAAATAGTGCAAAGAATGTAAACATTTTCAAAACATTAATTTCTGTATATAAAAAATGACCATGTTAATATCAAAAATGATCTTAGAAAGTACTGGTATACTAACATTAGAAAAACTTGTGTCTTTTGCTACAACATAAAAAAACTGTTTTTCTATATTTCCTGAATAACTGGTGAAGGCTAATACACATGCAAACCTTGTTTTAAAGGCAATTAAAACAGAAGTCTCAACATTTAATAAGACAATATTACAGTACAGATTCAGTAGAGGTACTATGATGCTGCTTGATTATTTTTTCCAGCTCTTCAATACATGGTGTGATAAACTTGCTGTGGCCTCTTGCAATTTTAAATCTTGAGAGGGTTTAAAAAAAAAAAAAAAAATCCACATCAGAATATATTAAACAATGTCTACTTGAATAACTTAGTACATTAATCTGAATGCTTGATTCAAACCGAGTTTATAATGTAACCTTAACATTTCAACAGATATTTTATTAAGGGATTAAAAAATGAGCACCTCCACCTTAGAACATTCACTTCCATATGGCAATGGTATTTTAATTGTTTGTTCTCTAGCAAAGCTAAATAATCATATATAAATTTTTTTATCTGAATAAACTGTAATCTTTATATATAAAGATCAATGTATGTTTGTCCAGTATGCGAATACACATCACTGAACTTGTTGTATATCCACCAAATTTTGAACATATTCTTCATTGGCACAGGGAGAGACCCCAGGCTATGTTTTATTCTGAAATGTCTTACTGTAGAGAACTTATAGTGACTGCATCTGTGCTTTATTAGGGAAGTACTCCTAGAAGGGACTAAAGTAATTGAAACAGGTAGGCAAAGCTGTTCCTCACAGTGAGTTTAGATAGTAAAATTTTGATTTGAGGCAAAAATTGTTCCCCTGGAGAATTTATTTAGAAAACTACGCCTGCACTGGATTCTGTCCCATGCAGAGTAGAGTACTCTACTAGTTACCCATATCAAAAAAACACCCACAAAATAAGCAATACTTGGTGAAAAACAAAAAAATTACCTTGTCTGCAGCTGGACACACCTTTCTAGATCAATGCTACATTCCTGCAAAGCTTTTATACAGTGGAATGCTAAGGCTCTGAAGCACTGTTCTTTATATTGGTTATGACTTCTTGTATCCCACTGTGGAAGCTCACTAGTGTATCTCCAGGCGATCAAAACATAATCCAATACTGCCTCCCACTGCTGTGACCGAATCAGCAGATTTCCAGCTTTGAGGCAAGTCTTCTAAAACATAAAAATATAAACGTGGCTTCAAACTGGTACAATACAACCAAACAACATGGATTTTATATAGCAAATTTTTGTAGTAAACATTCTCCCAAAGCACTTTAGAAGTATAGATACATAGTGTAAGATGAGTGCTATATAGCACCCGACCCGACACAGATTGGACACAGGAGGCACATGTAAAATAAAACAAATATTAATTTTTCTTCCCCAGTGGGCGCATGTCTTCCCCGTGTCCCACAGACAATACACGTGTTCAGTCTTTCCCTGTGCAGCGAGCGACGGTGCGAGAGAGAGAGAGAGAGAGAGGGCTGGCTGCGTAAGGCCGAGAAGGCAGTTAAAGAAAGCATCGGGCTGGTTTTTAGAGAGACTGATTTGAGCATTGTTTTAACCTCGTATTTAATGAAGACTTTTTTCTATTGGATTTTAACCTCCATTTCACTTTGGTTTACAGCGATCGGTTCGTAGTGTGCATTATTGCAATGTTACTTTTCTTGGTTGTTTATTAAATTACAAATTTTTCAAATGTTCATGTTTTTCCCTGTGCTTAAAACTCATTAAAAACAAAGTTTTACAGCGAGCGGTTTGTAAGGCTATAGCGTGAATTCTTGCAATGTTACTTTTCTCTGTTCAAGGTTTTCTCAGTGTTATTCAATGTTTTTACATTTAGTTTACTATTATGCTGTGTATTCTATGGTATAATTTACTATTTTTGCGCTTAGAAATCTTTAAAGAAATATATTTACATACAGTTCGTACAGTCTGGAACGGATTAATTGTATTTACATACAAACCTATGGGGGAAAATTACTTCGGGTTACGACCAAATTGGGTTATGACCAGAGTTTTGAAATGAATTACGGTCGTGACCCAAGGTTCCACTGTACATGCATGCACACACATCTACACATACAAACAAACAGACTGAACATAGACCAGAATGACAAAAAAGGAAGAAAATCTTCGGACTTGGCAGTCACAACCACAGTGAGGCATTATGCTGGCATACTGCTGTTGGTACAAAGGAGCCCCAGTAATGTAACTTGACACTTCTGCTGAATAATCCATTGACTAAAAGTGTTAGTGTGTTGGAGAGAGGATGTGCAGCACTATTCATAACGGCACTCAGTTTTGGGTCAATTCTCTCCTTTGGGGCTTTCTCCAGGGGGTCCACAGTGCATCCCATAACTGAGCCTGCCCTTTTAATTAGCTTTTTGATTCAGTGGGCCTCTCAAAGTTATGTTACCAGCCCAGCACACCAGAGCATAGAAAAAATTGCACTGTCCATCACAGAGTTGTACATGATGAAGAATTTTATTACCCACATTAAAAGGAACACTGTCTCCTAAGGGGGGGGGGGAGGAGAAGAGCCTGCTCTGCAGTTTCTTATATAATTCCTCTGTGTTACGAGACCAGTTCAATCTGTCACTGATGTGCATTTTATGATAACTGACAACTGTAATCTGGGTCACCAAGCAAATGACCATGAATGCATGTATATATAAATCAATTCACTCCCAATCTACAGTTATTTCTCATCTTATACCAGATGTCGTTTAGACAGGCTACTCCATCCTGCAACTATGAATTGGATTAAGTGACTTTAAAAATAAATAGCCTATGGTAATTCTTGGGTGTTCTGGCAAATGATGTAACAGTTGCTATTTTGGCAGGCTATTGACCTCTATAAAGCAAAGTTTAAACAAAACACTTAAAAGATTAACATGAATGTGCCTATATAAAAATGTAATGAACAAAACCCACATTTCTAAACCTTATGTATTGCATTATGCAAAATTTCTTGTATTTCAACACTTCTAGATATTAAAATAATCACATAGATTTATATACACACAAAAATAAACTGACACAAATTTTATACCCATCCTTTCAAATCATCTGTCAATAATGCCTATATATGTTAAATCAATCAAAAGATAAATAGGCTCAGATACTAAAAATCTTCAAATGACAAACCTTAAATGCCAAAAGATGAGGACAAGCCTTCCTGTAACAATAAGCATCTCTGTTTGAATTTAGGCGTGAATAAGGAATAGATCGGTACACATTCATCTTTTTGAAATGCATTTCCTCTTCTATAATCTTCAGGTAAGACAATGGAATATGTTTTCTTTGATCCTAATTAGAAAAAAAAAAAAAATTTGCATATGAAGCAGTCATTAAGGAAAATGACATTTTGTACACTTTCTATGCAAATGAGAACAATCTTGTGATTTGTGAATTAAAAAAAATAATAAAAGTAACTTTCAAATCAGTGCAAGTCTGTTGTACATTTACAATTAACAACTGTTTCCATACTAGTCGTGTTTTGTCTCCAATTTATTCTTAAAAGGCTGTCCACCTACAAAAGAAACCGTTCAAGATGAATTTTTTCCATTATACTACATATTGGCTGTGTAACAATTATTAACTGAATCTAAAAATGTTGTGTTAAAAGAATTACCTCATAACATTATAGAATAACTACTTTTTAAAATGTTTTTGTTAATTATATTATAGCTGTGTCTGTATAAACATTTGTCTATGTTTAAATTTATAAATTTTATGCAACAATTTCAGCAAATATGATGAGCAACAGCATGTTCTACAGCAATACAGTTATCAATCACATCACAGAAACTGTTACATGCTATAAATATTGAATACTTGTAATACAATGCAAAGAATTATTATTACTACTACAATCACATAAGGACAGTTTAGTCAGCTCATGTACTATACACCTCAAGGCAAATCTATATCATTGAGTTAACATGTTCCTTGTGAAAATCTCACCATTCTGGTTTGAGTGGTACTTATTTCAACAAGTGTGACAAAAATTTTCCTAATACAGACATATTTGCTTTGTTCATTTGAGAATTAAAGGTTCTTGTGCAATGTATGCCACACCATCAGAACCATTGATATTTTTCTTATGAAAGATTTAAGAATTATGAACATTATTCCATTGTAGCTTCTAAGTTTGAATAAATCCTGCAGAAAAAATAGACCCAACATTTCAATGTTTTTTTCCCCAAGCCACTTAGTTATCACTTTTGCTTTATGGCACAATGATCCATCATATTGTAAAAGGCATTGTTCATCACCAAACTGTTTTTGGATGGTTGGAATAAGTTGCTCTCGGAGGATGTTTTGGTATGCATGTGTAATTAATTAATAAATAAATAAAAACTTATCTTCTTGGATAATAATTAAAATACAAGATTAAGGAAGGCCTCAACTGATGTGTTTGATTCAACAGGTATTTACAAACGAAAATACACTATCAAAAAAGAAAAATAGTATTTATACACACATAACATATATGCACACACAAAGTGTACAGTTTATATGTGGTGTGTGTGTATATACTGTATGTCAACACAAAATTAAGGAAAATAAAATATATACATATGATTAGTCTCTCCTACCTCTGTGCTCATCATGGAGATCATGGAGTTGAGGACATCCAGAGAGTCAAACTGAAGTTGCAATCCTACTTTATCCTTGTGGCATCGTGTTGATTTAAATAGTAGAGAATCTTTTATCCCCACACCCCCCCCCAGGAGAAAAAGGAAAATGAAACATCTTTGGAAAAAAAAAAAAAATCTTTTCAAAAGTAATTAAGTACATCCTTTCTTGTTAGTCAATGTCTTATTTTTTTTATAAAAAGTTATATCTATGTGCAATTAGTGAAAACTTTAATGTCAGTTCAGTATATTAAGAAAACTCACTTAGCAGACAGGATTACTTTGAATTTACTAAAATATGTGCCAATTCCTGTACATAGATAGTGGAGAACTGCATTCCAAAGCACTGCAAAAGTATACTAATTTAAATGGGAAACACACCCACAGCCACCCATACTCAAACCTGTTGAGACCAACTCAGGGTTGCAGATACAGATACACACCCAATCACCAGGGATAGACCAGCAAGATCAAGATCACACACACACATAATATATAAACTACAAAGCCCTATATTAAGCATCCATTGCTCCAATTTCCTAATGGTAAATTCATAGTTCATTCTTAATTAATCATCTTTAAATAACTGTTTTTTTTAGAGAAACATTTGTAATTTTGATATTGCTGAAATGTGTTATTCTGTTAAACAGAGCAAGTAAATGGTCTTTCCTTGGGTTGCACGATACTGGCATTCCCAAAGTTCAATTCTGGGTTAGAAATGGGCAAAACAAAACACTTTCTCAAGAAAATTTATAAGTGTATTATTCCATGCAACAGACAGTCAAGTACATGAACATATCATACAAAGGTGTCCCCTGCCACCTTGAGAGAAGGGGTCAAACTGGATCTAACTAGGTCAGGAAAAAGCCGGAAGTCCCAGGTGCACAACTGCATAAGAGGACAAGTGCATCAATGTACAGTAAGTACGGTAGTTTGAAAAACAATCGGTGGCTTCCTTGAACAGTAACTGACCAATGTACCACATATACAGTATTTTTTTATGTGTGTATATTATGCATATATATATATATATATATATATATATATATATATATATATATATATATATGCATATGTACGCACATCCTTAATAAATTACAACAATAGAATACAGTACCTAAAATAAGACTGGCTGCTGCCCTGTTAATTCTGTGGCTATCTGGCGGCTTCCCTCTGTAACTCAAGGCATCCCAATAAGATCTTCTTGTATGGTCTGAAAATTTAAATACACTTTTAATTTTGGATTTCTAAAGAAACAAAATGAAAATGAGCATTTAAATATTTTTGAAACAGCCTACTTCATTATAAAAAACACGGTAAAGCGTATTTTGCATTAAAAAAAGCGTAAACGTTGTTAGCTAAAAGATACAAAAGTTACAAAATATGCATTAAAAGGTCGTCGTTGTGCAACAATTTCATTGTATAAAAAATAATATCCGAGGGAGAGAGAGAATAAAAGTAACAATAGGTAGGAAAACAACACTAATGCGGAGTTATTTGCATCCGCCGACTCTCGGATAAGTTCTTTGTCAAAGAAAAATACAAACTCAAATAAATAACTTCACATGATATAACTTAAAATCCATGTCACAAAATACACAGATCATTAATAAACATAGCAAAAGTAGCTAAAGGTGATAATTCTTTACACAACTCATAATGCGGCCTATCTACAAAGAATCGCCATTACGTTTGAATTAGGTTTACTTACACTGGATTACAGGTTGAGGTGCTGGGATTTCCACCAAGACTGTCCGTTCTTGATATACCGTTGCCATATTGCTAGATGCGTTGAAGAGGTACACACGACTTAAAAAACGTATAACAGATTCTAGTCAATAAGACTTTATTTACAAAACTGCACAGTTTCTAATATACAGCATATATAATGTATAGTCCTTAGTGACTTTTAGAATAGGTTTCAAAAGAACGCGTCTTTGTTCATGCCTACTGTGCTTCTTTTATTAGAAAAACTAGACAAAGATTAAATTTTCGGAAATTTCACAAGATTCAATATAATACAGCTGAACACTTTTCCAAAACGAAAATGGGTGGAATTTGCCGCGCGCTCAACAAGCCAGTGAGGTTGTTCATTTGACTGGCTGGTAAACTTCGCCTTCACATAGACGTCACAAGGGACTTTAATGCCAATTGGCCTGAGCAAGCAGACACACCCCTGATCGATATCCGCTCTTCAAATGAATTATCTGAGATAAGAGCGCGCCGAAATTTTTGTATACAAAAGACTCCTTCAGTTAAACATACTTGAATGCAATGTATCGAGACAAAATAATCTTAAAAGATGCACAAAACAGATAAATCAATTCTCCTTCTTCGAATGAAAATGAATTAAATATTGGGCATTCTGTTATTTTTTTACATCGATGCGCAGAAAATTAGCAGGTACAGACAGGGTATCATATATGTTAGTTTAATTCATTATCGTCGAAAACCTTTGAACAAAAGCAATGTAAGAATTGTAATGTCACTTCATTTACCAAATTATTAGTTACGTGGTAAGCTAAAAGATTTAGTATGCAACTTCAATGACCTGAATTAAGTAGATCTGAGAATGTCACTTTCGTCCATCCATTTATTTTCAGACACCTTTATTAGAATATTAGCTATTCATTCGAACCCGCTACCTCAACATTGCACATAAGAACCTGTCCATCATCGGTCTACCGTTGGATCACTAATTAATTTAACTTGACTGCTTCAGCGAGACAAACACATATAATTCACAGATTGTGAAACATTTAGAATTACTGGTGAGATTAACAATACCACAACTAACAATCAAATAATCTGAGCTCTAACATTTTTTATTTAATTAAAACTATTACAAAATAGCCTTATATCAAAATGATGTAAATGTAAGTACAGAATCTGTATACCGGTTACCGTAACAAATCTCCTGAACAAAATCGAGCACTTTACAACAATACTGCATCTGTAAATGTGGACAATGTTCCGAATCTGTCCAACTAGATTGCTGCCATATAATCGCAAACTGCAGATTTGATACATAGGTTTAATGGGTATTCCACAATCTCATTACTTCGAGTTTCACAACTGAACGCTGTGTAGTCTGATAAGCTGTTGAACTCTACTTACACAACGCGCAGTTTTAGCTACACGTGTTCTGGTTTAGATTTTGAAACTGGTAACAAAAGTTTTACAAAAATACATAACCTTAAAATATTGTTATAAAGTAGTTCAGTCAGATATCGGGAAAAATTGCTCCATGCAGAAGCTCCATTCACACAGCATATTTAACTTACTTTATTGTATTCGTGTTATAAAACGCTACATCTCACATCTCAGCGAAACAGCAGTCATACCACGTGTAAACCCTTTAAATGTAAGCAACCTTATTGATAGAGCGATGTTTTCGCACCTCTACATTCTGGCAACAGAAAAAAATGGTACAAAAGATTTCAATCTCTAACTTAAAAAGTAAAGAACCAAGAAAGTAAAAAAAAAATATGGTTAAAACTCATATATTAGTGGGTGAAAGGAAAAGCACGGAAGTAATTTTATGATTTTAGATGTTACGAATCTGCCGATTCCAAATACTCACTAATGCGCGGAATCAGCGGTAGTTTTGGATGAAACATGGGTGACGAACTGGGAGATGAGTGGTGGCAGCACGAAGAAGGAACTTCGGGTATGCACTCTACAAATTCTCTATGTGTTTTTTTTTTGAGTAATTTTGTCTTTTTCTAATCCGGAGCCTCTGAATATTTGCTGTTTTTTCCCGTTATAGTTGTTAGCCTTGATGTTTTATGTGTAGCGTTTATACCCAAGCGGATGTGGGGGTAATAAAAATGGTAGTCTCGTGAAACTCACGGACACAATATTTATGAGTATATATATATATATATATATATATATATATAATATATATATTTATTTATTATATGCAATGATTAGTTCTTTTGCTGTTCTGAATGTGGCTAACGTATCATTTATTTGCGGATTTCTATTTAAAAGAACAAGTCTTTACAACTTAAACGACTTGACGGTTCTGCTCAAGTCAACGTGAATTTATTAACTATTACAACGCCTTCAAAACACAAGTTTTTGAACAGATGACATTTAGACTGCGTTCATGTGTTATAAACAAAGTACCCTAAATGGAGCGTTTAATATACTAGAGAATATGGGATGTCAAAATTGGACTGAAGGATATAGCAGCGTTCAAAATGTGAAGTAGCTGAACAAAAATGTGACATTTGGAATCTTTTTACTTTAAGTTAGGTCACTTTACTAAAGGCCTTCATATTTCTAAGCTGAAAAGATGACATTTAGGATGTTTTTATAGGTTGTGAGCAAGCAAACTACCCTAAATGCAGTGAAAAATTAACCTTAATCAAGTTAAACTAAATGGTCTGGACAGTCCTCTAAAGTATAGGGTGGGTCAGAATTCATCAGAAGGACATAACATTGATCAAAATGTGTAGCAAATGTTCAAAAATGTAACATTTGGAAACTTTTTTTTTTTTTAAAGGTAAGGGCATTTTACTGAAAACCTTAACGTTTCTGAGATGAAAGATTACATTTACAAATTCACAAATTTATCTAAATGCAATAGAAAATTAAACTTAACGGTGGACCAAAACTGACCTGAAAGACATTGCAAGGTAAAACATTGTTAGAAGCCTTACAAATTATGCAATGTTTAATTTATTTCACTGTTTGTCAATGGGGGGAACACAGGAAAAGTCACAAGGTTTGATCCTGAGGAGATGAAATATAAGATGCTTTTACGGACCTAAAGATATTCAGTTATTTTCTAACCCGCTTCATCCTGAACAGGGTCATGGGGGTGCTGGAGCCTATCCTAGCTAGCACAGGGAGCAAGGCAGAAACAAACCCTGGACAGGGTGCCAGACCATCGCAGGTTGAACACACACACACACACACACACACACACACAAACAAGCCCCAACTGCACACTGTGGCCAGTTTAGGATCCCCAGTTCATCTAACCTGTATTTCTTTGGATTGTGGGAAGGAACCAGAGAGCTGGAAGGAAACCCACACAGACATGGCGAGAACATGCAAACTCCACACAGTGAGGACCCATGACGTGAACCGAGGTCTTCTTACTGCGAGGCAGCACTGCTACTACTGCACAACCTCTTTGCCCCCGAAAACATTGTAAGGGTTAATTCATTTGAATGTTTTATAATCAGAATAACTTACCGGTAAATGTTGATTTTGGTCATGTTTTCACAGTTTGTATTCAAAGAAAGAGATTGTAAAGTACCTCTAAATAGTGCCATTGTTAGTTTTGGGGTAATGTTTATATTACGAGGCAAGTTTCACTTCTACATAGCGTAATATAATACAACAGTGGTTGCCAAGTTAAGTTATTTGGGGTAAAGATATTTTTAAGAAATTCATAAATGTGTACTTTCCCATAGCTTTAAATGCTCATGTTTCATGTACCAGAAGTAACAATACCCGAATCTATAGGTGAGAGTGCCAGTGGTCACGTGCCATCTGCCAAAAGGAAAGATTCAGAAAATCAGCTGGACAGGATGGCTAAGGTCCTTGATTATACTGTTTCTAAGGCAGTAAGTATTGTATATATGCTGATGAGAAAGCAGCTGGGTGTTGGTAATATTCTGTGCTAACTTCATCACCTTCTGTAGTTCTTTACAATTTTGAGCTGAGCAGGTGCTAGAACAAGATGTGATGTCAGACTCCACTGTCCACTGTAGAAGTTTATGGAAAAATATGAGCTGCCCTCAAACACTTGAGGAAGTAGAGGTACTGGTGAGCCTTTTGTGCTGTGCCCCCTTCAGTTCATCTGTGGTATTCACTCCAAGAAATTCAAAGTTATTCACCTTCCTAACACCATCCCCTCTGATATAAATGACAGTGTAGTCAGCCTTCTGCTTTCTGAAATCTGTGACCAGCCCCTTGATTTTGCTGACATTAAGGTTTCGATTGTTGTTTTGGCTCTCCTGAGTCAACAGGGGGGTATTTTTCGTACGTGGATTAGTCGTTTAGTCGGATGTAATTGTTGACGATTTGGCCTGATCCTGGATATGTCGGTTTTTCGAAACTCTTGCTGGAAGTGTTGTCATAGCAACACATCCTAATCCGCAAACCTGCTCGGAGCAGGTTTGTTCTACGTAAACAAGGATTAGTTTACACACGTGATCAGTGACAGTGCGTGGAAGTCATCCAGTCATGGCTTCGCCGTTCATGAATGAGCGACCAATTGATATTGGTGCGCAAATTATAAGAAGAGAATTTCATATAGAGAGGGTTTTGCGCGATCGGCAAGATCCTTTATTGCTCCTAGAGGAAATTCTTTTCGAAAGATACCGCTTTAGCCGAGGGGGAATATTGTACCTCAAAGATTTATTAGCACCTTATATTCGAAGTCAAACTCGGTGAAGTCGGGCTCTCACAACCACACAGACAGTATGCATTGCTTTGAGGTTTGCCAGGCAATTCGTAAAGTCTGTTTGGCTCTGAAATATTTCCTTCGGGTTTTCATAGTGTTTCCTGGACATCTGCGTGTGCAGATAATAAAAGAGGCGTTTCATGCCATTGCAGGTAGACAACACACAGGCAAAAACACCCATAGTTCCATGAAGAATCTCACAATCAGCCTAACATTCTCATTACCAGGATTTCCAAATGTGATTGGGGCACATGGGACTGATCAGAGTGGAGTTTGATCAAACATTATTTGGAAAATGTACCTCTCCTCCTGATGAATAATCAGACACAGTGTCTTCATGAAATATTTGACCTTCGTCAATATCTCGTTGGTCAAACACAGGTTCAAGGGATATGACATTCCCTGCAACTGACCCAACAAAAAAGAGGGCTATATGGAACATACCTAGATAGATAGATAGATAGATACTTTATTAATCCCAATGGGAAATTCACAATGGCACACATGGAGGACAAATATATTCAGTGATCATCCTTTACCTGAAATGAAGTGACCACTGCATCCTGCCACTGGTTCTGAGGAGGAGCTTCCCCCTGGAATGCCCTCAGAAACAGGGCGATGGGCGTTTTGCTGGAGAGCCAACTCTTCTGCAGGGGTTAGGCCTGGACCGCGTGGACCTCCACCTGTTTTTTGCTTGTCTGCCTTCTTATTAGCTTTAAAATGAATGTTTTTTATATTATATATGATTCTTTATGTCAGCAATTCTTTAAATAGTTATATACCAATATTTACCAGTTTGAAGTATATTCTTGTACTTCACTTTAACCTGTTCCCATGTTCTCCTTGTGCTCACGTTTGATCTGGAATTATGACATATTAAATAATTAATCTGACACACAGGAAATGAAACGCTGCATTCAGTAAGTACAATGCACACTACTTAGCGTTTAATTTGTTGGCCACTTTTTGCCAGCCGTCTTTTCTGGTCTGGGCTGCTTTTGCAGTGTTACCCCTTGTGCATATTAAATCTTGAAATTCTTCATGTCCTTTGAATAAAAGGTCTTGAGCCGCGTGTGTGAAAAAAAATGCGCCCGTTCTGTCGTCATTTTGTTACAGCCTATCAAAGACTTGCTGATCATGTTTTCTAGAATCAATATATATGGGCTTTTCACTCAGCGCGGGTGCGCGCATTCATCTCGTATGATTTGATCCAGCTCGACTAATCTAATGCACGGCATCGTTTGAAAAACCGACCTATCCCGGATGAGTGTCACCGGCATTAACTCGTCCAAGATGAGGCATCTGATCTCGGATGATTTAAGCGATGTACGAAAAATACCCCCCAGGTAGACTACTTCTTTATAAATTGTCATTGTTGTTGATTAGGCCTATGATGGTGGTGTCATCAGCAAATTTAATGATGGAGGTGATGCTGTGTCTGGTAAAAGTCAAAGGTAAACAAAGACTACTGAAGGGGGCTCAATACTCAACTCTGGAGTACCTGGTGTGGAGAATGTGATGCTGCCAGTATGCAGGTCCTGAAGTCCGTTGGTTACGAAGTCCAAAATCCAGTTGAAGAGCGTGGCGTAAGTCTCAATTTGATTAGTTTAGAGGTCAACTTTGATGAAGCAACAGTGAAAAAGGCTGATTTGTGGTCTATAAACAGGACTATAGCATAGCTGTTTGCATTATCCAGAGGTGCCAGGATGATATGAAGTGCAAGAGACATGACATTTTCTTTGAAAGGTTAGGATGACATGCAAACTGGAGGTAACCAAGGCTGTCTTAAGTACTCTGTTTAATGTGTCCTAGCACCAGTCTACCAAAACACTTCATCACGATTGGAGCAAGTGCTAGAGCAAAGATTCAATAAATATGTAATGCCACAAGCAAAGGAATTTCCTGTAGAGATCAGGAAGAAAGGTTGTTGACATCATCAGCCTGGAAAAGCCATTTCTAAGGCTGTTGCTCTCCACCAAATTACAGTTGGAGCAATAACCTCAAAATTGAAAAGATGTTAAACCATAGTAAGTTTTCCTAGGAATTGCTTTACGTAAAAATTATTTCAAAGGCACTGTGCAAAAACTGGGAAGTCACAAATATCCAAAAGAAAAATCAACCAGAAAGCTGCAGGCTACTTTTTCCTCAGCAAAGGTTAGTGTTAGTGTTCATTCACACATTCAGAGACACCAGACAAACACTGGACTTCGCTGCTGAGTAGCAAGATGGGAGTCAGTTCTAACTAAGAAGAACAAATTATTATTCTTGTTAAAATATATTATCCAGGAAACCCTGGGTCATTCCCAAGCCTTTTGGGAGGGCTTTCTAAGCACTGAAATGTAAAGGAGAAAAAAGGAAACTTTTTTTTATAGTGTGGGTCTCCTTCTGTCCGGTGTAAAGTAAACTTGGTATAGAAACATTATAATATTAGTGAAAAAATAGTGTTGGTAGTGTGATATTGTGAGGATGCTTTGCTACCTTTAGGACCCAGGTGTTTTACCATAACTGAATGAGTGACCCTGTAAACCTATGAACAACAACATTTATTTATATAGCATATTTTCATACAAAAAGTAGCTCAAAAGACCTTAATCATGAATTCTGTTATTTATTGTCTATTTTTTTCAGGATAAAAGTGTCATGCAGCAAAAAGGGATTCAAACTGCAGAAATAAATCTATATTAGCATGTTGGAAAACAAGCAAAAAGAAAGATTTGTGTTGACTCAAAAAGTCCATACCTAAACTCAGAAAAGATGCTGTGGCAGAACTTGAAATGAATAGTTCATGTTTTGAAAAACTGCAAGGGTTTTTAAATTAAAGCAGTGTGACTTCTGCAGGGAAGGGGGGGATACTTAAAAAAGATCAATTTTGAATTTTTCAAGTCAGTTATATTTTCATGACATACATATATTTGCTATGGAATAATTATGTGGGATACTTTTTTATACATTAAAAAATATCTTTGTTTTTGCTCTTTAGAATTAGTGCATATGTGAAAACAAATGCCTTAAAACTAAATACGCCCATTTTTAAGTCAAGAATATTCTTATTTATTCGTGTCTTGATTGCACAAATACTGTAAAACACCATATCTACTGTATGTTTTTTTTGGGGGGGGGGGGAAGAAGTTAGGTTCTATAAAAGACCTCTAGCTGTGTTTTTTACCCCATTTTTAGAAACTGCTCAATAAAATTAAAGGAACACTTTGAAAACACATCAGATCTCAATGGGGAAAAAAATCATGTTTGATATATATACAGATATAGACTGGGTAGTGTGTTAGGAACAAAAGGATGCCACATCGTTTGATGGAAATGAAAATTATCAATCTACAGGGGGCTGAATTCAAAGACACCCCGGAAATCAAAGTGAAAAAAATGATGAGGCAGGCTAGTCCATTTTGCCAAAATTTCATTGCAGCAACTCCAAATCGTACTCCGTAGTTTATATGGCCCCCACGTGCTTGTATGCATGCCTGACAATGTCGGGGCATGCTCCTAATGAAATGATGAATGGTGTCCTGGGGGATCTCCTCCCAGATCTGGACCAGGGTATCGCTGAGTTCCTGGACAGTGTGAGGTGCAACCTGGCGTTGTCGGATGGACCGAAACATAATGTCCCAGAGGTGTTCTATTAGATTTAGGTTAGGCGAGCATGTCGGTCCAGTCAATGGTATCCATTTCTTCATCCTCCAGGAACTGCCTGTATACTCTCGCCGCATGAAGCCAGGCATTGTCATGCACCAGGAAGAACCCAGGGCCCACTGCTCCAGCATAGGGTCTGACAATCTGTTGAAGGATTTTATCCCGACACCTAATGGCAGTCAAGGTGCAGTTGTCTAGCCTGTAGAGGTCTGTGTGTCCTTCCGTGGATATGCCTCCCCAGATTATCACTGACCTACCACCAAACCGGTCATGCTGAACGATGTTACAGGTAGCATAACGTTCTCCACGGCTTCTCCAGACCGTTTTATGTCTGCAACATGTGCCAAGGATGAACCTGCTGTCATCTATGGAAAGCACAAGGTGCCAGTGGTGGAGCTGCCAATTCTGGTATTCTATGGCAAATGCCAATTGAGTTCCATGGTACTGGGCAGTGAGCACAGGGCCCACTAGAGGACATTGGGCCCTCAGGCCACCCTCATGAAGTCTGTTTCTGATTACAGTATTTGGTCAGAGACATTCACACCAGTGGCCTGTTGGAGGTCATTCTGTAGGACTCTGGCAGTGCTCATCCTGTTCCTCCTTGCCCAAACGAGCAGGTACCAGAACTGCTGATGTGTTAAGGACCTTCTACAGCCCTGTCCAGCTTTCCTAGAGTAACTGCCTGTCTCCTAGCATCTCTTCCATGCCCCTGAGACTGTGCTGGGAGACATAGCAAATCTACTGGCAATGGCATGTATTGATGTACTGTACCATCTTGGAGAAGTTGGACTACCTGTGCAACCTCTGTTGGGTTCAGGTATCGCCTCATGCTACCAGTAGTGACACTGCCCGTAGCCAAATGCAAAACTACTGGAAAAAACAGTCAGAAAAGATGAGGAGGGAATAATGTCAGTGGCCTCCACCTGTTAAACCATTCCTGTTTTGGAGGCCATCTTATTGCTGTCCCTCTAGTGTGCCTGTTGTTAATTTCATTAACACCAAAGCAGCTGAAACTGATTAACAACCCCCTTTGCTACTTAACTGACCAGATCAATATCCCAGAAGTTTCATTAACGTGATGCTGTACTCTGATTAAAAAGTGTTACTTTAATTTTTTTGAGAAGTGTATATATAGTATGTGTGTATTTTACCTAATAAAATTTGATGTAATAAAAATTACTGATTGGCAAAAAATGTGAGATTTTTCCCGGATAGCAATGGATTACAAGTTTGATGATAACTGCTGAATCGATTCATTTCCAGACTGATTAGGTTTAACTCTTACACTAGTAACTTCAGTGGTTTCACATCTGCTTTTGTATGTGTGGTTTTGATCTAGCAATATCATGCATCGGTTTACATACAGTTTAACTTTTACTAGCTAAATATCAAGCTTGTAGCATATCCGCATCATTTTTTGAAGATTATTTTATGATCTTCAATTGCATGAAACACTATATTCAGTGCTGTGTGTTGGGTTTTGTTGTACGTATTAGCCTGTGCAATTATGGGGCCATTTACAGTATAAGCATGTTTGATAGAAACTGTTTCTGTTTGGTTTTGGACTTGTTGAACTCTAGCAGGCTAAGAATTTTCACAGGATTAAAATAAATTACCAGTTTATACCTACTTGTGTGCATGCACATACACACACCTCCACATGCCCACTCATATTAATTTGGAAACACCAATTCACTAAACCTGCATGTAAGGGAGGAAACCCAACATTTATTCAGGGCAATTGTACAAACTCCACATGAACAAAAAACCTGGCGTAAGACTCAAACTCTGTATCCTAGATCCGTGAAGCAACAGCATTACCATGCCTGTCTACATAAGAGCTACTCCTCGACTTTAATGCTTAAACAGCATTTCAGTGCTCCTAGTATATGCCCCTGTTTTTAATCTTTTTATGCAGCTTCATGTGTGTTTTGATGCAGTTTTACTGTCTTGTTTACAGAATAACTCAACATATGATTCTGGCTGTGTACAGACAACTGAACAGAAATGAGCTCTTGTTAACCCAGGAAAAATAGTGCCAAAATTAGTGATAAAATGCTAAAAAAAGCCATTATTTGATCACTCGGTGCTCTTTAATTGAAGACCAGAAAACTTTGACTCAAAAATTTGTATTGATATAGTAAATTATATAAAGGTTTCTGTAATTATCAATCACAGGTCTATTGTTGTGCATTGTGTGCATATTATGAACAGTGCTATAAATTATTAATTCCTAGACTTGCACATGACACTTATTATTGTTTCATGCCTGACAATTTTCAGCCTGTCATTTCCCTGCAAGAAAATTTCATTCATAATGTCTCCATTTTTAGAGCTAATAAAGTTATTGCTGTTTATTTTGCCAGTTACAGCCCTTCATCCTAGCTCAAATTAATATTCCATTATTCCTGAAAAATTCAATCCAAATTCCTTCTCTCATCATCATCAGTTTGGGCAGCCTTTGATGTTCTTTTCATTGTGCTATTGAGTGAACTGAGACTTTACATAATCTGTGTCAATCTGTGGATACTATATTTAGATACTAACACAAAGTTAAAGTCAAATTTTGCAAATACATCATATTTCAGTTGTCATTTCAACAAGCCATAATTACAATCATCTCACTGTCCTCCTTATGATATAACTACCTGTGTTATCTGGCCCTGCCTATTGAAAATTTTGTATCACAATGGGCATCGGTTATGGGGGTGTCAGTTAATCCACATTACTAACCGAGAATGCTAAACCGGATGGACGCAGGGACATCCGGCCATGGGCCGTAGCCGCAAAAAGACGTACTGCGCAGGCGCCCCAAGAAATGAGGCGCCGCGAGAGGCGGCCGCGACCACAGAAAAAAGGAGTGAGCACAGAAAAAAGGAGTCAAAGAAATGAGGCGCCGCGACCACAGAAAAAAGGAGTCGGCACAGAAAAAAGGAGTCAAACGCAGGCGACGCACACAGCGCCGCACGAAAGCCATTGCACACGAAACTAGCACACAAAAAAAAAGAAGCTGCTCGCGCCCCACAAATCCCACACCCACCTCCAAGCACCCCCCCCCCCTACAAGCAGCGGACGGGACACACACAAAGAGGAGGATTCAACAAGCCCCTGGCACACAAAAAGAAAGAAGACGCTCGCGCCCCACCAATCCCACCACCCCCTCCAAGCAACATCCCCCCCCAGATGCCGGCAAAGCACACAGACCCGCACAAATCCCATTGCACACGAAACGGGACGCACACAAAGAGGAGGATTCAACAAGCTCCTACCACACCAAAAAAAAGAAGCCGTGACCACCACACCAAGCCCATTAGAGACGAAACGGGACAGACTACGGACATGGCACACGAAACGTTCACAACAACGACGATTCAGACCCACAAACACACTAACCTCAATAAGAAGTGAGACCCAAAGCCCCATTTCTAAAGGAACCGTCCGCAGACACCTGCTAAACGATTGCGCCACTTAGCTGACAACGCGTTCAATAATGAGTCCACTATTGAGGAAAATTCATTGGGATTAATGAATGTCATTTGCAATCATTGTCATTCACTTAACTTCCCTGAAGAAACAACTGACAATACAAGTAATGAATTTACACGTTGTTGTCAAAAGGGTCAGATTAGACTGCCTCCTTTACATTCATATCCTGAATATCTACAGAAGCTTCTAACTAACGATGTACCTGAAAGTAAAAACTTTATGAACTGTATTAGATCCTACAATAGTTCATTTGCTTTTGCATCTACCGCAGTAAATATCAGGCCACCAAAAGGCAATGGCCCATACTGCTTTCGCATATGTGGACAAATATTGCATCGCATTGGAACGGTGCACCCTGAAACAAATCAACAACGCAAATATGCACAAATCTACACACAAAGCCCCATTTCTAAATGAACTGTCCGTATTAAACATACGTCATCTCAACACGTTCACACTATGCAGCATAGGTGGATCTCATTACAATAAAGCACTATTAACCGTTCAACCGCAGAAAAGGCTCCATATTAACAGTGAGTGCGATCCTCCTTATTACTTATCCATATTTATCACGCTCAAGAACAAACAAGTCATAAATTCACGATCACGGGTACAAAACGATACGGCTCGGATAACGGGACCAAACACAATTCACACTATGCAGCATAGGTGGATCTCATTACAATGAGGCACTATTAACCGTTCAACCGCAGAAAAGGCTCCATATTAACAGTGAGTGCCCGTCCGTATTAAACATACGTCATCTCAACACCTTCACACTATGCAGCATAGGTGGATCTCTTTACACTGAAGCACTATTAACCGTTCAACTGCAGAAAAGGCTCCATATTAACAGTGAGTGCGATCCTCCTTATTACTTATCCATATTTCTCACGCTGAAGAAGAAACGAGTCATAAATACACGATCACAGGTACAAAACGATACGGCTCGGATAACGGGACCAAACACACGAACCCGCATGAAAAAACAAAATACACGGCGGCGCTTACAACGTGCTTCTGAACCTCCGGAAGAAAAAATGTCTCGGCTCCAAAAACGCAAAGCTCAACTAACACATTATCAGAAACGAGCGCATATGGACAGACACACTGAACGTGGACGCATACAGCGCGCGTCTCAAAGTGCTGCATCGAAACGGGCACGGATTCAAAACAAAACACCTCCCGCCTCAGACATACAGAAACGGCAGCGAAGGGACAAAATACATAAAGGTGGCTGACAACGCGTTCAATAATGAGTCCACTATTCAGGAAAATTCATTGGGATTAATGAATGTCATTTGCAATCATTGTCATTCACTTAACTTCCCTGAAGAAAAACTAGCAATACAAGTAATGAATTTACACGTTGTTATCAAAACGGTCAAATTAGACTGCCTCCTTTACATTCATATCCTAAATATCTACAGAAGCTTCTAACTAACGATGTACCTGAAAGTGAAATCTTTATGATCTGCATTAGATCCTACAAATCGATATCCACTATGAACATTAACAGTGGCACTGCACATGACATCCGTCTTGCAAAACTGTTAATTATTGATGAATGTACAATGGCATCCACTCACTCAACACCATTCATAAACTTCTACAAACGTTTATAAATAATAATCTTCCCTTTGGAGGAAAGGTACTTTTATTACGAGGAGATTTTAGACAGTGCTTAGCTATTGTTCCACATTCCATGCGCTCAGCTATTGTTCAGTGCACCTTAAAATACGCAGACAATTGGCATTGCTTTCAAAAGATACAGTTAGTGCAAAACATGCGATGTCCACATCCAGATCATAACAATTGGTTATTACAACTGGGAGATGGTACACTCACCAATACAGATAGACTTCTCCCAGATATTATTACAATTCCTCAAGCCTTTATCTGCGCCAACTTAGTTACAAACAGATTTGGAACAGCAATCTCATTAGACCAAATGCCCCTTTTAACACAACGCACTATATTATGTCCAAAAAATATTAATGTGGAAAACATAAATACCCAAGTCATTGCATTACTTCCTGGAGAGACACAACTCTTTCTAAGCTCTGACAAACTTGACTCTGATCACGACAATAACCATCTTCATTGACCTTACAAGTTCTGACCTGGAATTACCTTTTACACTTAAACGGCGTGTGCAAAGAAATTTTCCAATAAACCTTTACACTGTGCCACACACTTTATTGTTTGCTTTCTATTTGCATCATCTACACCTTCACACTATTCTATATCTCATTCATACATCACGCTCTTTGTCATTTCCCAACACCAGGGGTTGGCGAGCGAAGCAAGCAGGGGGCGGAGCCCCCTAGTCTGATATATTAGAAAGACTATGTATCTAAGTACCTTTCAGTATATATTATTCGTATATATATATATATATATTTTTTTTTTTTTTTTAAACCAGGCAGTTTGTTGTAGTGGTTAAAGCTTTGGACCCTGAGGTTGTGAGTTGAAATCATGGTATTCACACTGTGTGATCATGGGCAAATCATTTCATCTGTTTTTTACAAAAACAAAAAAAACGTAACTGAAATGTTTTAAGTTGACCTGGATAAAGGCATTAGTTATAAGTAATAGTAATAATTAGGGGTGGGCGGTATGACCAAAATTCTATATCACGGTATTTTTCTAAATTATCCCGGTTTCACGGTATTCAACGGTATTTTTTTTCCCCATGCATGAGTGGATGTTAACCACATTTTCCACTGTCAATTACTGGCTAAGAATAACCTATTCCACTGTCAAGAGTATTGTACTTTGTACAAAAAAAACATTTTAATGTGCACGCAAGTATTAATACAGTTTTGCATTGCCCCATAAAGTGATAGTTTTCAAGGGGGTGGCACTAATGGAGAAGGTATCACATTGCATGACAGATGCAGTCAAAATATAGAACCTTTTTATTGAACAAATTTTGCAAAAACAAACTAATTTTGACAACATATTTTCAACCATACAAAGAGGCATTTAGACTTAGTAAAATATCCAGAACTGCTTGTCAGAAATTGTATTGCACCGAATATGTCTTAGAAAAGGAATAAATAGTAAATATTCTTTGTAAACCAACTACACTTTGTGTTAATGTTAACAATCTGTGTCCACTGACACGTTAAAGTGACTTTTTAAACAACTTTATCATCATTAAACTGCATAATATTTAAACTAATAAATAATAACAATAAAATAAATAATAGTATTATTACTGATAGTTGCACTATTACTTCAAGACTTCAAGCCCAGGTGCATTACACAGTATTCACCAAATTAAAATAAAATACAAGTGCAACTTGGTGATGACATCTTTACCAGCTGAACCATCATTTAGGCAAACTGCATTAATATGGACCTTGCTTCAAGCTAAGCTATACTGGGAAGAAAAAAACAAACTATATGTCGAGAACAAAGTCGACATTTCCACTTTATTCTCATAGTTTACTTCATAATTAAAGTAGAATGTCGTAAACTAAACTTCTTCCTAAAATCAATGTTTAATCAATTACTTAATTTACCCCGTCATAAATTAATGCAGCACATTAAATGCTTTGTGTTACGTTCCCCGACCCAGTGGTTAATCACTACGCTTCTTAAACTGACTTCCTCCGCACTAAGAGAAGACAGCGATCACCGCACAGAATCCATTCACTTCATGATATTCCTGCTTTCTGAAAATTTAGAATGCTAAGATAAATACTTGATATCATTTTCATGACGAAATGCATTAAAGCAGGTATTACACATGCACGGTAGTGAGGCGGTAGTGCTGCTCCCTTGCAGTAAGGGGTCCCCAGGTGTATGTTCAGTGTAGAGAACTTTATGGCAGGTGTGACGAGGCTCCAAAAAACTGGATGTATGAATAGGTATTGCACAGGTTTAACTTACAATATTGTGTAAATGTTGGGTTTGTGATCTGCTGGTCGGAGAGACGAACACAGAATTCAATGCATGTTCTTCTGAGCGGGCTATCTTAATTGCATGCATGCTGTCTCTATCTGATGTACCAAAACCCCAGTTCCTATCCTTCCTTTTTCTTTCACCACATAACCAATCACCAAACGATAAACGTCTGTGAAATTAAAACTAGTTATAAACTTAGCCCACGGAGTGTTCAGAACTTTAAAAATATCTTCGTTATACATGTTTAGTTATGCCACCCATTCAGAGTTGCGCCCATCTCTGAACGAATCACTTAACACAAAGCATTTAATGTGCTATATAACTTATGATGGGGTTTGAGAAAATCTAGTAAATTAAATATTCATTTTATGATGAAGTTTAGTTTACGATGTTCTACTTTAATGACAAATTACGAGAATAAAGTCAACATGTCAACTTTATTCTCATCATAAGTGTCAAGATTAAAGTGGAAATGTCGAGAATAAAGTCAAAATGTCGTCACACTATTACACAGTACCCAGGTACATTACACTGTATTGAAAACAAATAAAACAAGTTCAACTTGGCTTGCAGTATTATCCAGTAGTATAGAAACAGTATTTACACATCTGACCTTTTAAAACTAAAGCATCTCCAGGCGACAGACGTGACTGCTTTTTTTCGGCTCTCTGTCCATTTTCACCACGCGGCATACCTATGCTACCGCCCACTATTTGGTGGTGTAGCAGTGAAAAAGAGCCCTAGTGCAACAAATCTGTGTTTAGCGGTGTAGCAGTGAAAAAGGTCCCCACTTGAACAGTTTCCCGCTGCGCCACGTTCCGAACGTCGTTTAGACAATTTAAACCGGTGTTGCGGTATAAGAAAAATCCATATCATAAAAAAAATTAAAAAACGGTTTTCGGTATGAACCGGTATACTGCCCAGCACTAGTAATAATATTATTTTGTCACTGAAGCTGCTTACTCTTAAACATTCTATAAACAGTTGTCCACGAGGAACACATTCCTGGATTAGATTAATTACTGCTTCTTTTCTGCTTTTTCTAGAGACTTGGCTTTTGTTTTACGATTGTTAACGTTTTAATTTTGTTTTTGCCATTTATTCATGGACAGTATTTCATCCTTCAGTTTTACCGAATTTTTCTCTTTCCATTTCATAATGTGATAACGTCTTTTTTTTTCCTCCTGTTCAGGGCAGTGCCTCTTCTTAAGTCATCCATCCACCCTATCAGTTAGCAATGCTATTCGCATGGACCATCAACAACTTTGTTTGCACAGCATAGGGCATATTTTTAGCATAAAATTCGTATTCTTCAAAAATAAAAATTCTATTAACAAATAAACACGTTTTGGCTAACTAATACCCTAAAATTTAAAAAATGCCTTTACAGATTTGATTCAAATTTGGTGAGGTTGTAGAAAAATGAAAATTAGCCAATGTGTTTTTTTATTTAATAATATTTTTATTTTTTGATAATTATTAATATTATGCTAAAAAATATGCCCGGGGCTGCACTGAAAGTGATCTTTATGCAGGTGAAGACGGAGGAAAGTTGTTAGGAACCTACTATATTAACACACCTAAAATGATTCAAATGTATTTATAGTGAACAGTACAAAAAATAATTTTTACACCTGAGTAGTCATGCTTTGTTTTTGCTACCTTATATAGTGTGACAGCTCTCGGGGCGTGTCACCCACCCAACCTGACACAGACAGATGCAGGAGGCACACTTTTAAAGCACATGTGATTTTATTATTTTTTTCTTCTGTTGTGGGAAACGTCTTCCTCGTCTCCCACAAGCACAACACAGTCCAAAGCACAAACCACTGCACGATACTTTCCTTCTCTTCTTTTATCCTCCACTCCTCCTCGGCAAGCTTTGTCTCCCTCCTCCCGACTCTAGCTCCCTGAGTAGTGACTGCTGGCTCCTTTTATAAAGCACCGGGAAGTGCTCCAGGTGCTCGTTGATCTAATTCTGGCAGCACCTCCTGGTGTGGTGGAAGAGCTGCTCTCCAAGGCTTAGCAGCAGCTGCAGCACTCCCTGGAGGCACTCCCGGATCCCAACAGGGCTGTATCCAACTCCATCTCCCATGAAGCCCCGTGGGAGTCCAAGGCACCGCTGTCATCTAGCGTTCTGGGGGAGGTAATGCTCTATCCACCCTTGCTCCCCAGGGCCTTCCAAGGAAGAGGGATCCTGGGTGTCTATGACAGTAGTTACATAGTTTTAATTTATGGCTTGTATTACAAAAAGCTTTTTTACTTAGTCTTGCAATATTTGGCAAAAATGTAAACATCCACATGAAATCTAACAGTCAGACATAAAGACTGCCATATATTCATTTTAGACAAAGGTAGAGACAAAGAATTTAAATCAAATTAATCATATATTGGACTGTTATTAAAAATAATAATAATGAAAAGACCTACTTTATCCTTCATGCAGTCAACATTGTTGTGTTCCTTCCAACTCCAACATATAACTACAGAGACGGAGGGTAACTCAATATTGCTCTTTACTTCATTATAGAACTGAGATACCAACACTTATTTTTCCCATGAAGCAAAGCACAAATCATTTGTTTATGTAAATTGGGGTATTAACATTGGTGCTTAACAAGGGCAAAATATATTATATACTCCTCCCCCACCTTAAGAGTGCACACTTTGTTTAGCACAAGAACAAAAATTCCGAGCTGATCCCATTTGTTTAAAGGGAAAGGGTAAACTTCTGTCCCATTCTTGAAAATGAGTCTTCTAAACCTAGATGATTGTCTGTGTCGAGCAGTATAACAACATTCAGTGTAAGCATCTGTTGAAAGTGAAATATTTGAGGGAGATGTCAAAGATTATTTTTTTATGCATTGTTTGTCAAGTCAGCAGCTACATACTGCTTTTTGGGTGAGCCTAAGGTAACTAAAATGAACATTAATAACATTGAAAGGGCTCTTCACAATTATGAATTATTTTTTTTTAGTCATTATTATAAAAAAAGGAAAATCATAAATCTAATAGTTGTATTCTATTGGCTTTTATAACAGAGAAATGCAGCTTTTGCTTGCTCTGATAGATGCATAAAACAGCAGTGGGTTAGAGATTTCAGGTTGTTTTAATGACAAAACAGATTGTAGATCCTTAATCTGAATTTCCAAAATCAAACTCTTTGAGTGGAAAATTCTGTACCTGATCTCGCATGCCTATGTGGTGCTGTGACCAATGTTCCCTTTATTTATTTATTTATACTGATGAGCGGAAGTGAATAATGTTAGCTGGTACTTATCATCTATGACCAATTTCTTCAACCCCCCACACCCCCCCCCCCTTTGAATTTTAAGCAGTGCACCAACACACAAATGGCAGGCATGGGGAGGAGAGAGGAGGGTGTATTACCAGTGGATGAAATGCATGATAACAATCTGCGTAGCACTTCCAAACTGCTCTGTGGGAGAGGGAGTGAGTGCCGTGATTCAAAAGTGCTGCAAAGAGGAAACATAAACTGGCATCACAGCCTGATATCAATCATTGTCTCCTCCAAACCTATATGTATTATTGTTTTTTGCTTATTTTGTGTGAACAGTAACCTTTTAATCAAAACGTAACATCATAAGTGGAAACTGAGTCATTGCTGTTGTCAGCTGTTAAAGGTATTCTGCTAATGTGCACAAAGTTTGTTTCATGCACATAATTTTTAGAAATATATTTTATAAAATGACCTTCCAGCCATGTGTATAAGATTTAAATAAATACATAAATCTTGTATTTAACTTGTGTCCTGTCCCCAAGATAATTAATTACACATATGCAAATACTCCAAAATACTTCTAGTCCCAGGCATATCAGATTAGAGATGCATAACCTGATTATCTAAAGGGTAAACCTTAGGTTTTTTTTCCCCTCCCTGCTCTTTAATGCTATAATTCTTAAAAGTTGCTAAATGTTTTTCAATGATGGTGCAGCCTATTCTTTTTTTTATTTTTTTGTACTACTGTTGTCTTTCTTGAACTTTTTTTTTTTGTCTGGGTTTAATTTCTACCATGTCCTTGATGCTTTTGAGGTGGGCTCTGTTGGATTATTTGTAATTGTTAATAAATGAAAGAATAGATGAACGGAAAGTATTATTTGTTTAAAAGAAATTAAATAATTTTTGTCTGGCATTCTTTTTGCAGCTCCAGAATGTGATTAGGCAAGGAACTCTGCCTTTAGGCTGTGATACCAAATATACATTAGTGATTTTGTAGCAATTCTACATCAATTTTTTTTTTAATTAATGCAGCATTGCATGCAGTATTTCTTGTTGGATTTCATTAACCGGTGAAGCTTTCCTGACTGGGAGGGTTTTTATCACTACTGTGACCTCTGCCACAGAGATGATTCAACCAAAGGTTCTAGGATCGCTATATTCTAGGAGGGCATGTCCAACGGGTGATCATATCCTTACTGAGAACATTCTGGGCAATGTTCTGCCTACCCTTCCCGAATCATCAAATGGTTTGTCAAATCCTCTTTAAGGAATCTGCTGCTATATCTTTGGACTGCTGTAACATTACACAACACACCTTTTTTTATATACAGTATAACTTGACAATGTCCCTTACTTCTTGATTCCACCAGCCGGTCCTGAAGTTGCTGCCATGACAGGCATGTTTAAACAAACCGAGGCATGCACTAATTGTTTCCTGCACACTCCTACCCAATTGGCTCTAATAGGTCTGTCTAGCAGGTGCTTCATCCATTTGAACTAGATGACGCGGTGCCACTCTTTACTCAATTCTCCAGAACCTATGCCTTTCAATAAAATGGAATGGCTATAAAGTCGATCATTAACCTTTGGCCCAAGGTGCTCGGTGGTACTAGGTATACTTATTAAGCAACTTTGTGTTTGGAAATGTTCACTATGGACAATCCAAGTTTAGAATAGAAATCTACTAACTTAATTTCACTGTTCAGCTTTCCCAGTAGGCCTATAGAAGCAGTAGAGCACTTTCTGAGCACCAAGTCCAGTGTCTCTGAAAGGGTCAAGTACTCTGAATCAGTTGGTGCATGCATATGAACAGAGTTAATCTCTCTCTGCAACTTATTGTTACCTTGAGGTGACCATCTCTTCCACTGAAAGAAACTTCCAACTGTATGGTACTTATCAAGAGGCTCACAGTTATCCCCACACCTGCTTGGAGCCTCTTTCTTAGGGCATCTCCAATATAGGAAAGAGACAACCTCAGTTGCCTTGGTTCTAGAGCCAGTGCTTTGTGTAGTAGTAGGTCAGACTATAAACTAAGATGTTATTTTCAAATCTCAGGAGTCAGTTTTCATTACCAAAGTCTTGGAGACCCTACTGATATTAGAGCTTAATATAGTATTTCCAGGTTACATGGGTCTTCCAGCTACAAGGCATTTGCCAATCAATATTATTCCAGAGCCACACACTGGAGCTATAATCTGTAAATCCATGTTCTTTAGAAAAGTTGCACTTGACCAGTTCACTTTTTCATAACCTAGCTGTTTAGCTTTATTATGTGTGCCTTTAACACAAAATGTTTTGTTTTATATTGTTGTTTTGTTTTAGCAGAAAAGTTACAGGAAACACACAGTGCAATATGTGCACTTGTTTTCTCCACTTGCTGTGTGTTTTCCTTTTACAGCTTTGCTGAGAAAATCCTCATTAAGGGCACAAGCATCTTTAAATTTTTCAGGTGATTCTGTGAAGTAGTTTCTCCAGCAGAGGGAGCTCCAGGTTAATATATTGAAAGGAAGAATCAAAAATATTTCTATGTAATTGGTTTTTCATTTCTTGCTAGATATTTAAGGTTAGTGTTTTTAAGTTCAAAATGTTACAGTAATAATTTCTTAAAGTAAAAAAAGTAATGTTTTAAAAGTATAGATCACTCACAAAGCAGTAACAGCTGTGAAATAAGAATTGAAATTGTACTAGTCTAGAAATAACTTTTTTCTGATATTAGATTAAAAGAACAAAACAAAAGTAAATGAATGTTCACAAATTAACTGAAAAAATCTTTGTTTCTCACTCACTCACATAGATACAAACCCCAAAGGAACTGTACAAAATTGAAAAAAGTACTATTAATGCCTGTGTTGGCAAAAACAAGGATATACAGTATGTTATACCCTTGTTTTTAGAAATCTCATGGAGAAACAAACAGGCATACTGAAATTCATTTTGTTTTTCAAAATTTAAGATCAAATCCTGGAATCACACAGTGTACAGTTTACTTTTCTATTAGAGAATATGTAAAATCAGCTTTTTATGTGTGCTTTTGAGAAAATCACATGTGACCATTCATGTGAGTATTCACTGATTTATTATTTAAAGTTATTTCTTTCAGCTATTTTCAGAGCAATAACATGATTTGAGACGAGTCTAGATGGTGAGCCATATGTTGGTATAGATTCCTTAGGACAACTGCAGAAAGTACTTAGAGTAGCCTTCCCGTATTGTTAATCTGTATTAAAAGTATAGACTAGCATTTTAAAATATCATACTTTTCTTTCTGTTTATTCTTTTACTAGATATCTGCAGTTACTGGTTTAAAGTATTTATGATATTGTTAAATGTCATTGAACTCCTTTAGACTTGCTCACATTCAATTAAAGAGAATGAGGATATTCTCAGACATAAACATACAGTACATTGTTTTGTATATTACTCTGCAGGGAAAGCATTTTTAAGGTAAAAATTTAATAACCGTGTTTAAATAAAGTAAGCTTTAAACACCTGCATGTTAATAGGCAGTATACATTTCTTACATTGCTTTACATTTTATTTTTCTGTAAATCTTCTTTGGCGTAATCTCCCTGATTAAAAATAACAACATTCTCAGACCTGCTTAATGTAAGCCAGGATTATGAGAAAATGAAGCTTATCCTGGCGGCATTGGGCACAACACAGGAAATAACTCTGTGTAGGCAGGTAGCTAATTGCAGAGCCCACTCACTCACACACCCACAAGACCGATGTGAAATCATCTGTTAATTAAACGCAAACATCTTTGGCAAAAAAAAACCGACATTGTCTGGAATCAGGATTCAAATGCAATATGTTTGATCTGTGAAATACCAGTTCTAACCACTGTACTATCCTAAAGATTAAGATTTACGATATAAATTAGGATTTTGCTGCCACCTTTAAATGTTTTATATCGGATTAGGCTACATATAATGCACTGGAGCAATCCTCAAACACAAGTTAAGACAATAATATTCATCTTCCAATTAAGATTGAATGTGATTCAAGAGTAGAAATATATCATAGTCTAGGTCCTTTTCTTACCAGTATGCCTATAGCTTCACCTCTAGAGCTACACCATTCATCCTTTGCTGTGCTTTCATTGGTTTGCTGAATGAACTCCGAGGAAGGGGCTGCTTGTAAGTAATCATTAGAAATAGTTGAACAGCTCTTCTTTGGGAAGGGGTTAAGTTATTTGCAGAGTGATATAGTTGTGTGCTTTCTTGGAGATCAATTGAATAAGGTGACAAAAAGCAAGCTGGTTCATCACAAATTTTGTAGAAGTCTGTAGATGTAGTGCTGTGCTTGTGCTTGTGATTGCCTCTGATACTGGTTAAAATATTCAGACTCTCCAGTCTCTTATCTGCCCTCCTTTCAGTTCCCCTCACCCATTTTATCTAGAATTTGTTTTTCACATATTTTAACAAGCAAAATGACACCTTTTATTGGCTAACTAAAAAGATTACAATATGCAAGCTTTCGAGGCAACTCAGGCCCCTTGTTCAGGCGGGGCCTGAGTTGCCTCGAAAGCTTGCATATTGTAATCTTTTTAGTTAGCCAATAAAAGGTGTCATTTTGCTTGGCTTTTCTCTACATTCATAATGGCTAACACGGTACAACACCCTAGTCCTACAGACATATTTTAACAGAAAATCATCTTGCACATTTGTAATTTTGAACTTTAAATTCTTTTGTCAAGAAAACAATAACACTTTTCTGTGACTCACAGGTACAATTTTTAATTTTTTTTTCTATTATCAAATATCTAATTTTTCAAATTTAACGACAAATTTTTAATTTAGTTTGCTTGTTATTGATGGATTTAAGAGTTATTTGGCACTAAGCATTGGGTCTCTCACAGTTGTGTTCTATTTCTTATTCTTGTCTCTCTTTACACCAGCATCTGCATCTTCATTCACCAATCTATCAAAGGGTAAAATTTTCTGAAAACACTGCTGTTACTGGTCTTATTATAGATGCTGTATCAGATGCTTTATGGATCACTAACTAGTTGATGTGAACCTACACCCCTAGTGTTACCATGTGTTGTTCCCACTGTTAACTCACATTCTGAATGGGGATGAAAACATAACTTATCAAAAAAGCTCAATAGCAAGTTTTTTTTTCCCATCAATTACAAAAATTTAACCTGTCAAAATTGGGGCTGGACTATGTTTATAGAGCGGGTGTTTCTCTGTAACAGTTTAGTTTGGCAGTTTGTCAGAACATAAATTGTAACAGGCAATTTGAACAAGAGAACTGATTGAATGTCTAAAGCTATACTCAGGAACTATATACATATCTAGTTAGGAAGCAATATAATAAACCATCAGTATCAGTTATTATTGTCACAAATACAGTATGTTATCTGACATGGACATTCGGGGCAAGAATCATTGGGAATGAAAATAGATTCTTTCCTTCTTCAGTTATTCTGGTCAATATTGGCTTCTGAATCCCCTTCCTCTACAAGATCTCCAAACACCTCTAAAGCCAAATTGAAGCAAATCTTAAGAAAATATGTTGCCTGACAGTGAATTTAATGTTCTCAGTTCTATTTCTTCTTCATGCTCCTCGGACTTTTAGATTTCCGTTTTTGTGGCTTTTCTATATTTAACTTTCTATAGACAGAAATTTAGATAAATAATATTCAAGTAGTTGAATGGATATTAGTTTTTTTTTTCTGTGATCCTTGCTGTTGTGAAGTTAATTAAAAATATACAATGTATTTGGTAAAATATCTCTGTAGATTAACTCCAGCTCTCCATGTAAAATGAAAAGCATTCATCACTTCTTGTTTAGACAGCTGTGGTTCACTAATAAGTGCTGTTTCCCATGAAAACTATAGGCAGGTTTTTAACAGGTTCACAATCCTTCTGGTAACCTCCTGACCCTGGCTAGACACGCCAACTATGGAGCACCTTAACTTTTTAAGCTGCACTGGTTTACTGTGTTCATGTTTTATTATATTTTTTCAAGGCCTTTACAGGCCTTAAAATTAGCAGAATACTTAATTGCACTGCTGGAATATTTGAGATCTCTATTCTCCCCCCTGTCTTATTGCCAAATTTTCAATCTAATCTGACACCTCAAAACTGTCCTTACTCCACGTGTGCCTAGTTTTCTTTTCTCCTATTGAACACATTTTTGTGTTTTATTTTTAACTGTATTATTTTAACTTTACTATTTCTTGTCATAATGAGGTGTTATAGTGATATTATTTAAGGTGTTTAATTAATTCAGATTGTTTATTTTGTGTCCATTTTGTACTTTGTAGATAACCATTCTATCTTCAGCAGTTTGTAGGTTCAAGTCTAATAGGAGGCTGAACCTTGGCAAACCTTTCACCGTATGAATATATCATATATATTTCAGGAGTAGTTCCTTTTTATTTGGATTTTTGGTTTACATGACACCTCCAAGTATTGAAGTGCCATGTAATTTGTTGGACTGCTCTAGCTGAATGTTTACATTCAATTTATAACATTGATATCTGTATAACTTAACTTCAACTGGAAGGCATGGGATTTCTGCTTTCAAACAAGACGCATGCTGTGTATTGCAGTTACAATTTGCCAATGGTCTTGTAATAAAAATATTTTTAAAAATGGACAAAGGCTAATATGAATGTTAAAGTGCTTTTGATTTACACATTGTTTATTGGGGCACATTTCTGAAGAAGTGTTTTTGAACTGCTTAATTTAGTTCATAATCGCAGGGCATTTGCACGAACAAGTATTTATCATTTGGGGGTTAATTAACAAAAGTTACTTGTCACCTGTAAATAAACTGTTCATGTTTTCCCTTGTTCAATAATTAATAACTCTTTAAAAAAAGAGAAATGTGGCTCTGTTTCATCATAATGTAAAGCACAGATATCATAGTTGGGACTTGTGCACCTCTGAGGCTTCTTAACCTTGATGCATTTAGCTTTAATTATTACAGTGCATCCGGAAAGTATTCACAGCGCATCACTTTTTCCACATTTTGTTATGGTACAGCCTTATTCCAAAATGGATTAAATTAATTTTTTTCCTCAGAATTCTACACACACCATAATGACAACGTGAAAAAAGTTTACTTGAGGTTTTTGCAAATTTATTAAAAATAAAAAAACTGAGAAATCACATGTACATAAGTATTCACAGCCTTTGCTCAATACTTTGTCGATGCACCTTTGGCAGCAATTACAGCCTCAAGTCTTTTTGAATATGATGCCACAAGCTTGGCACACCTATCCTTGGCCAGTTTCGCCCATTCCTCTTTGCAACACCTCTCAAGCTCCATCAGGTTGGATGGGAAGCGTCGGTGCACAGCCATTTTAAGATCTCTCCAGAGATGTTCAATCGGATTCAAGTCTGGACTTTGGCTGGGCCACTTAAGGACATTCACAGAGTTGTCCTGAAGCCACTCCTTTGATATCTTGGCTGTGTGCTTAGGGTCGTTGTCCTGCTGAAAGATGAACCGTCGCCCCAGTCTGAGGTCAAGAGCACTCTGGAGCAGGTTTTCATCCAGAATGTCTCCGTACATTGCTGCAGTCATCTTTCCCTTTATCCTGACTAGTCTCCCAGTTCCTGCCGCTGAAAAACATCCCCATAGCATGATGCTGCCACCACCATGCTTCACTGTAGGGATGGTATTGGCCTGGTGATGAGCGGTGCCTGGTTACCTCCAAACGTGACGCCTGGCATTCACACCAAAGAGTTCAATCTTTGTCTCATCAGACCAGAGAATTTTCTTTCTCATGGTCTGAGAGTCCTTCAGGTGCCTTTTGGCAAACTCCAGGCGGGCTGCCATGTGCCTTTTATTAAGGAGTGGCTTCCGTCTGGCCACTCTACTATACAGGCCTGATTGGTGGATTGCTGTAGAGATGGTTGTCCTTCTGGAAGGTTCTCCTCTCCACAGAGGACCTCTGGAGCTCTGACAGAGTGACCATTGCGTTCTTGGTCACCTCCCTGACTAAGGCCCTTCTCCCCCGATTGCTCAGTTTAGATGGCCGGCCAGCTCTAGGAAGAGTCCTGGTGGTTTCGAACTTCTTCCACCTACGGATGATGGAGGCCACTGTGCTCATTGGGACCTTCAAAGCAGCAGACATTTTTCTGTAACCTTCCCCAGATTTGTGCCTCTAGACCAGGGGTTCCCAAACTTTTCAGCTCACGACCCCCAAAATAACCGTGCCAGTGACTCGTGACCTCCACTATCCTCGGAAGTGGTTAAAATATACAAATGTTGCGCGCAACGGTGCACATGCTCCAATAGGCCTATCCAAACATGAGCATGACAACACGAAAGAACACAACGCTCTAACAACCATATAACTTTTTAAAAAATTGTTATTTACTCATTCGTTTAATTTCAACAAAACACCTCACCTAATGAGATGGGTGGGCACAATGCTTGGAGCACAGCAAGTCCATTCTTGGGTTAATTTTGGAGACCGCGACTTGGTGATCATTCTCCAAGTTCAGTCGTGACCTGTATTTATTTTTAATGTACGTGAGTGCCGAAAAAGTCTTTTCGCACAAGTAGGTAGTGCAAAACGGCATCAGTACATCCATAGCGGCCTTGGATAGTTGTGGGTATTCCCTCTCGACTGAAATCCAAAACTCATCCAGAGTCTTGGAATTAAACATTGTCTTCAAGGTTCGGTCGCATGACAGTTCAACCAATGCGTCCTCCATGTCCGATGTCAGATGATTTGCCCTCGTTACAGTGAATGGTGACCTTATCCAGTCATATTGTTCTGGAGCTGTTTCCTCTGGGAAATACCTGTTAAAGTGTTCCAGGAGGGCTTGAAGGTGGGATGTGATAGACTTCTTCACTATGTTAACACTCAGTTCGTTTTCCTCCATGAATTCATCCAGCTCAGAAAACATATCAATCCTTCCTATTTCAACTCGCTCAGTCCAGCGCTCAAGTTTTCTCTTGAATGCGTGGATTTTATCATTTAGCGAAATTATGTGTGTGTTCTCACCTTGAAATAACATATTAAGTCCATTCAGTTTTTCAAATATGCAAGCCAAATACGCTAGCCTTGTTAACCAGTCAGGATCAGTGAGGTGATCAGCGAGCTGGGACCCATGCTCCATCAGAAATAAGCGCACTTCGTCCCACAGCTCAAGCAGGCGGCAGAGCACATTCCCTCGCGAAAGCCACCTGACTTCTGTATGGAAAAGCAAGCACTCATGCTCTGATCCCAGTTCGTTACAGAGAGTGGCAAACAGTCTGATATTGAGTGGATGCGCTTTTATATTGTTGACCATTTTTATCGAAGTCTCAAGAACACGTTTAAGTTCTGGGTCAAGTGTTTTGCTCGCAAGAGCTTCTCTGTGTATAATACAATGCGTGAATTTTACGTGAGGCGCCACTTGTAAGACTCTTGCTTTAAGACCTTTCTTTTTCCCCAGCATCGCTCCAGCACCGTCTGTACACACACCGACGCACTCGCTCCAAGACAGTCCATCTTCTTTTAGTTTGTTGTCAAGTTTTGTGAAAATGTCCTTGCCTGTGCACGTTCCCTCCAGTGGGGTGCAAAACAGAATGTCCTCGTTAAGTTTTCCATCAAAACTGTATCTGACGAATACAAGCAGCTGGGGAGAGTTTGATATATCTGTGGATTCATCTAACTGTAAAGCATATTTCCCTTTCTTCAGTCTGTCCACCAGCTGACACTTGATGTCCTGGGCCATGTCGGAGATAAGCTGGGCAACAGTCCCGTTAGACAGCGGCACTGATTCTAGCTCACGGGCTAGGTTATCCTCATGCATAGCCCGACTTATAGCTATAGCAGCGGGTTTAATGAGGGTTTCCCTGATCGTGTGTGGCTTTTTTGCCTGTGCAATTAAATATGCCACCTCATATGATGCCCGTTGAGCTTTTGCGGGGATTGTTGTTTGTTTAGTTAGGACTTTCTTTTGGCCTTGTAACTCTCGCTCCTTTCGCCGAAAAAAATCTACTGGTTTAGTAGCAAGAGAGGGGTGCTTAGTTTTCAAGTGTCGTAGCATTTTTACAGGCTTTAGGCTTTCATGTGCAAGCACCTCAGTGCACACCACACATTGGGGATGCTGTACGTTATTGACGATGATGCATGTGAATCCATACTGGATAAATTCCTCTCGATAATTTCGACTCTTGGAGTAAGGCTGAGCCGACTGTTTATGGATGTCCTCTTTATGCACACTCCGGTGTCTTTCCGTACCTGAGGACGATGGGCTTTCTGACGGTGGTGCTTCTCCGCTTTCCTCCGCTGGCCTATCTGCGTTGTCATTGGTCGATATTAACCAACGTTTCATTTCAACAAAAATAATATCCTAAGCATAAAGTGATGAAAATTACCTACACGTTACGTACACATGTCCGAATGTTTAACATGGGGCTGTAAATTGATCTGCTGCAACTGACACCATTGATGTGTCATTAAACTGTCGTAATCACCTCAGGGGTCGCGATCGAACGGAAAGAAATTTGAAAGGCTGATGGCTTTTTAATTTGCATGTTTTTTTTAAATGTAACTATTAACTACTAGTTTTTATCTTTTGTTAGTTATGGATAAAATGTTATTTCTAAAAAATTAAATTAATTTCTAAAAAGTTTAAAAAAAGTATTTGATTTCTTGGAAATCATCTCGCGACCCCTACTTTGGGAACCACTGCTCTAGACAATCCTGTCTCGGAGGTCTACAGACAGTTCCTTTGACTTCATGCTTGGCTTGTGCTCTGACATGAACTGTCAACTGTGGGACCTTATATAGACAGGTGTGTGCCTTTCCAAATCATGTCCAATCAACTGAATTTACCACAGGTGGACTCCAATGAAGCTGCAGAAACATCTCAAGGATGATCAGGGGAAACAGGATGCACCTGAGCTCAATTTTGAGCTTCATGGCAAAGGCTGTGAATACTTATGTACATGTGCTTTCTCAATTTTTTTTATTTTAATAAATTTGCAAAAACCTCAAGTAAACTATTTTCACGTTGTCATTATGGGGTGTTGTGTGTATAATTCTGAGGAAAAAAATGAATTTAATCCATTTTGGAATAAGACTGTAACATAACAAAATGTGGAAAAAGTGATGCGCTGTGAATACTTTCCGGATGCACTGTATATTATTTTTTAAGAGTATGGCAGCTATTTTTGGGGGGTGAGCTTAAAAGATTAAAGTAAAAATGACATGAGTAGGCACATTTACAGTCATGTTCCTCACCTTGCTATCCTTACGTAAAAGGGTCATTTGTAAATATTAGCAGCATACCATACAAATAGGTTGGCTGATTTTTGTTTTGGATGAAAAGTTCTTTTCTTGTTCACCTCTTATATGTACAATTACTTGTATTATCTTAAAATGTGCTTAATCTGTGTCCATTTGAACGGAACTTGCAAAACTGAATACAACAGATTTTGGAAAAATGTTATATAACAAGTGAGGTTTGAAAACAAACTAAATGAAACATATCTGTTCTGTAGAATAGGAAACAAAATCCAAACAAACACTCAAAATATCTCAATCTTGTAACATTTAGTGGTGATGATTAGTTTGATTCACTGTCAAATAAGTAAAATAAATACAGTATGCTGCTAAATGAAGCATTATAGAAAGCTCCATGTTTATCACTCATATGTCTCTTCTCGAGCCATCCTCTTCACTTGGGGTGATTAACTGAATATGTATAAGCTGTCTGCTTCACAGACAGTCTGCTTATTAAAATACATAGATGCAGCTTGGCCATCAAAGAGAGTATTTTTATTCACTTATATTTCTCCAATACTAAAAGCTTCCTCCACTTACTAAGTTGAGGGGAAAAAAGACTGCTTGCCTAAACTTTCCTGAAGTTAATAAATTCCATTATTTGAGTCAAAGGCAAAACCAAATTTGAAATTCAGTAATTTCTTCTATAAGCATGCAAGAGACTAGCCTTGTTTGTTACATAAAATCAGCCACTTGTTAGAAAACTGATTGTCACTTTTCAAGACCAAATAAACTTTCATCAGAGCATCCTTAAAAGAAAAAATGTTTTGTAACAACAATTAATATGAGGCACATATACTGTATAATTGGAATAACTGGTGTACCAGGTACAATTCTAATGTGTAGAAATGGAATTAATACCTTATTTTTAGCAGTGATTCCGTTTAGAGAGTGTTACCATATTGAACTGGTAGTAATTATATGTAGCAAGTCATTTTCTTTACAATGAAAACTTCACAGAGCACAAATGTTAACAGTATAGAGTTTTTGTAGAATTTTATTAAAGTTAGTATAATTCATTTAAAAAAAAGGTCAATAGAGTTCACATTTTCCCAGCCTGGCTTATATTGAGTTTGGTAGGTAGAGTTTTCATACTTTTTCCTGACTGGCTGGCAGAAGTGTCCTGTGACTTGGAGAAGGCTGTATTGATTGTGGTAGATGGTCCTTTAGAAGTGGTACAAGCCTTTGGTTTTGGAATCCTAGTTGGTCCTGGGTGCCGGAATGCCTCAGGTAGGATCTAGGTGTGGGGAGAACATAAGAGTTACTTAAAAGACAGACATATTTATCCAGAAGCCTGTGTTAGAGATAATTTTCCGACTGAATGCGCTTAGATTTTCCTCAAAACATTTATGCTTAGAAGCCTGTGTTTAAATTCATGTGCCAGTCCATAGGAGAACATCTGCTTTCTAAGTAAACAAGAAAAGGTCTCCTGGTAGATCACAGAACATGACATTTTAGTGTTTTTTCATTGTCTCTTACATATGAGTTTTTTTGTTTTAAAATTAAAATTCATATTAATGGTAATGAATGCAGCTAAACAAAATTAAAATTAGTTTATTAGACATTCTAACTATTTTTTTTCCTTCATTGCAAACTACTAACGTTTTTGCCATGTCGAGTCTGTTGCCTGGATTTAACCTTTTATCTTCTGACTTCATTGGTTGGTAGCATGCTCCTACCATGCAGCACAGAATACCACATGTACTCCTTTGCCCTCCTCCATATTTTGGACTTCTTATGCTTGTGTAAAATTTACAGTATAATAAAAAGAGTATGATTAAATTTAAAACTCAACAAATGCACTGTAATCTGCAGTTCTAGTTATCTGTATGTATCAAATCATATACCTATTAATAAATCATATATTTATTTTGAGCCAACATTGGCATTGAATTGTGAAAATCATCCTTTACTTGGCAACCTCAAAATGTCCATCACATAGAAAAATAGTTTTGAAAAGTCTAGATCAAAATAGAAAGTTTTGTAAGTAATGTCACTGTGTATTGGTACTGTATTAAAAAACTTCATTTGGTGTAAACTTGTTACTTTTACTAATTACGTGAAGCACAAAAAACGATAATGATAGAATTTCTAAACAACCCTAATGCTAGAAGGTGAGAGGCAATAAAATAAAAAGTTCAGCTACTTCAGTTGTTTAGCAGAAAAATTGCAGATGCACAGAGACGAGTCTCTATTTTGTTTGTCTTTTTTAACAACAACATAGTGATACAATTGATGTTTACACTGGAAAGTCAATGTTAATTCAAAAGTACCAATATATCTGATTAATAGAGATTCTGTAGCTAATGCTTAGTTTTCAATTTTTGATATTTGGATAAATATACCCTAGAAGATGGATGAGAGTTGCTTTTAAGAAGTGCTACACCACAAATGCACTTTATGCCACAGAGGGTTGCATTTTGTGGGAAAACAATCATATTTACAGTTACAAATCCAGTAGCGAGTTGGCGGAATCTTGCTTGGAAGAAATTAAAGACCGATTGTGAAGATGAAATCTACAGGCAAATGGTTAATTGAATTTATTTTTTGTTCATTTACAGTATTTGGTGTACTGCTTTTTATTTCTTTCCTAGCAGTGATTATTTAAAAACAATATTTGTGAGATGTTGGGAATGTTTATACTCTGTGTCAAAAGACCATATGGGATGTTATTAACTGACACTATAGGTTTGAGTTAAAATAGAAACCCCCTTAAAACAGTGAAAAAAGTTCAGGCATCCTGTATTTCCTGGGATAGTGCTATACATCAACCCCAATGTAAGTGTTTCAGCTTATTTAAAAATATATATATTTGTCACATATTTTAGACTTCCATTGCGGACATTTGATCATTGCTTTCCAAATATTTTCCATGGTATGCCACCCAAATTCTTCCAAATTTCTGCTCAGCACACCAGAATAATAGGCCTTTTAGAAGGAAAGGGGGGAAGACACATTTACAAATTAATTTTTTAATGAAAGATTTCCTGCAGTTAGCGATTCACATATGACTGGTGCTTATTAGCAATTTGTTTGATGTTTGGTAAATTTTGAGACTATTTAATATTTATTTCTTCAACAAGCATCTGTAAACATATCTATCTCCATATATAATATATATATACTAGCCATCACACACGGCTTCACCCACATATTAGTGAAACAGGACAGTGAGGAGGGCCCCGCCCAGCTCTCTACTCCTGATGTCACTCTTCCCCCTCCCCTCGGCCTGCAGCCTCTGTCTCGGATTAGTGTGAATATATCACTCCTGCAAGCGAACTATGATTCTTGGCGCAATGAGAGAAGTCGCAAAATCAACCAGAATGTTCAAGCAAATTATAGAAAAAAAAATATCTAAATCCGTTAGTTAGTTCTCTTGTTCACTAACTAAGTGGAGTTAAGGTTACGCCCTAAGGCAGACGTGTGAGTGAGGAGGGCCCCGCCCCCCTCCCTGCAGCCCGATGAGTCCCTCTTGGATTTGCACTAATAAATCGGTACCACAAGCGAACTATGATACTTTGCACGATGAGAAAGTCACAAAATCAATGGACTGTTCAAGCAAATTATAGAAAAACACCCAGTCTAAGTCCATTAAGTAGTTCTCTCATGAAAAGTGGACAGACATGCAAATGGGTCTAAAAAAACTATAAGAAATTTTGTGCTTGGACCACAATTTTAAAACCGTTTCTTAGCGAGCACCTATGGGCCAAAGGTAACCTACATTCCAAATTTCAAGTCTCAAGTCCTCATGGTTCAGGAGATTTCATGATGAGTGAGTCAGTGGTATTTGGCTTTATATATATATATATATATATATATGAATGAGAGAGAGAGAGATATAGATATATATTAACCACTACACCACACTGCCTGTCAATTTTAGCCCTTTTTAAAAAAAAAAAAAAAAAAAAAAAAAAAAAGCAAAAAACCACAAATAAGTGTGTTCAGAAAAGCGTTTAGTACTTCTGATACACCTCATTAACTGACAGCATTATAACTTAGGCCACTTGTCTTATGAAATTTATAGCTACTTATAATATATTTCTGAATTAACTGTAAAGCTTAATATATTGCAGACCAAGAAAATGACATCTTATTATTATGCCATCCTGGTGGATACCCATAATCTCCTAGACTATCCAATAGTCAATTTATACCATAGGGCTCAGTTTTAGCTCTCCTAATGTTCAGTATCTACATTCAGTTATCACTTTATTAAGCCAAGTGAACTCATAGTTAACTGGTTTCCCATTTTTCATAAATACCAGCTATGTCCCTTACAAATATATACTTTTCCCAGCTCTGTTATGTAGTTGGAGGTATATGTAAATTATCAAGAGGAGTTACACAAGTTTTATTTTGAAGAACATGTTACACTAAGAAAATACAGAGACATCAACCTTTAGTCAAGATTTATATTAACCAGTGTTATATACTTGTGGTATGAGTTGATGAGCTCTTCCAAACAGTCACTGCTGTTTTCAGCTGTGATTTGTACTAGCTAATGTGATAACAGTTGTACTTCTATAATAGTATTTTGTTTATTAAGTATTGCCTTCAGGACCTTCACAAATGTCTCCTGCTTGCCTAAATTTACAGAGATGCAGTATGTACATAGACTATAATATAAACATATCTTTTCGCATAAGATTGATAGTAGTTGGAAAAATATTTGCGGTAGATGACAGCTATATGAATATGTTGCAGGGTGTTATAACTTCCAAAAAGATTTAAACTGCTGTTTTTGTTTGTGAAAATAACAAATTGCACTTTTTTATATAACTTTTAAAATGATAATGTACTAAATATAGTGCACATCTCTTTAGTTAAGTTTATTATTACAGATCAAAACATTGTAATCTAAAACATGCATCTTTTAAGTTCTGTTTCTGTTATTTTGTTCCTTGCTTAAATAACATTTGGAGTAACATGCTTTATACTAAAACAGCTAAATTCTTCCTATATCAAACAAAGATAATCAATTATCATATTTGGTTCCGCAGATATTAAATTTAGTCTGTTACATTTTGCATGCTTCACCAAGCAGAACCAAGTTAATGAGATCAACTGAGGATTTGGATATAAACCAGAGTTTTATATTTCTACTTGACTCATGGATTGTAAAATTGTGCTGAATACAAATTGAAATAAAGAAACACATACGTTTGTGCATCCTTTCATTAAGAGTAAACTCTTTTTTTTTTACATTATTAAAAATACATTACTGTAATTAGAAATATTTTCTGGAAGTGAAGAGGTTCTTTGGATCAAATATTTAGTAAGCTAGGTTTTTATAAATTATTCTATATTAACTTGCCACAAGCTGATAATTTTATATGCTGATTATTTGATATTAAATGCTGAACATTTTAGGAGAGAATTTACATAAACAAAAAATGAAAAATATGTAAGATTTAAGCTTATTAAAATAAGAAATGAAGGAAACATTAGATACCAGATATTCTTTCTCTTTCTCTGATTAGTTATGTCATCCAAAACTACCATATACTGTTATAGACAACTGTGAGCATGGCATCGTTAAATCAGAAAAATTTCCCTGGGTAAAATTCATACGATAAGCAAAAATAATTTTAAGAATGTAAAAAACACAGTTAATGACAGAAACAAAACCAAAATATAGTAGGTCCATGTTCTCTTACAGCTATAGTTCTGCTGAGAGAAACTGCCTTCACTCTCCAGTAACCTACTGCTGTACAGTACCTATTACAATGGATTTAGTATATTGGGACTCATTTGCATCACAACCAAAGAATGCAGCAGCCTCATTGAAGAGCACATTGAATTGCTAGTATTTCTTGTAAAAAAAAATGTGCAGGTTACAAAGACATTGCATTTTTGTGTAAATAAACTGCAATGTGCACTGTTTGCATTTATACAAAGTCTTTAAGTGTATTACTGGTCTGCCTGTGTTGCTTTTCTGAGCAGTTGTTTTCAAAACACCACATTAATGTTCTTGAGTATTTGTTTAATGTTTGTTGTAATATTTTATGTATAATGCTTACAAAAGATGGCAATACTTGTGACAAATGTCATTAAACATTAATTAAATATTTTAATTGTGCTATATCAATAACAGGGTTTGGTTTCATCAATGTAAAAAAGCTTAAATGGATTTAAATTTCTTTACTTTTTGTTTACATAAATTTACTTTTTACCTTTTACAAAAAATTGCATTAGTTGAAGTGTTTGCATTTCATAACTAAATTTTGTATTTGTTTTCATCAATGTTAAGATTTTAATGCATACAGAATTACAGTTAATTTTTTATTGAGCTGCATAATATACTGTATTGGGTATCAAAAATAAAATCAAAGTTCAGTACTTTCCTTAGCATTCTATCACAGATTAAAATTTTTGTATTGTGATCACTAGATGCAGTAACTTTTTGTTGTCATATGTCAGTATTTCCTTACCTCTCGCACAACTAAGATGATTGTCTTAATGCTCTGAGCAAGGAATTTGAACTGTTACTGCATGTAGTCTTTACCCTGGGCTCAGTAACCTATAAGCGACTACTTTGGGTGTTTCATTATAGCCATCTCTAAATGATTTTAGAGGGGATGTGGACAAAATTGAAGATTGTTTTCTGTTTGCAATGCCTGTGATGCCTAAGTTAAGCTGTCTGTATCAATTTTATTAAATTTTCAGTTTTTTCTAAAGGTTGTTTTGTTTTACTTGATCTGTCAGCTTGGCATATACTGTATTGTTTCCAGCACAAAAATCCTTTGATCATGACTCTTAAGATGCCCATTTCCCTAAGGTGTTATAAATATTCTTTTTATGTAAATGCAGTATTTCTCCTCATTGTTTTCTTTTTATCTTTTTACAGAGCAGTACTTTTAATTGTTTTGGTAGGGCACACTTGATTTTTATTCTTATAAACTAGGGGGCTCTGCCCCCTGCTTGCTTCCCTCACCATCCCTCGTGCGGGCCCTACGTGTTAGTCATTTCCCGGATCTGCCGCTTACGACGAATCGTGCTGTGCTTTTGGATAAACACGAATAACAACTCTGTCTTTGATATCTCTGTCTTCCAAAACTACTATCGCTGACAATTCGTCACATGTTGGTTTATTATATGCAAGCGTGATCTTTCAGATTCATATAGAAATCCAAGAAAACTTCTTTGTCTGTATTTTTCATATAAATTTCATGTAAAGTGCGATACTATTGGACCTATGGATTTGCCATTGGCTGCAGAATTTCTAATACGTCCAATCGTTTAACTCGTTCGATTCTATGTTGCATCACTTCTCCGTGATCATAAATATAATCCTGACCGAATTGTGGTTTCTTTGAAATTTCAACTTGTAGTAGTTTTAATTGTTGCGGGACCACAGATTCTCATAGCGTATGGTCTTGAATCGTGTAAATCTACATTTTGAGTATTGAATGATGCGAACATGAACAGATTATTGTAGATTCGGATATTTTGCCTGTAGTGTTTGTATATTTTACTTTCACCAAATAACAAATCTTCTATTTCTCGCGGATACGCCCCCACTTGGACCTGTTAGGTTTTCAATTCCACTTGGTCCGGGCTGATTATAACTTTCCTTATTTTCCGAATTTGCACTTAGATTATTATTGTTCTTTTTTGAATTCTTTTCTCTCCAATACTTTTGGGCTTCTGTTTGATGCGCTGCCCTTTCTTCTTCGCTTAGTTGTTGACATTTCATCTAGAATGTATAAAATTATTGTCCATAAAAAGACTACAGTGATCCCTCCTCGATTGCAGGGGTTGCGTTCCAGAGCCCCCTGTGAAAGGTGAAAATCCGCAAAGTAAAAAACATATGCTTATATGGTTATTTTTTATATTGTCACGCTTGGGTCACAGATTTGCACAGAAACACAGGAGGTTGTAGAGACAGGAACTTTATTCAAACACTGCAAACAAACATTTGTCTCTTTCTCAAAAGTTTAAAAGTGCTCCGTGGCAAGACAGAGATGACAGTTCCGTCTCACAATTAAAAGAATGCAAACATATCTTCCTCGTCAAAGGAGTGCGTGTCAGGAGCAGAGAATGTCCGAGAGAGGGAGAAAGAAAAGCAAACAATCAAAAATCAATAGGTGCTGTTCGGGCTTTTAAGTATGCGAAGCACTGCGCACGACAAAGCAGCCGCAAGTAAGCCCAGCAAGGAAGGGAGCAATATGAAGGTGGTCTTTCAGCATTTTTTAGAGGAACGTCCGTATCCTCTAGGGGTGCGAACAGTCCCCCTGCTCACAATATATTTTAAGCTTTTATAAACTCTCCCACACTCTTTATAAACATTTCCCGCACAGTTATACAGCATAAACCCTTTATATTCTCTTAGATATTAGGTAAGATTTGTTGAAATTATGTATGTAAACACTCTGTTTATATACTACGCACAAACATACGTATCGTATGTCATTGAGGAGTTTTATTTAATACGTGCTCTGATTGGGTAGCTTCTCAGCCATCCGCCAATAGCGTCCCTTGTATGAAATCAACTGGGAAAACCAACTGAGGAAGCATGTGCCAAAAATTAAAACACCCATTGCCTGCAGAAATCTGCGAACCAGCGAAAAATTCACGATATATATTCAGATATGCTTACATATAAAATCTGCGATAGAGTGAAGCTGTGAAAGTCGAAGCGCGATATAGCGAGGGATTACTGTACAGCGAAGGAAACAAATAGATCGTATATCTTGTATTAAAATGAAGAAAATGTAAAAATTTATAAGAGCTGAGAGCACAGGAGCTGTGTCTGACAATAGCATTCACACACATGAGAGGTGAGTGGACTATAGACGTAGTTAAATCTCTTGGCACAAAGTCTCGTCTCGTGGGACTTTAAATTCTCTCTCTGAAAAAGTCTTGTTAGTCCCAGGATTTTTTTTATATAATAGAGACACTTTATAAGTTCGCTTTAGAGAGATGGTATCTCACAGCAGTGGGATCTTAGGTCCATAATTAAGCCTGTACTGAAAATATCCATGACGTTCAGAGGCTGAATTTCCTTGTTATGTGCCACGTTATAAGACCTTCTTCTGTGCTGAAATTGAGCTTTTCTCAAGTTGATGTCAAATCTTGATTTTTGTTTTTTTTTTGTTTTTTTTTTGTTTAGAAATATTGAATTGTTAGTGTTTTTAACATTTGCTTTATTCAGTATCTCTTTAAAATATATAAAAAAGCTGATATGGTAGATAAGAATAAGGTTAATCTTCTATATAAACATCTACTTGTGGAAGTGTGTGTGTTTGTCTGTCTGTCCGGCCCGGAAGTGCAAGGCTACAGCATGAAGCTCAAAGAGCCGGCAAGGAGGCCCCAAGTTAACAAGTCAGAAGAAGAAAGAAGTACAAGGCTACAGCATGAAGTTGAAAGAAAGCGACTCTGTCGCCAATGTGAAACCACCGAGGAAAGACAAACGAGAGAGAAATTTTCTTAGCCGCCGATAGACAAGTGGGTCAAGCACGTCCGCAAAATGAAATCGCCGACTCTGCAATTTCAATACTTTCTAGGAGCCTGGGCTTCTTACAGCAGGTGCTTACACAGCTAGTAGTTTAATAATTTGATATAATTTTAAATGAATAAATTTGTCATTTGTATCCATCATCATAAATCAGTAACCCATGATGACAATGTGAAAACAAGATTTCAGAAATTTGTTAAATATCAAAAATTGAAATCTCTCCTTCATTTAAGTATCAAGACCCTTAATTCAGTGGTTTGTGGAAACCCCTTTGGCAGTAATTACAGCTTGAAGTCTTATGGGGGAGACTCTACAAGCTTTGCACTCCTTAATTTGGGCAATTTATCCCATTCTTCCTGGCATATCCTCTCAAGTGCCATTTAAACTAGGTGGGAAGTGTTTGTAAACTGCCATCTTCTGATCCCTCAACAAATGTTTTATGGGGTTTAAGTTTGGGCTTTGGCTGGGCTATTTAAGCACAGTCACACACTTGGCCTGAAGGCACTCCAGCGTTGTCTTTTATATATGCTTCAGGTCATTGTCTTGCGGGGTGGTGAACTATATCTCTAGTCTGAGGTTATAGGCACTCTGGAGCAGGTTTTCTTCTAGGACCTCTCTGTATCTGAATGCAGTTATCCTTCCCTCAATTCTTTGCAGTTTCTGCCTCTGCAAAGCACCCTCATAGCATGATCCTGCCACCGCCATGCTTCGTTGTAGGGATGGCACTAGGCAAATGATAAGCAGTGTGTGGTCTTTGCTAGACATAGTGGTTGGAGTTCAATTTTTGTCTCATCAGACCAGAGAATTTTTTTCACCTCATGCTTGCAAGAGTCTTTTAAACTGTCATATGCCTTTTATTCAATAGTGATCTTTCATCTAGCCAGTCTACCATTAATGACTGATTGATGGAGTGCTGCTGAAATGGTGGTACTTCCCACACACTCTTTCATCTTGGCAGAGGACTTCTGAAGCACTTTTAAAGTGACTGTTGGGTTCTTGGTTACCTTCCTGACCAAAGCCTTTCTTGCTCCTGTTACTCTGTTTGGCCAGATGTGACTACTAGTAAGAGTTCTAGTGGTTCCAAACTTCCATGTCACAATTATTGAGGCCGCTCTGCTCCTGGGAGAACTCAGACCTTTAGAAATGATTTTATACATTTTCCTGATCTGTCCCTCACCACAATTTTATCGCGGAAGTCTAGAGAGAGTTCCTGTCTTGGTTTTTTGTCTTGACATGCAGTGTGAATTGTGGGACTTGTGTGTGCCTTTTTGAACTATGTCCAATCAGTCTGATTCATAGTGGGCAGACGTCCATAAAGTTTTAGACGCATTTTAAGGATAATTTAAGCAAGCAAACTAAAAAGACCTGGCTACAATTTGGTGTGTCACACCAAAGGGTGTGAATACTTATATATACAGTAAAAGAGACATTTCAGTTTTAAATTTTTAACAAAGGTTTTCACTTTGTCATTATGTATGATTGAATGTAGATTGATGGGCAATCTACAACACAAAGTATGCAGAAAGTGAAGGGGTCTGAATGCTTTCTGAATCCATTTGAAATGCATGATGTTGATAAACGGACAATAATCAAAAAGAGAAGCATCAGTTGGAAATACCCTAAGCTTTTTAATAGAATGTTTTCCTTTTTGCAGTATTAAAGCTTTAGTATGGTCTCCACTGTCAATTTTTTTACTCTGCTCAAGTTACTCATCAGGATGATATTCAAAAGTTAGTATGAAATCAGCCTGCTTGAGAGGAGGAAGTATTACAGGACAAAGAAACCAACTGTGATTGATACTTGGTGTGTAGAGCCTACTCAACAATTTATTTTACTTCTTTAAATTTGTTTCAGCCTTTTGTATCCCTAGCAAAGAAGCTGATGGATGGCAGTCTAGAGAAAAATACTGTTCCATCCAACTATTATTGGACCATACCAAAAATAAAATATTAAAGGTTTCAGTGGTAATTCTTCCTAACATTATACATTTACCCATTGATTCTTGAAACCTCAAGCTATTTATGATTTATATGTGGCACATTATGTTAAAGAAGATGCATTTTGGTTGTAACCTTCCTTTTTAAACTGATTATGACATGTGGTTAAGCTGCTGTTGTATCCTAATGTTTAAGTCAACCCTTGGGTTATAAATATAGGTAGCCAACATGTTTAATATAAATTAACATATCTGCCATGTACTGTGTTACTAATTTTAAGGTTCTAATCAAAATTATTTAGCAAGATCGGTCCTTCAGCAGAGCAGTTTAAAACAGATTCATTAAAAACTATATAAAAGAAGAAAAATGTCCCTTTCAAATCTGTGAGCATTCCTCATTTTATTGGAGTTGATGCAAGCACTATGTAGGCATAGCTTTACTTTATAAAGCCCATTGGTACTAATTATAGCAATTACCAGTTTGACTTAATTGGAAAGGAACTGAAATAATCCTGTGTAAATAAAACCTTTTGTTACTTGCCTTCTGGCTTATTTTCCATCTTGACCAGGAATAGTTTTTAGTTTATTAAAACTCTAAATGATGCTTGTAACAAGTCTCACCTACTTATAATATGCGGTGTGAGACTTGCCCCGGACACCATCAGACAGACACTGCATCTTTATAAAAGACATGTTTATTTTTCGTTCTCCAACACACAACTGTTCCGCACAATACACTGTTGCTTCCCAGCACCAATCACCGTTACTCCGGGCCTTTCTCTCTCTGTCCATGGACCACCTGCCCTCTCTCCACAGGTGCTTCGTCCTGCTCCTGCTCCCGACTCCAGCTCATTGATTGGAGGGAGGTGGCCCCTTTTATCCTTACCAGGATGAGCTCCAGGTGCTCTGCCTGACGACACTTCCTTGTGTGGCAGAAGTGTCACGAGAGTACCTGGAAGCACTCTGGGTGTCCCTGGAAGGATCATCGTCCATAGGTGTGGCGAAGTAAATGTGTCCCAGGCTCCATGAGGCTCGGGGTTCCCCCTGGCGGTGGGCACGGGCCCCAACGGGCTTGAGCCTCCCTGCTCCCCTTCCGTAGCCCTCTTCTGGTCCAGGGTGGTTGCCCCCTCGTGGCCCGGAGGATGAACACGCCACCTCCCGGTCCTTCCAGGTGTCCCGGCTGGGTCTGACACCCAGCGACAGTGGTAAATAAATATTTACTAACATTAATTTACTGCTTTTCTGCAATACATATCTGTACATTGATGAATATAAAGGTTTTAGTGATCCTTTCATGCATTTTATTTAATAATAGTCAATGTGTTTCATAAAATACATACTGGCAGCTTAGCCATCAGGGAATGTGGTCTTTTTGCATTGCCTTTCTCTTAACTATCAAAGAACAAACTGATTTATACATACAAAGGTTGTTAAAAACTATACTTTGCTATAATGTTTTAATAGTTGGCCTCTGCATATTGTTTTTGAGGAAGTGTTCTTTGTTAATTGTTTTATTGGCTGGCTTCTTCCTTTTCTTTGTCAGGTCAAATATAAGAACTAGTTATATATTTGTTTAAAATTTAATATTGATGTAGGTTTTAGAATTTTTTTTTTTGGTTTTGCACAAAGCATTGTTGAATTTTTGGCATCTGGACGATAGAATCAGAAATGTGCCCATAAGGTTTCTATTACCATGCTGTTTAAAGCATGATCCCCTTGAAATTTCATTAAATAGTTTACTTTTAAAGACCAGTAAGTGACGTCAGAGTGGAAAACCTTATTTTTTTCAAGTTATAACAGGTCATAACATTTGTTTCCCAAACTAACAATGTAGAATGAATTTCCTAGTTAAGTGTTTCGTTTTCTTTTTTTTTTTTTTTTGACATTTATGAGTATATGATTTGTGCAGAATTTTCACAATCGGGCAGTTATATTGCTGTTTTAGTTTTTATGCCTAATTGGTGAAGTGCTGAGATGCATTTTTTTTGTGAATCAATATGCCTTTTTTTAATAAGTTACCTGTTTCTGTATTTTGAACTTCCATTTGCACTGAATTTTTCACACAAACAGACCAGCCCCTTCAATGATGTTGTGTTTTATCAATCTAGGATATTTTACATTACATTTTACTAAAGTGAACTGACTGACTTCACCAAAATCATAACTTATAGGCAGCAAAACATACATAGCTTTCACTTTGTGTGCATGACCTGCCAGTACATTTTAATAAATGAGTGTGCAGGATAAACAGGAAACTAAAGAATGGCTTAAGAGAAGTAACTTTCTTCTAGTGCAGAGGTAGGCAAAGTCGATCCTGGAGAGCCGCAGTGGGTGCCTGTTTTTGTTCCAACCCAGTTTCTTAATGAGAAGTCAATTATTGCTCAAGTGACATTTTTCTGCTTCATTTTAGTGGTCACTCTTGTTAAGGTTCCCCACCCTTAATTGCTTATTTCAGTCTTTTTCAGTCAAACAGCTGCATTCACTGTTTTAATGGCTTCTTATTAGCAATAAGATGCAAATGACAACGGAGCCAGCAGTTATCCATCTAACTTGTTTCCATATACACCTTTGTGGATTCATCATGTACTATATAGTTTAATAAAACACTTACGAGTAATATGTGACAGATTGAAAATGATCTGTTTTAGGGTTCAGATGATAAATGATCCGTTGTCATTTGCATCTTAATGCTAATAAGAAGCCATTAAAACAGTGAATGCAGCTGTTTGACTGAAAAAAGCAATTGAGGGTGGGGAATCTTGACAAGAGAGACCACTAAAATGAAGCAGAAAAGTGTCACTTGAGCAATAAGTGCTTCATTAGCAATAATTGACTTCTCATTAAGAAACTGGGTTGGAAGAAAAACCTGCAGTCACTGCAGGATTGACTTTGCCTACCTCTGTTCTAGTGCAATTAGACTTCACATACTATTAAAATGGTCCCAACATTTCCTTGCTCTTCAAGCATAAAGCGTTACATAAGCCAATTCTATGTTGTACATATGCATATATTAAGTGTCTAAAGTATAACACTCTATCAACTTTGTTTGACACAAACTGCCTGCAGAATTTGTTTAGGAGAGTTAACTAAAATGCTAAGAGGAATTTGTTGGCATCTGTATGTGTAAAAAAAAACAGCATTTTAAACAAGATAAATAAATATATAAAAATAGGTGATGTCAGCTCAAAAAACTCAAATACTCAAAATATTAATATCACCAGCAATCAACCCTTTAAGTCAAAGACATGAACCTGACTTACACATACAGTACTGTACAAAAGTCTTACGCACACTAGATTTTTTATACATATATTGTCTTAAACCTTTATTTTTGTTATCTTATTTATTATATCACTAGAAAAGGGATAATTTCTGATTTCCAAAAATAGTTCATTAACATAAGTGACATATTTGATAGTAGACCATTTTTCTGTTGAAAACCTGGTTACATTGTAGGTATATTGCCCAATGCATTATTAAACATAGATAACAAACAGATGGCAGTTTTCATTGATATGAACTGAAAGAGAAATGGGTCCACAGGGAAATGGGAAGAGGTTGACTACCAGAAACTCACTATGGAAACAGTATAGTAGACAAGAGATGCATCAGACTATGTCCTTTCAGCTAGACTTGTGAAGTGGAAACCAAGCAAAAAGACTCCCCTACACAAAAAAAAAAAACAAGGACTGGGGTTTTGAACACTGGCAACTAGTACTCTGGGCCAACAAGTCCAAATTTGAAAGGTAATTTGTCAGTGGAAGAGATGTAGAATCCTCCTTGAATGAGTGTTTCCAGCCAACTGAGGAGCATGTTGAAGGTTCCCTGCAAGTTTGCGGTTGCTTTTTTGCAAATGGAGTTCTGCTCTTATCTGGTCAGAATGAGTGTAATCCTCAATGCTGTGAAGTACAAGCGAAGTCTCATTCATTAGGCAATGGCATCAATAAGCCTCTGATTGTCCCTGCTGCATTTTGTAGCAAGTCGATGACCCTAAATATTGCCATGGTCAGTAAAGATATATCTTCATTAAAATGAAGAACAAGGAGTTCTGCAGCTGATGGTATGGCATTCACAGAGCAGTGATCACAAAATCATCAAGGTTTTCTGAAATTGAGAAACCAGCAAGATGGCCAAAGTGTGCAGGCATTGTGACAGGTTCTCCAAGATGTTTGGCATAGACTAGCAGTTCATTTCCTTCTAAAACTGCACAACAGTGAACCTAAGAGAGCTGACCTTTGACAAGCAAAGGGTGGTCACATCAAATAATGATTTGATATGGTGTTTCTTTAACACTTTTTACAGGTTTTTTTATACTGAATTCTTTGATATTTAGAAACTTCATTTAATTATTTATGAAAACCTCTTTATTGAACATTATTACTTGTTTTTTAAGACTATTCCAGTACTACAGTTTATTCTTTGTCCTTATTTGAGAGCAATTACTGATTGGAAATTTTTAAAAATACTATCAAGTGTACCTAGTGTTGCCTGTGATGGAATGAAGTGTATTGGCAGTCACTAAATTTCCTCTGAGTGAAAAAATTTTACAATGAAACCTAGCCTTTTTTCTTTCCCTGTGGAAATGGGGGAAACTGCGAAATTTGGTGGAGATTGGTTCAATAGTGTGAATTTGTGTGCCAGGCAAAAACCCATTCAGCTATATACAGTATATATACTCTATATGTGTGAGTGTGTGTGTATATATACATATACATATAGATATATCTATAGATTGTGTATATATAAATATAGAGGCTGGGCAATATGGCCTATAAATAATTTTGCAATATTTTATTTGGCTATTCAAAAATAGCATGTGTATCTCAATATTATATCAAATCTCAGTCTTCTCTAAAGCACTTTATGAATGCGTGAGGCAGTGCACAAGAGCACTGTAAACTGTTTTCACTGTCTTAAAATCGATCACCCCATGTCTACTTCAATGGGGTGGGGGGGGGGGGGGTTGTCTTTTTTATGGTGTTAAGCACCCATACTGCCTCGGGAGTGGTGCAACCTAAACTGGCGATAGTGACATGTGGGGAATTTGACTGGGGTAGTACACCTGTCACACCATAACACAGATGTCATAAGGTGATCCCAGTGAGGAAAGAAACCTCCCGTGGAGCAGAAGAGTAAAAACTCTCTTTGCCTGTTTGTACTTCTCTGAGCACACAAAGCATCTATTGTTTTGAGTTGATCCTATGCTAAAGTACAACTGCAGTCCTTTACATTTTCCTAACATATATGTGCAGGTCGTTATTCTAGCCAGCAAGGATATGACGATACATAGGCATGCTGTTATGTGGCTAAGTGGCTGGCCCAAAAACTTGTTTGTATCTACTGCACGATATGGTCATTTACTACATCCAGCGTATAAGCTGTGATGCATCAAAAATATTCAATGTGTCCAGCATATAATATATAAAATAAATATGTAATTTGATGCAGATGCCAACATGGATGGAAGGACTGGAGAAGAGAGCATGTTCAGGGCATTAGCTCCCTTGGGACACTAGAGGGTAGTCCCCTTGGCTTGCTGGGGCACCACGAATTCCCATAGGGTACACTGGGAGTTGGAGTTCACTGCAGTCCTGTTGGGCTTTGTGGGTGCAACCAGAGTCACAATGGAGGCTACAAAGCCCTATTATGTTGGGCTCCTGCCACACGTAGGAGAACTACCAGAACATGCTAATGGGCCACCTGAAGCTCTCCCAATTGCAGATTAAAAGGAGCCAGCTGCCATTACTCCGGTAGCCAGAGCTGGTAGAGAAAGGATGATGCTTGCCAGAGGAAGAGTGGAGGTGGATGAGAGAGAGAAGAGATAGAAAAAGAAAAGCAAACAAAGTGCTGATGTTTGTGGGAAGGGTTATATATAATATATATACACAAACACATATATATATTGTAAGAAGAATGAACCTTAGACATTGCGAAGGTTTGGGGCAGCCACCCGTATAATTGTTCCCGGCCTGCAAAACAGTTGCAAAAACATTGCCATTTTCACACAATCGAGTCCAAAACAGAACTGATTCTGTATACACAAGATGGCAGCTTTAAAGGGCCAGTGGAGGAAGTGACATCATCAGGACCGGAACCGGAAGTGATGTCATTGGCTGCCCCAGAGCCGGGCTGGATTTCCCTAGAATGGTCTGCAAAAGATCGAGAGGGAGAATTAGTGTACTTCGCCACCCCCGGTCCGGCGTGGAATCACATGTACTCAAGCCCTTTAGTTATCTCCTAAACACGCGTGTGTGACAGGGCCTCCCCCCCCCTCAGCCCAGACCCGTCGGGTCAGGTGTTCTGCACTGAGAGGTCGTGAATGCGGGAGAAAGCATCGCCATTGGTGTGGAGAGAACCCTTCCGATGAATGAGCGAGAACTTAAAAGGTTGCAGATCAAGGAACCACCTAGTGACTCGGGGGTTAGACTCCTTATGCAGGGCCATCCACTGTAAAAGTGCATGGTCCGTGACAAATGTAAAGTCCCCACCCAAGAAGTAGTACCTCAATTGTGTAATCGCCCACTTAATCACAAGAGCCTCTCTTTCCACTGCCACATACCTGGTCTCCCAATCCAGCAGTTTCCGGCTCAGGAACATGATGGGGTGTTCAGCACCATCGACGCTTTGGCTCAGCACTGCTCCTAGGCCTGTGTCCAAAGCCTCCGTCTGGAGGATAAAAGGAAGTGAAAAGTCAGGCGCCTTCAAAACAGGTGCCAACGTCAGGGCCCTTTTTAAATCACTGAATGCAGCTTCTGTCGCATCAGTCTATACCACAATGTTAGAAGCCCTCTTCTTTGTTAAATCCGTCAAAGGCACAGCTCTCTCTGAAAAGCGTGGTACAAACCGGCGGTAGTACCCTGCTAAGCCGAGAAATGCCTGGATCTGCCACTTGGTTTGCAGACGGGGCCATTTCCAAATGACATCTATTTTAGAGCACTGTGGCTTACAGTACCACGACCCACCAGGTAGCCCAAATATTTGGCTTCTTTCAATCCAAAGAAACATTTTTTCGGATTGATTCGAAGACCGGCTTCACCCAGCGACCGTAATACTGCTCGGACGTGCTGTAGGTGTTCCTTCCAAGTGCTGGAATAGATGACGATGTCATCCAGGTAGGCAGCACTATACTGTACATGTTATGGGGGCGGAGCACTTTGTCCACCAGATGCTGAAAAGTCGCAGGAGCCCCATGTAACCCGAATGGAAGGACACAATACTGCCAGGGCCCAATAGGGGTGCTAAACGCGGTTTTAACCTTTGAGGAGTCTGTTAAAGGAACCTGCCAGTACCCCTTGGTCATGTCAAGTATGGTCAGATATTCAGCCTGTCCAAGCCTCTCAAGGAGGTCGTCCACTCGAGGCATCGGATAAGCATCAAACTGTGAGACCTGATTAAGCCGATGGAAGTCATTGCAAAAACTCTAACTCCCATTGGGCTGGACCAGGGACTATAAGTTTCCTCTATGACACCTAGGTCCAGCATGCACTTGATTTCCAGTTCCACTTCAGCCTTCTTTGCCTCGGGAAGATGATAGGGGCGTTCTCGGACTATGACCCCGGGCTCAATCACAATATCGTGGGCAATCGGAGAGGTCCTTCCGGGAGTTTTGTCTACCACCTCTGGGACAGATGAGATAACTGCTTCGAGCTCTTGCCTCTGTCAGTTATTCAAGTTAGAGCCGAAGTTAAGGGTGTTGGTTTGAGCAAAGAATGAGCGGGGCTGGCTCAGGGTCCCTTTCCTTCCACGGTTTCAGCAAGTTCACATGATATATCCGCTTGCTATGTCGACGATTGGGCTGTTTCACCAAATAGTCAACGAGCCCTTTCCCGTCCTTAACTTCGTATGGCCCTTGCCAATGGGCAAGTAGTTTAGAGTGAGAGGTGGGAACCAACACGATCCCGTTGGAATTCCCGAAGCGTTGTGCCACGGTCATAATAGTGGGCCTGTGCTGCTTGCGCCTCCTCCATGTGACTTTTTAATATGGATTGAATTTTTCCAAATCTATCGCATAACTGTGCGATTGTACTCCAAAATATTAGTTGAGGGAAGAGCCTCTCCTTCCCAGCCTTCTTTTAAGATGTCAAATATGCCCCGGGGTTGTCGTCCATATCATAATTCAAAGGGTGAGAACCCCGTCGAGGTTTGTGGGACTTCCCTGTATGCAAAGAGCACGAGGGGGAGGAATTGATCCCAATTCCTCCCGTCCCCGCTGACTACCTTGCGAAGCATCTGTTTGAGAGTTTGATTAAACCTCTCCACTAGACCATCGGTTTGAGGATGATATACCGCGGTCTTTAAGTGCTTTATTTTAACTATCTTAGCCATTTCCCTGAACGTCTCTGAGGTAAACGGCATCCCTTGCTTCGTAAGGACTTCTTTAGGGATTCCAACTCGCGCAAAGACCTCTACTAGTTCCCGTGCGATGGCTTTTGAATTAGCTGAGCGCAATGGAACAGCTTCTGGATATCGTGTGGCATAATCCATGAGGACTAATATATATTTATGTCCTTGGGCCGAGAGTTCCAGGGGTCCCGCTATATCGATCACTATTCTTTTGAATGGGCTATTAATCAAGGGAAGAGGCACAAGAGGAGCATGGTCCCTCCTAGGAATTTGCCGCAGCTGACACTCTGGACAAGAGATACAGAAGTGGCAAACCTCCTTGTTAATTCCCGGCCAATAAAATCACAGCTTGATACGCTCTGTTTTCTCGGTGCCCAGGTGGCCTCCTAGGAGGTGGGCGTGTGCTAATTCACAAATCTGCCACCAGAAAGTAAGCGGAATTAGCAACAACTTCCGCACCCCCACCTCGTGCTCACTAACCCGATATAATAAATCCTTTTCAATGACAAAGTGAGGCCCCTGTAGCATGGGCAGATGGGTGCTTTGGCCGTTGACGAGAACCACTGCATTCTTTGCAAATTTAAGGGAATCATCATTCCATTGTTCCCTTTTAAACGAGGCCGGTGTTTGTCTAAATTGAAAGCTTAAATCTGAGAGAGGGTCCGGTATGACCTCAAGGGGCGGGGAGTCATCCCGCTCCGCCGAGACACGGACAGATGACGTAACAGTCTGCGCCGGCCCGGGCAGCTCTCCATCCTCCTCTTGGCCTCCCATATCTCTCTCTGCCAGCTGAGAACACAGTGTGGAGACAACCTGCGACGGAGGATTCCCATCTGTTAGTAGGCCTAAATTAGGTTTAGGAGAGGTCAGTACTTCACCGCTTTTATTATTAGACCAGTCCCGTCCGAGAATCCCAGCAAAAGGTGGATTTGGGAGGACTGCTACGGTGATTCTTTTAACTGATCCTACCCGGCTGATGAAACATTGGGCGGATTTATAGGATCGGATATCTCCGTGCACACAGGTTATACTGGTCTTTAGTTTTAGCCACTGTACATACCGGCGATCAACAATGGAAATGTTGCTGCCGGAATCAAAGAGCTCTTCCACTTTAAATCCGTTTACAATTACCTCTCCTGCATGAGTCATTGACAGGGGTTTTGAAAGTGCACACAACCCAGCTCCCTTTCTCCATTTACATTCTGCCTCACTCTCAAGGGAGGGCCGCGCCCGTGGAATCGGTGACTCCAGTGCAAACTCCGATTTATGCCGAAAGGGCAGATTAGGAGGGACGTAATCTTCACGGCGTCCGTTAGAGGACCATTCTGCTCTCCCAAATTGCGAGTCTGCCTTAGATGTTTCAATGAGCTTGATGAGCTCGTTCACAGTTGAAAAGTCTCCCCAGACTGGCTGGGTGAAATGTTCGGCAGATTACTTATTAATAGGAAACAGGCTACCTTTTTCACGATCTGGAAGGTGGTGCACTCAGTGGGCTTTAACCAAGCTGCCACCATTTCCCATAGAACATCAAGCTGCTCTTGGGTAGACTGCTCAGGGTCTAGATTCCATGCCTATAGTCTCTTCACGTGCTGGTCTGGGGAATCCCCATTTTGCTCTGAGGCCTTGGACCCAGTATATACAGTACTGTGCAAAAGTTTTAGGCAGGTGTGAAAAAATGCTGTAAACAAAGAATGCTTTCAAAAATGGAAGTGTTAGTCATTTATTTTCATCAATCAACAAAATGCAGTGAATGAACAAAAGAGAAATCTAAATCAAATCAATATTTGGTGTGACCACCCTTTGCCTTCAGAACAGCATCAGTTCTTCTAGGTACACTTGCACACAGTTTTTGAAGGAACTCGGCTGGTAGGTTGTTTCAAACATCTTGGAGAACTAACCACAGATCTTCTGTGGATGTAGGCTTCCTCACATCCTTCTGTCTCTTCATGTAATCCCAGACACACTCAGTGATGTTGAGATCAGGGCTCTGTGGGGGCCATACCATCACTTCCAGGACTTCTTGTTCTTCTTTATGCTGAAGATATGACTTTGGCTGTATGTTTGGGGTCATTGTCCTGCTGCAGAATAAATTTGGGGCCAATCATACACCTCCCTGATGGTATTGCATGATGGATAAGTATCTGCCTGTATTTCTCAGCATTGAGGACACCATTAATCCTGACCAAATCTCCAACTCCATTTGCAGAAATGCAGCCCCAAACGTTCAAGGAACCTCCATCATGCTTCACTGTTGCCTGCAGACACTCATTATTGTACCGCTCTCCAGCCTTTCGACGAACAAACTGCCTTCTGCTACAGCCAAATATTTCAAATTTTGACTCATCAGTCCAGAGCACCTGCTGCCATTTTTCTGCACCCCAGTTCCTATGTTTTCGTGCATACTTGAGTCGCTTGGCCTTGTTTCCACGTCGGAGGTATGGCTTTTTGGCTGCAACTCTTCCATGAAGACCACTTCTGGCCAGACTTCTCCGGACAGTAGATGGGTGTACCTGGGTCCCACTGGTTTCTGCCAGTTCTGAGCTGATGGCACTGCTGGACATCTTCCGATTTCGAAGGGTAATAAGCTTGATGTGTCTTTCATCTGCTGCAAGTTTCCTTGGCTGACCACTGCATCTATGATCCTCAACGTTGCCCGGTTCTTTGTGCTTCTTCAAAAGAGCTTGAACAGCACATCTTGAAACCCCAGTCTGCTTTGAAATCTTTGTCTGGGAGAGACCTTGCTGATGCAGTATAACTACCTTGTGTCTTTTTGCTGTGCTCAATCTTGCCATGACATGAAACTGTCTTCCACAACCTCACCTTGGTAGCAACAAGACACACTCTTATAAACATTTCCCGCACAGTTATACAGCATAAACCCGTTGTATTCTCTTAGATATTAGGTAAGATTCGTTGAAATTATGTATGTAAATACACTGTTTATGTAGAGTAAAACCTAAATATTATAAGTAAGATATCGAGCATCTCCGATATCACATATGTTACATGTTATGTTACAGCCATTACAATAGACAGGCCACCAGCAATAAATACGTACAATGCAAGAAAAATTGTATACAGTAAAATGTGTGTACAGTGACACTAAACGTACGTACTGTACGTAGAAAATTAATTATGGTTACTCGCCAACAATGACACGACAACTTGTCCGATAACGATGAGTTTAATTTTACTGCACAACAACGGAGAGCATTACAGCTCTTCTAAAGGATCCTCTTCAGGCACTATGTAGCTCCGCCTTTGTTCTTCTTCCGGCAGTCTTCAATCCAAATCCCTAAAGCAGATTCCATCCGGACTACCGCCTTATTATGTCCACTTACAACTCGTTTTGCGCCCTGGTTAAAGGACACTGCGGCCGTAGATCTTATATTCTTTTCCTCCTTTTTAAATAAAAAGAATCTTGGACTCATTGATGCTGTAATGGCGTCCTACAGCGGTATATCCGTTCCCTTCCTTCAACATATCCAAAACTATTACCTTTTTGGCAATCGTTAGCATCTTCCATTGGCACTTGGGCACGGCCCCTGAAGCAGTAGCAGGAGCAGATCGTTTTGGAGCCATAACGAAGGGCTTGACTATGCACAATGATAAATACAAAAAGAGTACAAAAGTTAACTCTTTACACAGCGAAACACGTTGATGCTGAATGAGAGAGACGAGACTTCCTGGTTAACGTAGCGGATTCGAATTTGGCGCTCCGTCGCTGAGCCAATCAGCACACAGGAACTTAACTGCATGCTCTGATTGGGTAGCTTCTCAGCCATCCGCCAATAGCGTCCCTTGTATGAAATCAACTGGGCAAACCAACTGAGTAAGCATGTACCAGAAGTAAAATGACCCATTGTCCAAGTAGAAACCCGCGAAGCAGCGAAAAATCTGCGTTCTATATTTAGATATGCTTACATATAAAATCTGTGATAAAGTGAAGCTGCAAAAGTTGAAGCGAGATATAGCGAGGGATTACTGTGTATGTGTATATATGGTATGTATGTATGTATATATACTGTATGTATATATGTGTATATATGTATGTATGTATATATGTGTATATATGTATGTATGTATATATATACTGTATGTATATATGTGTATATATGTATGTATGTGTATATGTGTATATATACTTCCTTATCATCATGGTGTATCAGAAGTTACAGCACATATCCTTTTCAGATCAGGTGTCAAAATAGTTCACAAGCCGACAAACACCCTGCACAGTTCTTTTTAATGCAAAAAACAGGAATTCGGCAACAGAGACCACAACATGGTTTGCATCATACTATGTGGTTCATGCCCAGCTGTATACGAGGGACAAAAATCAAAAACACTCGCAACACATATACAGGAACATTGCAATGCTGTCAGAAGGAAGGACCCATGGTCTCTGATTTATGCACATACAAGTTCACCCAGACACACATTTAAATGAGAGTACAAGTATAATTCAAGGCTAATACTAAAAGTTCCAGAGAGCGGGCTGAATTGTGGCTGTCCAGTGAAACCGGTATTAATAGACTTTTGGATATTAACCCAGCATATCCAGGCTTGAAAAGAAGAACATGCACATAATAAATAAGACTTTATGACCAACACCCTCCGAAACCCACCTCATTAATGTAATATATATATGCTGATTATAAATGATTTAAAAACTGAATGAAAATGCCAGGCAGTTCCAAAAAGGAAAAAAAAAAACACTTGTTCACAAACCAGGTTGATATGATTGATGACCAGGGGCCTCATGTATAAATGGTGCATACGCACAAAAATGTTGCATAAGCCAGTTTCCACGCTCAAATTGTGATGTATAAAACCTAAACTTGGCGTAAAGCCACACACATTTTCACGCTAGCTAACCCCTGGCGTACGCAAGTTCTCCGCTCGGTTTTGCAAACTGGCCTGATCCAGCGTCAAAGCAGTGCTTTTGTTCCAGAGTGGTTTCCCTTTCTTCTAGATGCTCATCCCTGATGCAGCTTTATAAATACACTGAAATTAACTGCTGTAACACATAGGGGGCGCTATCGTCCTCTTGAACCCTTGTTCCAGACACCAGATAAAAGTCCAATTATTATTTATTTTATAATAATAATGTGCACCAAGCACCCTCCACTCCACTATACTCAAACACTACAATAATACAATACAATCAATAATCAATACACAATCCTCCACCTCCAGACACTTAGCCACCCTGCCTCCCAACTCAGCTCAACGTCTGGGATTTCCCACAATCCTTTTATAGTCCTTGACCCAGAAGTGGTTCTGCCTCTCAGTCCATGTGACTTTTTATCACTTCCGGGTCAGGTAAAAAACTTCTCCTTTTCTTCATCAGCCCGGAAGCACTTTATTTCTTCCAACCATGTGAATAGGATTTACTTCCGGGCTGTATGGAAAATAAACTTGTCTGTGTCTCCCTGCAGCGTCCCCTGGCGGCCCGACGTTATCCAGCAGGGCTGTGTATTAAAACTCCATAGTCCATGATGCCCTGCTGGAATTCGGGCATCTCCACGTTGCAAGGAGGGCTCCATCTAGCGGCCTGAGGGTATTGGCCGGGATGAATGGCCGGCCATATCCCACACCGCATATTGTTTATTAGTTTAAGGCATCTGATTGTAATTAACCTGTAACCATATAATGGTCCATAGAATAGCCAAACTATTCCAAATACCATAGCTGCTTTAGTGTTGTTACTCTCACTGCACCTTCTTCTTCTTTCAGCTGCTCCCGTTAGGGGTTGCCGCAGTGGATCATCTTTTTCCATATTACTCTCACTGCACCACTCGGAGTATTTATATTACGGTATCTGAGTGTGGAATCCTAGCTCTACAGCAGCTGATCTGAAAGAGAATTATCGGTATACAGCATCAAGCACACATTGCTCAGCCATGCTGTCTATTGAACTGCTCTCATACGGCAAACGCTTCAGAGCCTTTCCTGTAGGGACATTGCGGTTCAGAAACCGTTTCATCCCAAGAACTGTAAACACACTCAATCAGTTCATCAAGTTCTCCTTGTAGAACGCTTTGTATTTATAAGTACAATTACCTCACAATAAACTTGCGATACAGTTATAATATTGCACAACCTGAGCCACTTTATAAAGCGCGTATTTACATATGATTTTTAAGATGAACTGCAGCAAAATATGTTTATTACATTATACAGATAAAATGTTAACATCATTTAAATAATCTATATTGTTAATAATTAAACGTGATGACACGGTGGCGCAGCGCTAGCTAGTTCAGGGATTGTTCCTGCCTCGCGCTGTATTCTTGCTGGTGCTGGCGCAACACTGGAAGGATAGATGGATGGAATAATTAAACATGTACTACGAAGATATTTCAGTGTTCCCTAAACGTTTTGATGAATCTGCGTTCTAAGCTTACAGATGGCTTAAAATCTATTACAGAGCTGATTGTGTGGCGATTGGTTACTTGGAGAAAGAAAAGTAAGGACAGGAATTGGAGGTTAGTACATTTCAAAGAGACAGTACTGCTGCAATAAATTATTTCATTGAAGGTCGCACACGACGCAGCAAGCATCTTGCGGGAGGCAGGAAAAATCTCTGGACAGGGCTCCAGCTTGTCACTAGTACTGCACCACCATGTTCCCATGTTTAATAACATGCTTTAAGTCCTATCATCATGAAAATGATATCAAGTATACATCTCAGTATTTTAATTATTCAGAGAGCTGTAATATCACGAATGTAATGGCTTCTGTGTCCAGTTGGAGGAAGAGAAAACCTGTTTAAGAAGCACATAGTGATTCACACACACAGAGCACATAAAGAACACGTACAAAACAAAGCATTTAACGTACTACTTTAGTTATGATGGTATTTGAGAAACTAGTAAATTAATTGATTTTAAGATGAAGTTTATGATGTTCTACTTTAATGACAAAATAAACTACGTGATTAAAGTGGGAATTTCGAGATTAAAGTTGACATTTCAAGCTTTTTTCTCACTGTGTCCCTATTTTTTTCTTTTGTCTGTACCCTAATAAGCTTTCATATGACACTCAGACGTTGGGCTACGACTCGCCTTTTTACGGCTACTTTGATAACTGACAACTTCTTTTTCATTTCAGGCACTGTGCGACTTTGTGAACTTGAACTTTCGAGTTTTTCCGACACTCTGTCACTCAATCAAATTTCCTTTTGTTGTTTAAACCAACAAATAGTACGTTTTTCCTTGCCTCCACTTGGTATTGGCTGAAATTCTTCTGTTTCCCCCAACCCCCTGCCCCGCCCAAAACTTTTGCCATTGCCTTTTCACAGAACGCTAAGTTTAAGGGCTATTTATATTGATTTGCATATTCAAAGAGGCATAATTCTGGGAGGAGTTTGGGTGGGGCAGCAGGTGCGTGCACGTGTGTTACTTTTCATGCTATTGGGATTTATGGAATGGAAGAACATGGAAGTAGGCAAATGCACAGATTTTTGCATCTGGATTTTTTTGTGCATACGCACATTTCCGCTTTTGTCCTTGCACCATGTTTTAGTGTGAATTCTACGTACGGCGTTATGCATGAGGCCCTAGGACTTGTTTAGGTATGTAATATCTTTTTTTTTAATTTTTTTTATTTTCAGGAACCAGCTCCTTGCTTTAGCATCCTGGAGTAAATTAGTAAAGTGCACAAAACATTATTGATCCAGTTTTAGTCATTTGTTTTTTTTCTCAATATACATTCCTATCACACAAGGAAGGAGACTAATAATACACTATTTTCCATAGCAATGTTTTATACTTTCATGAATTCTCTTAAGTTGTGGTTATTTTTTACACAATTAGAAATATATTTAACAGGTTGGCACCATGCTAATTAACCATGCAAAAAATATGTGATGGTCTGCATACCCTTCCAACTTTGGTATATTAATATTATTTTTTTGCCTATTTCCTTTTGTTAAAAGGTAAGAACACATTTGTACTTTAGAACAACTAGAAAAAAAATCATACAACAGTGTTAATTTATTTTTCAAATTTTATTTTATTAATTTATTAACATTCATATTTTTTCAAATTATTTTTTCCTGTATTTTTTTATATTTTCTCTGAAATGCAGAAAAACGTGAAAAATACGTAAATAAATACATTTTTAAAATGGTTGTATAAATTTAAGTGTAGTAGAGGTAAAAACAATCATACAAGATCAATTTTAATACAACAGCATGCAGAACATTCATCCATCCATTATCTAACCCGCTATATCCTAACACAGGGTCACAGAGGTCTGCTGGAGCAAATCCCAGCCAACACAGGGCAGGCAGGAACAAATCCTCAGGCAGGGCGCCAGCCCACCGCAGGGCACACATACACACCCACACACCAAACACACACTAGGGACAATTTAGGATCGCCAATGCACCCAACCTGCATGTCTGTGGGAGGAAACCGGAGCACCTGGAAGATAACCCACGTAGACACGGGGAGAACATGCAAACTCCATGCAGGGAGGACCCGGAAAGCGAACCCAGGTCTCCTTACTGCAAGGTAGCAGGCTGCTACCACAGTGCCATCGTGCCGCCCGCATGCAGAACAGTTCTTAGAAATGCTGCAGTTTTTGTAACAACTAATGGCATATTGTGTCAAGCGAGTGTTCTCAAAACAATGGTATTTGTGAGAAATTAAAAATGCTATTATTTTAAAACTTAATGTTCTGATCCCATTTTTCTTGCTTTTAGGAGAAAAAAAACTTTTATTTTAGATATTTTATTTTATCCAGTATTGTGAAAAAAATCGTATGATATAGCTTTGAATTTCTGCAAGTCTTTTTCAGAAAACAGTTGTATAAATAAAATCTTGCTTGAAAGAATAAACTGGTAAAATATAAACAGATTTGATCTTTCAAATGTTCTTGATCCTTGCATTTTCCTGCCCTTGCCAGCATGGCTTCATGGCAGGAACTGGCCTTTGGTGGAAATGTGTGCCTACTATACAGTACACTAAATTGTATATATGTTGCTGTTCTGTTTACAGAATGGCAGTTTACTGTTGGATTGTTGTTTCCTAATGAAAAAAAAATTGTCCACCTACATTTTTTTGATGCAAGAAAACCGTTGTTCTTCTATTCATCTATTAAACCCCACTATGCACCATTAATCATATTGGTCAACTAAGGAGAACACATCAATGAAGTACTGAAATCTGAGTGATTATGAAAGCAACAGCTGTGTATTTGTGTACAGGAGATTCTCTAAGTACAGTAATTTAAATTTTTATTAACTGGTGTATGCTGTTATTTACATTGAAATTAGGAGAATGTTTATTAATCTAGTTTAATACACTGAAAATAGTATAAGCAAACTGCATATATTCCACCAAGAATTAATGTAATAGTTTGCGTCTGTTGGCACTGCGTCTCTGCTCATCTGGTCCAACCCTTTTTGTAATGCATTTGTTTGTCTGGGTTTCCACATTCCTTTTGAACCCTAAAGCAAAAGCAGCTGTTTTGATTTCATTCATGGAGGGTACTAGATACACAGCTGTTCTCTTTTTAATTTTTTTTCAGACAAGCAAAAACTATTTATCTGAAGGAGACTTAGTCTTTTGTTATGCGAATGGTCGATAAGCCTTTTAGGAACTGACCAAAAAGGGTTCCACTGTTAGTTATGTAATTCAAGAATGGCTCAGTATGCCTAATTCTCCACAGTCTGGTTGCTTAAAGACATGTCTTATTTTGTGGCTGCTGTGAGTGCAGACTGTTTTGAATTTGCGTGGTGTGATCTCTATATAACGCAGGTTTTCTGCCTTCCTTTGACTTGAAAATAAGTTAACCCAAAGGTTTGTTTTTTTGCATAGCTAAATCCTCTTTTTCAGGGCACTCGTATGCCACAAAAGCAGACTCCTGCAAAAGCTGAATTTATAAAGTTACTTATTAAATAAACTGTAAACAATGAAGACAGTGACTGTTAATTAAGGCTTAGTGAGGCAGTTTCTGCTGTGGTGATGACTGAGTTCTTCAGCTGTTTTGCAGTGTTGATGCTGATGGTTTCTAGGGTGACCTTCTATTTAGTTATGCTGGCATGTTTACAAGGATAGCCTGTTTCGCTAATATGCAGAGGACCAAAAGAAAACCAGACACTAACTAGTGAGAAAGTCAAGGACCTTTAGATGTCTTATTATTTCATACTTTAAATATGGAAAATGATGTACAGTATTTTTGTTAATAGAAAGAGATCTGCGTGTATTTCTGAATCAATGTGATTTTCAAAGAATAGCTACATTTTAGTGAGTTTATACTTTCACTTGCTGAATGGAAAGTAAAATATTTGACTTAAAGTTTCTATAGTAGTTTCCCAGTCATTCCGTTTGCACTATATATACTGTAAGCGCCAATCTTAGAAAGTTAATGTTTAATGTTAAATACATATAAGCGTTTGCTTAATTTCTATAGAACGTTAGTTTCTTATAGCTGCCTAGAATATGGTATAGCCTTTTACACCATGTAAGTTAACATGAAATAGAACTTTCTTGACTATATCTGCAGAACAGAGTGTTAATTAACCCAGTGAGGAAGTGATCCTACTGCTAGCATGGGTTGTAAGACATGATTGCAAGTACAGTAGAATAGGAGATGGCATACAGTTTTCTGACTGTCCTTAAAGTGTCTGTGTTCAACTTGCTTAATGTGCCTCAAGCACGACTTTATGACCAAACTTTAAGAAGGAAACAAGATATATAAGCCTTAAATAGAACTTTTCTTCTCTTTAACAGTTATTTTTTTCCTCTATTTTTATGTGAACTGTTTTTCCTTGAAATTTTACTAAAACTTTGAAAACAAAAATTTTTGGTCTGTGGAATTATTTGAACACAAGTCACACTGGTGCTTGAATCAGCCTATGAAGCAAAATAAAAACTGCAGAACTTTGGTAAATTTGGAAAAACGCAATTTACAAGATAGGCTGAGAGAAAGTAAAAGAAAAAAAGAATTTTAGAGTTAAAACAGTAATTTTTCTGACTGATAAAAGATCAATAAATGTTTACCTCCAGTTCCTTTTATAGTGTTTTTTAATTTTTTTTTTTTTTTGTTAATCTAAGAATGTAGTAGGTCATTTGTTGTGTTCTATTAGCTTGGGATGATCCCGTGCTGATCTGATTTGGTCTGGTCTTAGTGTTTTACCATAAATACACACTAACTTACAGGTTTAGTGTTGTTTCTTTGTGTTTCTTGGAGCCAAGGAAAAGACGTTCTGTACTAACTTAGACCACCTCTTTAGCAGATTTAACTTTGTATGGTGATAATGTTACAAAATGAATTCTGCACACATCAGACAGACTTTTATGAACATGAAAAAGTGCAAAAATGCCATTAAAATATATGGAAGCCATAATTTATATTTAAACTTGGACTCATGTATAGCATGATACTTATCAAATATATTTAACTCAATACCATAGAAAAAGACAAGTTATGCATGGAAATATTTATATTGTGTAATTGAAGAAATAGAAAAATACAGATCAACATATATTTAACTACTAATAGTGTTGATGTCCTTAATTAAGAAATTGCTCGGCTGTCAGTTCAGAAGATGCACATTGAAAGATGTTACCAGTTTCTTCCATGCTGTATTCCTTCGTAATGTAGTGTAGGTATCTTTGTATGTGTTCTCTAGCCCTGATATGAGACTTCTCACAATATGCATTATACAGAGCTTGCGGTCTAATATGAAGATTGTGCTGTGATGAGACATTCTTTACAAATTGAATTGAATTAATTTGGATGTATGAAAAGCTGAACCCATAATAAACGACGAGTGTCAACTATTCTGTATTATTAAATTGGTTACACTAAAACCAGATTAACCATCCCCTCTTGACCCCCTAAGCTGCAGGGTGTGACATGCTTGCATTTATACTCTATGAACATCATACAGTATATAAAAATAAAATGAACCATGGGTTGGTCCCACTTGCAGATCTGAGGGCAGTGTTACTCATACATTATATTGAGTGGGAGGAGCGCCATGTAATGCTGAAACAGTATATGTCAAAGCCCCTTGGCGACTAGGGCCTCAGGATGTGTGCCACCCAGGACACTCTGATGGTAGATCTGCCCATGAGTTACAGAAAGATTGCTGAGGTGCAGATACTGAATGATTCTACTAACAACTGTTTCATATTCTCGAAGTGAATAATGTACAGTAATGACAGCCAATCTAAGGTAGCTTAATGATTGCAATTATTTTTTAATAAGTTTACTTTAGTAAGCACTTTTCCCTGTCCTCTGTTCCTTTTAATTAGAGAGGAATGGGTAGTGGCATGTCATTAATTGAGGGAGGGAGAGACATTAATTATTGACAAACCACCATTGAATGGCAATCAATAGGCCAGCTGAGCAAACCAAGGAGAAACATGAAGTCAGAACAAGACTAGCTTCATATTAGTTAAACATGCTACTGATCTTATTCCACTTTTCACCGAGGCAGCACTTAAACCTGAGGATTGTCTCCTATTGCTACTGTACTTGGGTCTTGATTGGCTGTTAGTACGGTACTATCTTGGTAATACTGCAACTGACATGGTGTGTTTTCGGAATCCTGTTTCGGCTGTTTCATATAAATGCTGATAGAGTAAAGGAAAAAAAATCTTTTTTTTATTATTATTATTCAATTATTTATTTGTTTTGGGAAAATCAAAGTTACAATTGCAAATTGAAGACTTTATAGATATTAGAGACAAAATAAAAGTCTCTTTTTGGTGTATGAACCAAAATTTGTCGTAATTGCATTTTTGGTATAGTATCTGTTTCAGAAAAAAATTTGATTTGATTGAAAATGTGTTTTATTTTTTAGATCAATGCCAAATACAGTATGGTAGAACTAGTATTACAATGATAAACCGAAATCATCAGCCTTATCCAGATTCCCTGAAATATGCGAGTTTGTAGTTTTATTTGGAGCTGGCCCATAGGTTAATTTCTATTTCAAGTTCAGTGTTGTTCTAATATTTCAGAAACCTGGCTTTACAACAGAGAAACCTACAAAGCAGGTTGTGGATTCTGGTCCTGAGAATAATGAAAGACATTTGTAACATTCCTTGCCAGAGTCAATCTCTTGGAGGCTTATAATGTTACATAACAGCATGAGTATAAATGTAAGTGTTAATTCATGTGCATAGTATTGAGTACAGAGGAAAAGGAACATGACTTTTAATATTGTAATACATTTGAGAATGAACAGTCTTTTTGTGCGCAGTTAGTATCCAAATACAGTAACAGTATTATCTTAAGGTACCTTTTTTTAATAAATAATAGAAAATCTTGTAAAGGTCAGCAGTAAGTAATATATATAGTATGAACCACATGAAGATTACCTGAAAATTCCACCCATTACAGTGGTAATGATGGCTCGATGATCAACTTTGTGTCACCAGATCTGCGACCTTATGTCTTGGACACTCGGGTGAAGAGAGGGGCTGAGCTGTCAACTAATCACCACCTGGTGGTAAGTTGGATCAGATGGCGGGAGAGGCTGATGGACAGACCAGGCAGACCCAAGTGAATAATGAGGGTCTGCTGGGAACGTCTGGCGGAGGAACTGGTCAGAAAGATCTTTAACTGCCACCTCTGGCAGAACTTCAACCTCATTCCGAGGGAGGTGAAGGACATTGAGTCTGAATGGACCATGTTCCGAGCCTCCATTGTTGAAGCAACAGAACGGAGCTGTGGCCGCAAGGTTGTCAGTGCCTCTTGTGGCGGCAATCCATGAACCCGGTGGTGGACACCTAAGGTTCGAGAGGCCGTCAAGCTGAAGAAAGGGTCCTATCGGGTCTGGTTGACCAGTGGGACTCCAGAGGCAGCTGAAGGGTACCGGCGGGCCAAGCGTGTGGCGGCATCGGCTGATGCAGAGGCAAAAACTCGGGCATGGGAGGAGTTCGGGGAAGCCATGGTAAACGACTTTCGGTCGGCACTGAGAAGGTTCTGGCAAACCGTCAGGCGCCTCAGCAGTGGAAAACGGTGCTCCACCAACACTGTGTACAGTGGAGATGGGGCCCTGCTGACTTCAACTGCAGACATTATTGACCGGTGGAAGGAATACTTCGAGGATCTTCTCAATCCCACCAGCATGTCTTCCTTAGAGGAAGCAGAGCTGGAGGACTTGGGGGATTGGGGCATCCATAACAGGGGCTGAGGTAGTTAAAAAGCTCTGAGGTGACAGGGCCCCTGGGGTGGACAAGGTTCACCCTGGGTTCCTCAAGGATCTGGATGTTGTGGGGCTATCCTGGTTGACACGTCTCTGCAACAACATTTGCAAGTTATTCCTTTCTGCAAAGTTTAACCCGTTATGTTTACTTCATCTGGAATATTTTATGGAACTCTGCTGAATCATTTTTATGTTTTAGAAATTTATCTGTGCTGAGATTTTGTTTATAATCTTGATAAAAATTGTTTTGTTAGCTGGAATGGTTTTCTTTGCCTAATCTGACTGTTGTAGATTGTGGTTTACTTCCTTTCCTGGATAATCCAATAATGGTATGGTTCTGGTTGGTTGTCAAACTCCTTCTATTGATTAGATTCTCTGCTGTTTGAAGAGCAATATATACAGTAGGTATGATTGTAGCATGCAACATTTTCTCAGGATTCTAGGGATCAAGTAAGCTACCTATATGAAGTTTATGCCACAGATGACAGTTGTCCACTATAGTTGTTTTTCGACTTTGAAGGCCACAGAAACGGTTAGTAGTGCAGAGATAGCAGGAGGTTTAGGTGCCTTACTTTTCACAGCTTGTTTATTGAATTGCTTATAGCAGCAATTATTTATTCTATACACTTTGGCAAGGTAGGCTCATTTAAAATGACTAAGCCAAGTCTATTTAGATACTGGAGAAGAGTAGGACACTCCGCTGAAAGACTAGTGCTCAAAACCTGTTTGTTCTTTTGCTTATGTTTATTTTTTAATTGATGTGATTTTTTGTTGATTTTTGCCTCCAATGTGGTGTTCTGGGTATGGAGCCACTTCTCAGCATGTAAATGTATACATACTGTAGTGTATATATAGTTATGTATATGTAGTATCATCAAAAAATAGTATTTTGCATTTTGTTCAAGGGGGACACCACCTGTGTTAATGCAAACACTTGCTATGGCATATCTGACAAAAATTAGATGCACAATTTCATTTTGAAGAGAAGGTAGCAGATGGATTACACTAAGCATATTGTACATAGCATTTAAGAAGAATCCTGTTATTGCTGATCACGGAGTTAGACATCACAAGCAGGTACTGTTTTTTTTAATTTTTGGTGAAACATGAACAATTTTAAAGCAGCTAATAAAGAATACAACAGTAAAAGCGTTTTGAAAGTGTGTCACCAGTACTTTTAAAGCACAATTTACCTGTATTGTTACTCTTTTTAACAAAAGTGTGTTTATTTTGTTCTGCTCATCTTTTTTGTCTTTTACTGCTGACATTTAAAGACTTTGTCTACCATTAATTGGCCTTTCATTAAAGTTATTGGACACTTCATTCAATCATCAGTTTGAGGAGTCACATATATAGGATCCAGCAAACTGTTCCAGATGAACTGTTTTTTTTTTCTGTAAGAGTTACAGATATTATTCTTGTGTGGGATAATTCTAAGGCAGGGGTGCCAAACTCAACTCCCATTTGGCATTTGTGCCTTTTTAAATGTGGCCCACATCATCAGTATTCAACACCTGTTATACATGGCCACCATGATTATTAGTTTTCTCAAATCCCCCTTTAATTTGTGTTTCAAATATGTAGATTGTATCCATATGTACATTTAAACATAGCATATAAATGTGCCCCAAGTGTTAGTTCACGTTTAACTGCACAGTACCGTGTACTGCTGCTACTAACCAGAACTTGAACTAGAAACTGGCAGCTTGTAATGAAAAAGTGCAAAGAAGGTGTCATACCACATTGACATAAACAACTTAGTGGGTTAGCATGATGCCAAATACTGTATGTGATAGTCTCGGAACAAAGATGGTAGGTCAAAAAATGCTGTTGGTGCCACTCAGCTCACTTTTTAAAGCCACACGGGTGTTAGAAGTACCCACCCTTCTGTGGCTTACCTCATTGTTGCCACACATTTGTATTTCCACTTGTGTTAAATGTGATTACTTTCTGTTATTTTACCAACTCTGAATGTGGTCTGCGTGATCAATCACCAGCACGTTTACACCTGCTTTTTTAGTGTGGTCAGGTGCCATCTAAATGTAACACATTTTAAAGCTTGGATAAATGGATGTACTTTGCTTTAGCTACTAATTCTTGCCTGTGTCTAGACTGCTGCTCTCTGTTGACTTTATGAACTGACCAGGGTACATACATGACCTCTTTATGGGTTGTCTTCCAAATCCTAGAATGCAATGTATTTGACTTCAGATGTGCTCTTTACACTGAATGTCCATTTTTTTTCAGGTTATAGTTTTAATGTTGACCCCTTGTGCTCTTTCTCAGGTTTGCTCCTTGTCTTATTTCACATCCTAACTTACACACTGATGCAGATTTTTTGATATATGCAGTGTTTTTCTTTGGGTTTCTTCTTTTATTTTGCAAGCATTGCCGTTGCCAGTGATGTTAGAAGGATCATTTGTGTGTGCACATTATAAATCCTCACAATACTTAATTGCGCTAGATAATGAACAGAAATGCTCCAAGGCCAGATTTCTGTTTAATTTCCAAACTGTTCAGCCCAAATTTTATATCCTTGGTATTTCTTGAATTGTATATTTAATACAATATGCAGTCTATATTAGGCTTTTTATATCCGTATAGTAGTTATTATTATTTAACATTGGTATTAACATGAATACCTTGCAAAATTATAGAAAAGTCTAATCATAAAATGTAGCAGTCATGTGTGTCCGTAATAATGTATATATAATCCTTACATTTCATATAATTAAGCACTTTTAACAGTGGAGAATGAACTAATGCAAACAATGAATGTAAAAGATATTGCTTTTGAGTTCACAAAGATTAAAAATAGAAAAAGAACAGTTCTGAATTTAAGTGATTTGTATTTTTAGAATTGTGAAGAACTTTTAAACATATTTTTTAAACTGATATCCTGTTTGTAAAAGGGAACTACCATAATTAACCTACAGTATGTTATTGTTATGTTACATATTTGCATGTACATGTTTTTTTTGTTTTTTTTATTTTTATTAAAATTCCATTTGAACATGCTTAGTTGAATTTATATTAATTTACCCAATGCCTGCAGTAAATAGCTAGCTTTTTATGACATGCTTTACCAAGAATTGTGAAAGTCATTAACACAAAAAATATCTATAGTTCACATGAAATTCATACAATACATGAATGTAAATATATAAATCTGTTTGTCTAATCAATTTAAACTACCAGGTTACAAGCAAATTGTAACATAGGTGCAGTAATGTTGTATCAAAGGATAAAATCTCAATTTCCTACATGACATAATGGGGGTAAATTGGGTGGCACCATTTACAGTTTTGCCTAGGGCAGCAAAAAAAAAATACTAGAACTGGCCCTGACATTGACATTAATTTTGATGATGTCAGTGATGATTTTGGTCCTTTGACTGCTCGTAGCTTTCCTACCCCACTGCAGTGTCCAAGAAAAGAAAAGCTGATAAAGGGAGAAGGCAGTTTCAAGGGAGACGTGAGGCAGAATATATGATTGTAATGAGCAGAGAGGTATCTGTGTGTCTTCTTTGCAAAGTAAAAAATGTCCAGTAATGTGTTGATCTGTTCTGGCCCGTATCGGGTATATACGTTATGTTTGTCCTTCAGTAAAATCAAGCTTGACACACCTGCCCTAAAGGCAAACAAATAACATTTTACAATTATTTGAATTCATGTAATTGCATTCTAAATTGTCCCTATTGTGTGCTTGGTGTGTGGGTGTGTTTGTGTGTGTCCTGCGGTGGGTTTGGCACCCTGCCCGGGATTGGTTCCTGCCTTGTGCCCTGTGTTGGCTGGGATTCACTCCAGCAGACCCCCGTGACCCTGTGTTCGGATTCAGCGGGTTGGAAAATGGATGGATGTAATTGCAAACTGAAATTCTCTGTTGACTATAACATAAGATATAGTCTCTGGGAACTGTGAATGAGAAAAGCTAAGTACTTTATTATTTCCAATTTACTGTAAAACATAAAAGCACTTTTTTCCTGTACATGCAATAGTCATCCAAAAACCCTTATTAATAACTTCCCTTTGTCTACATTTTTGGGGTATCATAAAATTTGCCATGAGAAACAGTAATCTATTGTTGGAATTAGAGATCTTGAAATATATATATATTAAAAGAGGAATAGCAATGGAGGTTAAAATGCATGCAGGAGAGCCCTTTATTCATGTAGGGATGCTTTTTTGACTGCAGGCAAAAAGTTAAACTTTGGATGGTGTAATATGTACACTAATACATTCTTTCAGTAGAATAACATGGAGGAGTACTTTGTTCTTAAACACTGGTACATTTTGGCTTTCTCTGATGATTTTAATGAATGTAGCCTTGTTTGTTTTTGCTTGAAATGCAACATTAGAGACTATACAGTAGAATTAATTAATGAACTACATGTGGTGTATCTAAACAAATGAGTTCATTTTATAACAGGATGTTTTTAATTCATGGATTATGGCACAAATGGTGTTTACCTGTTATTCTGTCCGTGCTGTTTAATGTATGCAGGTATAATTAGAACTGTTACCACAAGGTTGCTGGGGTACAACAGAACATCAAGTCACAATACATTTTTTGTAATGCATTCATAGGGTAAATGACAAAGTTCAAAATAATATGAAGTTGTTAGGCCATACCACATAGGAGGGTATATTAAGTTCAACACAGTTTATTATAATTTACATAATGAAATATGTTTTTAATCTTATAAATAATGCAGTTGAACCTTGTCATAATATTGTAATACTAGAATGACTTTGGTGAGATCCAGTTTATCAGTTCTACACTGTGTTTTTGCAGTTACTTGTAATATATACCTGAAGTTGGTTGCTACCTGCATGGGATGAGTTCTGTGTTTTTTATTTACTTATTTTATATTTTAAATATCAGTTTTGGGCTTTGGAATTGTATTTGTTTTGTTGCATTCATTGACCTTTTGATGTAAAGATATAGAATTTTCATTAACCTGAGGGAGGGACAGGACCGGTTTGTTCTCAAGGTAGTTGTCTTCATATCAATGAACTAACACAGACAGGAGTCAGGCTGAAAATAGATGCAGGCAGCATGCATGGCCGCCAATAGATGATCAGAGGTCACAACTGAATGTATTCCTTTCTTTTTTTACATTTTTTTTCTTTCATCAATGAATACATTTGTATACATCTCGCAATTCTTCATCCTGGCTAAAATCTGGACTTGTGTCATCATTTTTGTATTTTACATGTTATTCTTGATTTCATCAAATATTCCTTGTTTGGGGGGAATTAGTCTTTTTCATTTGACTCATGATTCAGACCTAGGAACCCGCCTAGTCACTTTTTGCTGCTTGTTTATAGAATTGCTTATAGTACTGTAGTAACTAGTTTATTCTGCAGATTATGGTCAGGTGTGCTCATTTAAAGTGACCAACTGATGTTTATTCATATGCCTTTGATCTAGGAATGTAATCAGTGAATCAGTGTTTGAATATTTACAATTGCATACATCCAACTAATTTGGGTAGCTGTGGTATTTTTAAGTGCAGGGAGAGAAAAAGACGGAATATAAAGAGTAGCAAAGGTAGATAGGAAGAAAGCTTTGTGGAAAATATAAATGCCACACCAGCTAATAGGAATTACATTTGTGTAGTAGGTAGATAGATAGATAGATAGATAGATAGATAGATAGATAGATAGATAGATAGATAGATAGATAGATAGATAGATAGATAGATAGATAGATAGTAAAACATATTGCAGCAGTGAGTTGTTGTAAATTTCTTAACGCAACAGTCTCAGACCCACTTATTTCTAGGAGTGGAGGGAATCCGTTGAGTCAGGATTGGGTCAAAACTAGGGAATCCATTCGCGGGAATGAAAAATGTCCATGAATCACCAGGAAAATGGGAACGGCCAAGTTCACATATATAGCGTGTAAAAATTGATCAAGAAATAACAGAGTTATAGTTGAAAATAATTAAGGTGGCGCCATTGCTGCAGCTTGCACTTCATCAGACAACAGCTTTGAGCAGCAACTTGAAATTGCAATGCGTCAGTCTGTTGCATCCACATTATCTGTGCCAAGAAACTTGCCATCACAGAATGATGACAAGAAACTGGATGCTTCAGTAAAAGCTGAAATGGCGGTGTTTCAGTTCAACGGCAAGTGCAGGCATTGTTTAGAACAAGTGTATCAGTATCTGAAGATTGTGCCGCCTACTTCATTGGAGGCAGAGCGTACTTTCTCAGCGGCTGCCGTACTTCTGCACGAAGGTGCGCTCTCACATGGACGACCGCACGCTGGACACGTTAATAATAATAATAATAATAATTCATTACATTTATATAGCGCTTTTCTCAGTACTCAAAGCGCTATCCACACAGGGAGGAACCAGGAAGCGAACCCACAATCTACCACAGTCTCCTTACTGCAAAGCAGCAGCACTATCACTGCGCCACCTGTGAGGACGTTGTGCTTTCTACACTCTTATTACCACAACTAAAGATACATGTACTTCTATGACAGCATGAACTGCTTGTAGATAAGGTTAGTCTTTTATTTGTGTCAACATATTGCAGTAGTTTTATTAAAAATAAATGTTGGTTGTTCTAAAACCGTTCACATGTGAGATGCCCATGCACTGTGTCATCCCCGGGAGCCCGGGATTCCCGGGAATGAAATGCGAGATTCCCAAATTCCCAGGAATGGATAAACCTGTCCAAGAATGGATTCCCTAGTCAAAACCTTTCTAGCAGCTTTGAATCATTATAGACAGGAATGTGCTATGGACAGGGTAGCAGTTAATTGCAGAACCTTTTCATTCACACATCCATACTGGTTAGATTTGATGTTTAACTTGTTAAGTCTTTGGGAATTTGTGAGAACTCTTTTAGGATAACGTGTATTTCTCATTGAAAAGCTACATTAGATGTGTTAGGCCACATGGCTTTCCACTGTGCCTTCGTGTTTCCCCAGCTTACATTGGAATATTTTTTCTATATTTATTTGTTTTGGCAAATGAATTATTTTTGATTCTTTCTTGATTTCTTGCCATTGCTGTGTGTTGGGAAAGACACTAATGAGTGCTCTCCTATTACAAGCGCAAGTACAACAAAATAGTTAATTTGTTTCGGCATAACAATTTCATTAACCTATACTTGTTAGTGTATGTTGAGAATCCATAAAGGCTTAGTTACTGCTTGTAAAGTGCTATTTAAGCTCAGCCAGCAATGCTTTTGTTTATTGCCCTCATTGTGCACGTCACATTATACCGCAAGCCACTTTCTCCTCCTTGAAGTAATTTTGTGTTTTGATATGCATGTGGAATCCTAGAATTGTGCATCTAACATCCACTGACTATTCTCATTGTCATATGTGTAATACATTTTTAATGTCACATTTAAAATTAATTTTCACACTTTAAATGTTTCTGTATGTAATAGTTTACATTTTGCAGCTAAAGGTAGAAATTTTTAAAATTTACTATTAATGCAAAATTTTCCTGGCCTCTTTGTATCAAAAATTGAACTGACACAAGATAACCCATTAAACAAATATTCAGCATCACAGACATACAGTATGTTACATACTTAATAACTTTTTTCAACCTTTTTCTTAAATTTACAATGGAGGCTTTGTTTGAAAGTATGCAATATGCACAGTCTGCTGTTTGTGTGGCCAGGAGTTAAAAGTTCTTGTTATTAAACGTGTGTAGGTTTTCTTTTATAGACATTTGATTATCTCAACAACTACAGTGTGTTACAAAAGTGGCTTGAGTTATGGGCAGATTTGTGTCATCTTATTGTTTTGATTAATCCCGAGGAATACAATGTGTCTTTTATTCCACCAGGATGTACTATGCTGCACAGATCATAGTGTCTCACTCTGTTGTTGTATCATTTAAGATGGTCATTGTCCCTTTATCCTGTAGAACACTTTACACAACTTTAAAAGAATAACTGTTTTTATTATTATAGCTGCCATGTAGAAGTGGAAACCTCATACTCAACAAAAATATAGAAGATGCTGAAATTCTCATGAACAAGGACAATTGCTTAAGAATTTTTCTCGCTTTGTATATTCTTATTTTGTAAGTTTAAGATGATCAGTATTTATAGGGATTTCCAGTGAAATAGAGGAAATGCCAGAATCAGTGTTAAATAATAGTTCCTGATTCAGTATGACTTAAACTTTCATACTAGTAAATGAAAATACATTTAACTTTATATGTGCTCATACTATACATGGGAGTGTTATCAAACCCTGAAAATAATTTGGTTTGGTGAGGAATATCCCCAGTATGTTTTATCCAATAGTGTAAATATTCCTAGAATACCATTATGCCAAAATTAAAATTAAAAATGGGAATTATGAAATAATCACATGCAAAATACTGAGACATCCATCCATCCATCCCATCCATTATCCAACCCGCTATATCTTAACTACAGGGTCACGGTGGTCTGCTCGAAGCCAATCCCAGCCAACACAGGGCGCAAAGCAAGAAACAAACCCCGGGCAGAGCGCCAGCCCACCGCAGGGTGTGCGCACACACACACACACACACCAAGCACACACTAGGGACAATTTAGAATCGCCAATGCGATTCTAACTGCGAGGCAGCAGCGATACCCACTGTGCCACCGTGCCGCCCCATACTGAGATATATGTATGTATATGTGTGTGTGTTTCAATAATTCTTAATATATTGTACATGTTGGAGTTAGAGGCATAACTATGCCAGCTGATATAGTTTATTAAGCAATATGTGATTCAATTTCTTTGCTTATTTGATGTTGACATGAACATAGAAAACAAAAAGTGTCCAGTATGAACTGAGACTAGTGGTTCTGAGCAAAGGCCTATTTCGTAATGTTCTATATAAACTTAACAAGAAATACTATATTGACGTGATTATATATCAGAAATTATTGGCTTTGGCCTAATTATGACCAAACTCGCCTGAGATGTGCTGGTCTGTAAGACGGTGATGTCTCTGTTTCTGTCTGCCAGTCTAGCAGGTATATAATGGACCAGTAGTGGGAGAAGGGCATTACTTATTTTCTTGCTTAAACATATGAATTTTTTTACAGAAATATCTTATTTGCAAAAATTATATTTTAAACCTAGATGGAATCTAAATGCTTGACTTATGGTATTCTTTCTTGAAAGGCACTATTCAGTTGTATTTTTATTGCAAAGTACAAAATTCTTGCTTCCTTTAGTAAATCTGTTCTTTGTGTTTGCTCCTGTTCATATGTTTAAACCTACAGTAGAGTTAAAAGCCAGAAAGGCAAAATACAGGAAAGAAACTAGAAAACAATCGTTTGTAAGGGTTACATGCTGTAAAATGGAGCAAAACCTCTTCAGTTGGCAGCTTGATCAGCACAGGGCTTCAGACAGCTGCCTCCCTGATTCAGCATGTAGATTACTTGTCCAAGGAGTAATTTTAGCAGAGCACTGGATCATTGAAGAAACATAAAATCTTTGCCAGGGCCAACTGTAAAAGGTAGGGATTGAGTTTTATTCTGTTGGATTGAAAACAGGTTAAGTAAAGGACTTTCTCTGTGTCTAGTGTGTTAATTGAAAGCCAAGCCACTAGAATTCAGTGAGCTCAGGTTTTATCAGATACCAGGATTTAAATAGTGATCATAGGAATTTCTAGGGAGAATAATTTACCACCACGGTCTTAATCGTTTAGTGACCCCTAGATTTTGTTATACATGACCGCCTTTGCCCAAAGAACAGTTAGGTTGTGAGTTGAAATGACTATTTACATAAATTGAGGGTGAGTGGCCTGGTTAACAGTATTCATACTTTGATTCATTAAATAACAAATAAAATACTTCTCTTTTTAAAATCTACATCAGTCTAAATGGCTGCTTTTCTAAATCCTCTTTCAGGCTTTAAGATTCAAACATGAAGTCTTTAGATTTTGTAAAATAAAAAAGCAAGAGTGATGAAAATGTGCAAATTCTTCACAGTATCCACAAAGGATGTGTTGCTGCAAGTGGTTCAAGGTATGATAGCTGATTTCAAGTTAAAAAAAGAAGAGGTAAAAGCCAACCTGCTTCTGTGGAATTAGCTCGAGAGGCAATATAGATATTAAACACATAAAGTAGCACGAAGCGTACCACACAGTATAGTATTCAGGGAGCTAACTTGTTTGCTCTGTTTTGGTCCACTGATTTTGATTGTCTAGTACAGTGGACCCTTGACTTACGAACTCAATTCGTTTGCGAGGGCTGGTTGTAACTCAAGTTGGTTGTAAGTCAAGACTATTTTTCCCATAAGAAATAATGGAAATACCCATAATGCGTGCTGAACTATGTACTAACCAAAAAGTTATATAAAGTGCCTAGCCTATCAGAAACAACAATTTCATACTGTACTCGCCATTTCATTTGACATCTTTGGGCTGCAGTAAGGGAGGAGGAGGAGAATGAAATGGAAGGTGGTTATTGTTTGGAAGGAGCCTCCTTATACAAATCTTTTCTTTGTAAAATTGTCAAGATGGTGGATTTCGACATGCTGTACATATTAGTGAGATCGGTCACACAAACACCACTCTCATATTTCCGCACAATTTCCTTCTTCGTTTCGATTGTGATCGCTTTCTTTACCTTCGTTACCTTCTCTTCCTTCCTTAGCAATTATCGAAAAAAATTATATAAATCACTGCACTGACCGAAATTACGTCCACAAACACATGTATCTGGGCTTCGACTGACGCTTACAAACACTCTTGTCTGTTTGTTTACAATTGCGCAAGCGGATACACGTGACCACATTCAGGTCATAACGCAAAATGTTGGTCATAAACCAAAACAAAATTTTGGTCGTAAATCAAGTTGTTCGCATGTCAGGCCCGGTCGTATATCAAGGGTCGACTGTAATTGTAACTAATGTGATTCAGCACAAGCTGAATAAAGAAAAACATTTCTTTAACTGCTATACATCTGCTTTCATACCTTAAAATATTAGTTACTATTACTGCTTATAAGCTAGGAAACCATGGAAGAGGTTCAGTAGATGCTATTTATTTTCAAACACAGAAAAATGTTTTTTTTTCCTTTCTTACATCAGAAATCCTGACAACAATCTGTAGGTTGGACAATTAATACATGAAACTCAGAATGATTAACAGTACATTATTGAATAGTTTGCTACATTATCACCATTGAGGATATACAGTAAGTGCACAGATAATTAATTACATAAAAATGTATCAGGTTTAATTTTATTGCTGGAGTTCTATAGGCCTTTGCTAATTGCTCTAATGTTTTCATACAGTAAATAATTCATGCACACACAGATGAAAATGATTAATGTGACAGGTGGTTTGGGGGAATATGAGATTAGAGTGGTTGGTTCAAAGTTTTTATTTTCTTGTGAGTTAGAGGGAAGGATGTGTTTGGGAGTCAATCATAGACATTACTTACTGTAATCTGTGAAGGCCTTAGGATAGGGGAAGTTGCTGGTGTTATTGTAATGCTGCTGGTGATTTTGTTGGCTGATTTGATGGGCATACCATTTGTTAAAACAGGAGTCCTGTTTTCTTGCCCAGAAATATACGAAGGGCTCATAGGCCTGGATGTATTTGTCTGAACATAGGGGCTGCCTAAATGAATATGAATTTTATTGTCTTCAGTTGTAATTACACTGGGTCCGGTACTGTTGGACCTCTGTAGCTGCCAACTATGTTGTCTCTCTGGAGTAACCCGAAACACTGCATTTCTACTGCTCATTTCCACATGTTCTGTAGACAGTGATCGTTCTGGAGAACTGGTTGTGACAGCTACAATCTGGATTGGTGACATTGCCCTATCAGGACTTATAGAACCACAAGAGTCTGGAGTCATTGTCCTAGAGTAAGTTGCCATTGTAAGAGGTGACATGGTTCTTTCTGGGCTACAAAGTCCGTCAGAAGTTGGAGATGCTTTAGATTTGCCAGGTGGAGACAGGGCAGCATTTTGGATGATAGTGATTCTCTGCTTGGATAACCCGCCACTGCAGTTTGGGATTACAGCTGTGCTGGTGTAAGAGGGGGAATTTTCTGATGTTGGGCTGGTGATCTCAAGCATTGCAGTGTTGTGACCATGGTCAGGAGTGACTTTGATATGCAGTGGCTGGCCAGGAGTGTGAGTGAGTACCAAGTCTGCTGGGTGGACATGGTTTCCATTTTGTCTTGGTTTCCCTTTCCCATTCAGAATATTTTGACCATCTTTGTTTTTCCCCCATGAAACCTTTGACATCCTGTTGTTATTAAGGTTGTTGACATTGTTCACAGCAGTTGGAGTGTATTTTGTAAGAGACTGCTTGTTGTGATTGATTTCTTCCTCGGAATCATTCTCATCATACAACTTGCCATTTACAATAGCCTTTTCTGTGTGAGCAAGAGTTTTGTAATCAGGTGGTTCATTGTCAACTGGATCTGTCTGCACCTCTTTAGAAGAGACTTGCAAATCTGAAATCCTTCTACCATTTAGTCCAGGTCTTAAGCTCTTGCTGAAGCGCCTGTATCTTTCAAGTTCTTTGGTGATGTTTTCCATTTTCTCGAGCTAGCTCTTTGTTCTTATTTTCTTGCTGGGTCAGTTTTCTTTGTAGCACTGCATGGTCACTTTTGACTTGACAGATTGAGTCTTCTGTTGTCATATATTCATGGATTTTATCTTTCAGTGCTTCTACCTCTCTGGTAAGATGGCTTGACTTTGCCTCCTCCTCTTTCAGGCGCTTATAGAGGATTTGCTCCTGGCTGGATTCCTCTTTCTCTACCATTTTATATTTGCAAAGTTCTTTTTTTGAAGCTTCTAATTCTTCCATTAAAGTCTTTGCCCGGTTTTGCTCAGATGCATATTTTCTTTCTAGTGATTCAAACTCATCCTCTGTCCTCAGGAGGTCATTTTCTACCACCTTCATCTCGGATAGCTTCTGTCTCAAATGCTCCACCTCTTTTGTCAAGTCCTTCACTTTGTTGTCCTCTTGTAGAAATGCAGCACAGGACACTTTACCGTCTTGCCTGGCCTTGTTTCTCAAAAACTCTTTTTCTATGGCTTCCAGTGACTGTAGTTTCCTTTTCATCATGTTAAGTTTACATTGTAAGTCATTGTTTTTTTCATCCTCAGTTTTCAGTTTGGCCTTAAGCTCCTCTCTGTCCTTATTTGCATTGTACAATTTTTCTTCAAGATCTGCCTTAGATTTTAGTGATTTCTTGCTCTCCTCTATTAATTTTTCAGTTACTAATGTCACTTTATCCTGTTCGACTTGCAACTTATCTGTGACACTGTTCAGTTTCTCCTCTGTTTCTTTTAACTTCTCTGTCATGGTATTTCTTTCATCAACCAGCATTACTGTTAATGTTTTAAGCTTACTAAGGTCTTCTTTCAGGGACATCTCAGTGTTTTCCAGGTGTACCTCAATAGCTTCTAGTTCTCGTATTCTTTCTTTCAGTGATTCTAGTTCATTTGACAACTGTTTTGTTATTGTTCTTTCTTTCTCTAAACTACATTTCAGTGAGCAACACTCTTGTTTGCTCTTGCTAAAAGCATCTTCCAGCTTTTCTAGCTCCATTATTCTTCGATTCAGTTTATCCACCTCACTTTTCAGATTTTGACTATGGGTAGAGTCTTTCTCCAGTTTCTTATTAAGATCTCTACATTGGTCCTCCCATCTTGATGAGTTCCTCATCTTTTCCTTCCATTTCCATTACTCTTTTCCTAAGGTCTTCAACCTCAGCCATAAGGTTTGAATTACCACACTCTCCTCGATTGATTTTGTCTCTCAGATCTTGAAGTTCCTCCTCGGCTTTTCTTAAAGTCTTATTGGTTTCCTCCAGCTCATCAATATGCCGCGTTAAGGTGGATAGCTTCTGTCGAAGCCTGCCTGTTTTGTGCATCTTCATTGGTCAGTTTGGCTGTCATGACCTCCTGCTCTTGATGAAAGTGGTGTGATTGATGTTGAAGCTTGGCTTTCTAGAGGGAGTACCTTTTGTTCCTCTTTGTGCAGTTCAGATCGGGCAGAGGTGAGATTTTCTTGAACTTCTCTGATGCTAGCTGTTAGTTCCTGGACCTTGCTGCTTTGTTGTACAAGCTGTTCAGATACTCTTTGCTGTTCATCAACCACCAGCAAAGCAAATGTTTTAAGCTTTGTCAGTTCTTCCTTCAGCTTGCTCACCTTTTTATTGTTTTTCTTTCTCTCTCCATGCCCCGTGATTCTTTTCTTGATCAATCAGCAGCTTGAGCCTGAAGATGGAAGAAAAATTAATTAGCATTCAGAAAATAAGGCATGCTTAATTTAGTGTAGACATAATGTGTGTATCACAAAATGTTATATTAGCAAATTTCCAGGATGAATCTTGAGCATGGATTTTTACTGTAAAAGGAAAATGAAAGGTAAATGTCTATCATGGTATGCAGTTTGTCAGTGAATGTTACTTGGGACGAGATGAGACGTGACCTTCTCAGAAAGACACTTTCATGTCCCGTGAGACTAGACTTTGTGCCAAGAGATTTAACTGCGCCCAGGACCGGAAAAAGACAGAGTACATTACAAAGTAGAATGTCGCAAAGAATTAAAAAAACGTTGGTGCGATACACATGCAGAGCAGGTTAGAGATAATGGAAGTAGGAAAATTCGAAAGTCTCAAAAAAAATGATAGTAGAGATCGCATTAGCGCAAACAAATGTAAAAATATTACTTTGGTGAAATAATGGAACAGCGAAAAAAAAAAATCTAATAGTGTTTGAGGATGTCTTGGGGGGAAGAGAGATAAGGCAGTGAGACAAAAGGACAGCTGCTGTGTATGCTTTTAAATGTTCAAAGCACTGCACGAGATGCAGATCACGTGGCAGCAGCAGCAAGCCAGCAGCTGATCGAGCAAAGAGGAGGTAAAAAAAAAAACAAAACTGTATTTGTTTCCCATTGTATCACCATTTAAGAGGGGTTTTTCAAGGAGCGACTGTGTCTCCTTGGGGTGTGTTTAGCCCCTCCTTTCACAACTGCACATAGTGCAGGCTGGGGGGAATAGTTTTGCTAATAAATATCAATAAAAGCATTTTTGTCAATGCAGTCAAGTCAGTTGCATTTTTAGCAAAATGTGGTACAATTATATAATGGGAAATGCTGATTTAACAGGCTTGATGAACAAATGGATAATTTAACATTGAAGAGCACCTTTCAGTAGTGAATAGTATATTATAAGGTGCTTTTCAAGTACAGGACTATAGTATAATTTTTCCTTTTCTTTAAACTTAGGCACCGAGCACCTATATTACTAGCATAGGGTTATTTTGTGAACAATGCATGCATACATATTCAGTTTTATGACATTTCTGCTTTTCTATCATTATAAAGTAGCAGATTGTTAAGTCAACAGGTAGTATTTCCAAATCCTTATACAAAACATACATTTGATTTAGAATGGGATGAGTTTTACAAAGTCTACATTAAATAAAAGTTTGTTTATTAATCCTAAGCTAGCCTTTGTTAGGTATTCATGTTTTCCAGTGTTTGGCAATATCTAAATAAGAGCACAAAATTAGAAGCCTGTTTGTACTACTCTGTAGTGCTTGCCAGTTTTGCATTTCATTTTTTGCAGGGATATCGAACTGTTGGCTGTAAGTTTACGTCCCTACTACTTGCCCAGAGAGTTTGGACATGTCATTGTTGTCATCGTGTATATCCCTCCTCGGGCGGACGAGGAGTCAGCGAGTGACATCATCCATTCTGCTGTTGCTAAGTTACAAACGCAGCACCTTGAGGCGCTTGTGCTAATCGCTGGAGACTTTAACCATGTGACGCTGGACAAAACATTACCTGCATTCTCCCAGTATGTGGACTGTAACACCCGGGGAAATAAGACTATTGATTTACTGTATGCAAACGTTAAAGACGCATACAGCGCCACCCCCGCTGCCTGCGCTTGGGAAAGCAGATCATAACCTGGTTCTGCTTCAGCCTCACTATAAACCAAAAGTGAGAGTCCTACCTGTAACCACACGATCATTCAGGAAGTGGACCCCGGAGGCTGAGAATACTCTGAGAGAATTTTTTGGAACTACAGACTGGGATATCCTGCAGGGATCTCATAATGAGAACATTGAGGAAGTTGTTGACTGCACTACTGACTACATCAACTTCTGTATGGACATTGTAGTTCCAGTAAGAACTGTATGCTGCTATGCTAACAACAAGCCATGGATTACAAGTGACATCAAGGGCCTTTTGAACCAGAAGAAAAGGGCTTTTAAAGACGGTGTTCAGCATGAGCTCAAGCGTGTGCAGAAGGAAACTCCGAGTCCAGCTCAGGGCGGCGAAGGAGCAGTACAGGAGAAAGCTGGAGCAGAAGTTGCAGAATAACAGCATGAAGGAAGTGTGGGATGGGATGAAGATCATCACTGGCTGCAGCTCGAAGCGGGGGTACCACCATTGAGAGAGACGTGAAGAGAGCAAACCAAATGAACAACTTCTTTAACAGGTTTGACCACCCTAACCCACTCTCACTCTCACCTCGGAGTATTGCACCCTCCACACATCCTTCTGCTGATACCAGCATAGGAAAGACATCCCCACCCATAATTACAACAGCGCAAGTGAGCAGAGAGCTGAGGAGACTTCGTGCCAGCAAAGCAGCGGGTCCAGATGGAGTATCGCCATGACTGCTGAAGGTCTGTGCATCGGAGCTGGGGGGCCCTCTACAGCGCATCTTCAACCTGAGCCTGGAACAGGGGAGAGTCCCGAGGCTTTGGAAAACATCTTGTATCACCCCAGTCCCAAAGGTATCACGTCCTAGTGAGCTGAATGACCTTCGGCCTGTTGCTCTGACATCACATGTGATGAAGACCATGGAGAGGCTGCTGCTTCACCACCTTAGGCCACAGGTTCAACACGCCCTTGACCCTCTGCAGTTTGCATATCAGGAGAAGGTGGGAGCAGAGGATGCCATCATCTATATGCTACACCGATCCCTCTCTCACTTGGACAGAGGTAGTGGTGCTGTAAGAATTATGTTTCTAGACTTCTCTAGCGCCTTCAACACAATCCAACCTCTGCTCCTTAGGGACAAGCTGACAGAGATGGGAGTAGATTCATACCTAGTGGCATGGATCGTGCACTATCTTAAAGACAGACCTCAGTATGTGTGTCTTGGGAACTGCACGTCTGACATTGTGGTCAGCAACACAGGAGCGCCACAGGGGACTGTACTTTCTCCGGCCCTGTTCAGCCTATATACATTCGGACTTCCAATACAACTCGGAGTCCTGCCATGTGCAAAAGTTCGCTGATGACACTTGCTATCGTGGGCTGCATCAGGAATGGGCTGGAGGAGAAGTATATGGACCTAATCAATGACTTTGTTAAATGGTGCGACTCAAACCACCTACACCTGAACACCAGCAAAACCAAAGAGCTGGTGGTGGATTTTAGGAGGCCCAGACCCCTCATAGACCCAGTGATCATCAAAGGTGACTGTGTGCAGATGGTGCAGACCTATAAATATCTGGGAGTGCAGCTGGATGATAAATTAGACTGGACTGCCAATACTGATGCGCTGTGCAAGAAAGGACAGAGCCGGTTATACTACCTTAGAAGGCTGGCGTCCTTCAACATCTGCAATAAGATGCTGCAGATGTTCTATCAGACAGTTGTGGCGAGCGCCCTCTTCTACGCAGTGGTGTGCTGGGGAGGCAGCATTAAGAGGAAAGAAGCCTCACGTCTGGACAAACTGGTGAGGAAGGCAAGCTCTATTGTTGGCTTGGAGCTGGACAGTTTAACATCTGTGGCAGAGTGAAGGGCGCTCAGCAGGCTCCTATCAATTATGGAGAATCCACTGCATCCACTTAATAGTATCATCTCCAGACAGAAGAGCAGCTTCAGCGACAGACTGCTGTCACTGTCCTGCTCCACTGACAGATTGAGGAGATCGTTTCTCCCCCAAACTATGCGACTCTTTAATTCCACCCGGGGGGGTAAACGTTAACATTCAACATTATACATAGTTATTGTCTGTTTTTCACCTGCATTATTATCATTCTTTAATTTAATATTATTTATTGTATCAGTATGCTGCTGCTGAAGAATGTGAATTTCCCCTTGGGATTAATAAAGTATCTATCTATCTATCTATCTATCTATCTATCTATCTATCTATCTATCTATCTATCTATCTATCAATCTATCTATCTATCTATCTATCTACTTATCTATCTATCTATCTATCTATTTCATCAGTCCCTTTAAAAGAAGGCTCACAACAATAAATTGTTCTTTATTGTGTTTTTTTCGTCTCCATGGTACACAATTTTTGTGTATCATTGTTTTTGCTAGCCTAAATTTATACTGTTGAAGTTAGATATTAATTTGGTTCAGCTGCTCCCCTCAATTAAAATTAATATTTTTTTAGTATTTGCCTACAAAGCTCTTAAACACGAATAGATATAACATTCTCGTGTCTACAACTCTTTGAGATTCAGTGGTCTTTTGTTTTGCCATCCACTCTGAAATATTCTGTTTGTGACTGTTAGTGAACTTTTATTTTCAGCATTTTCTTCAATATTCATAGGAAAACCATGCTACTGTTTCTAAAAACTGACATTCTTACTTGATATTTGCTAAATATTACATCTATTTAAAACATTTTTCTTTTCAGTTTTTTTCTAATTAATTACTGTAATCTACAGTATATGTGAGAGTGTATATCCAACCTGCATTGCAGTGTTTAATTTTATTTTAAATAAGGTGTAGAATACATAGTGAAAGTAGCCAAATAAAGATTATTGACCAATTTATTAAGTTGCAAACTTTATATGTCATTTTAGTTAATCTAACATATACCTTGTATATCAACCACAAAAAAGGAACAGAACACAGGACAGGTATTTACCATGGTGTAATGAAATTCAGAGGGGTGTTTGCTTTCGTTAAAAAAAGAATATGTGCTTAAAAAAAGAAGCACATGTTGGGTGTTTGTCATGTAATGATAGATTTTTCCTGGTAAGTTTACTTTGACTCTTGTTTTTTAATGGATGCCCTATCTAATTTCTCTTTAAACCACTAATTGTGAAACAAAGTTTGTTTGGTAAATGTTTTTGTGTTTAACCAAGGCATCAGTACATAGGGCAGGGCAGGGCAGGTGAGATTCACTCATCAAATTTTGCAAAGCGGTGGTTAAAGTTAAAGACCTTCGCATTAATTACATTTGTTTCAAAATGTGTTTCAGATTTCCATGTTAACCAGTTTTTTAGTGCTGGGAGCTTTTTTCCATGACATGCCAAGTATTTACAGTACCATATTCTGAAATTATCTTTATTTGTTCTGCCTCATTTATTAGGGAAGTTTACAGAATGTTGAAGGTACTATCATCATGTTTAATATGGTTTATATGGGTAAGGGATATGTAAATGCTTGTATTCTGATAACCCTAAAATATTATGAAGATTGTGTATGTAAACTGTTCAAAAAAAAATTAAAGGAACACTTTGAAAACATATCAGATCTCAATGGGGAAAAAATCATGCTGCATATCTATAATGATATGGATTGGGTAATGTGTTTGGAAAGAGAGGATGCCACATCATTTGTTGGAAATGAAAATTATCAACCTACAGAGGGCTGAATTCAAAGACACCCTTAAATTTAAACTGAAAAAATGATGCGGCAGGCTAGTCCATTTTTCCGAAATTTCATTGCAATAACTCAAATTTGTACTCAGTAGTTTGTATGCCCCCCATATGCTTGTATGTATGCCTTACAACATCAGGGCATGCTCCTAATGAGACGACAGATGATGTTCTGGGGGATATCTTCCCAGATCTGGACCAGGGCATCACTGACCTCCTGGACAGTCTGAGGTGCAACCTGGCGGTGTCGGATGGACCGAAACATAATGTCCCAGAGGTGTTCTATTGGATTTAGGTCAGGTGAGCATCAGGGCCAGTCAATGGTATCAATTCCTGCCTGCATACTCTTGCCACATGAGGCTGGGCATTGTTGTGCACCAGGAGGAACCCAGGATCCACTGCACCAGCATAGAGTCTGACAATGGGTCCAAGGATTTCATCCCAATACTTAATGGCAGTCAAGGTGCCGTTGTCTAGCCTGTAGAGGTCTGTGTGTCCCTCCGTGGATATGCCTCCCCAGACCATCACTGACCCACCACCAAACCGGTCATGCTTAATGATATTACAAGCAGCATAACGTTCTCCACGGCTTCTCCGGGCCCTTTCATGTCTGTCACATGTGCTCAGGGTGAACCTGCTCTCATCTGTGAAAACATAGTGTGCCAGTGGTGGACCTGCTAATTCTGGTATTCTATGGTAAATGCCAATCAAGTTCCACGGTGCCGGGCAGTGAGCACAGGGCCTGCTAGAGGATGTCGGGCCTTTAGGTCACCTTCATGAAGTCTGTTTCTGATTGTTTGATCAGAGACATTCACACCAGTGGTCTGCTGGAGGCCATTTTGTAGGGCTCAGGCAGTGCTCCTCCTGTTCCTCCTTGCCCAAAGGAGTAGATACCGGTCCTGCTGGTCACTTAAGGACCTTCTATGGCCCTGTCCAGCTCTCCCAGAGTCATTGCCTGTCTCCTGGAACCTTCTCCATTCCCTTGAGACTGTGCTGGGAGACACAGCAAACCTTCTGGCAATGGCACGTATCGATGTGCCATCCTGGAGAAGTTAGACTACCTGTGCAACCTCTGTAAGGTCCAGGTATTGCCTCATGCTACCAGTAGTTATATGTACTGTAGCCAAATGCAAAACTAGTGAAAAAACAGTCAAAAAAGATGAAGAGGGGAAAAATGTCAGTGGCCACCTGTTAAACCATTCCTGTTTTGGGGGTGATCTCATTGTTTCCCCTCTAGTGCACCTGTTGTTAATTTCATTAACACCAAAGCAGCTGAAACTGATCAACAACCCCCTCTGCTACTTAACTGAACAGATCAGTATCCCAGACGTTTCATTGACTTGATGCTATACTCTGATTAAAAAGTGTTCCTTTAATTTTTTGAGCAATATATATAACTAGCCAACCCGCGGCGTAGCATACGCCGCATAATCATGCCGCTCTTTTAATGAGTTTTAAGCACAGGGAAAAAAATGAACATTTGAAAAATCCGTAATTTAATAAACCACCAAGAAAAATAACATTGCAACAATGCAGGCTACGAACCAACATACAATTGTCCGTGACTGAAAACTGGAGGACCGCTGTCGCACCTACACCTCCCAGAGCGAGGGATGAGGCTGGACGGCGCTCGGGCGCGGAGGGCGGAACGGGGGGAGAGGGGAAGGACGCCCATTCTGCCTCCCCAAGCGCCCCCCGCCCCGCCATTCATTGTCCTTTGTGGTTCCGGCTGCTTTTCTATATATAATTCACCAAGTTACCCGACCATGGTAGTAGCGAGGGGGGGGTGTGTACAAAGGGCAGGGACGTAATCAGTGCGAGCGTATGACCCGCACTTACTGGGAATTCCTTGTTCATGGGGAACAATTGCAAGCCCCGGTCTCCATCACGAATGGGGTTCAACAGCTTACCCACGCCTGTCGGCGCCGGGTAGACACACGTTGATCCATTCAGTGTAGCGCGCGTGCAGTACCGGACATCCAAGGGCATCGCAGACTTGTTAATGCTCAATCTCACGTGGCTGAAAGCCACTTGTCCCTCTATGAAGTTGAACACCGACCGCTCTGGGGTCGCGTAACTATTTAGCAGTAGGGAGTCTCATTCGTTTTCGGAATTTACCAGACAAATCGCTCCACCAACTAAGAACGGCCATGCACCACCACCCACAGAATCGAGAAAGAGCTATCAATCTGTCAGTCCTCTCTGTGTCCAGGCTGGGTGAGGTTTCCCGTGTTGAGTCAAATTAAGCAAAATTTGTGTGTGGTGAATTGTTGCATCCGGGCACATGAGCAGGCACTATGAATGCCTTGAGAGCGTGGGTGGACGCGTGCCAGGGAATAATGAGTATCTATATATCTTCTTAGATATACAAAACGACTGAGGCGGTGGAGTTGTTGCGTTTGGGCACATGAGCAGGCACTGTGAATGCCTTGAGAGCATGGGTGGACACGTGCCGGGGAATAATGAGTATCTATATGTCTTCTTAGATATAGAAAGCGACTGAGGTGGTGTTTGGTGAATTGTTGCAGTTTGTGAGCTAGCAGTTGTGATGGTTTACCACTCCAGTACATTGCGATGAACGCTGGTAACAGTCAGGCGGGCGTGCAGGCGGTCTCGTCTCATTAGAGTTGGTGGGAGGGTCTCTGTGAGTTGGTGGGCGTGGCAATGCTGTGCGTATCCCATGGTTGTCTTGCTTGTTCTGTCGGCTTAGTGAATTATATATATATATATATATATATATATATATATATATATATATATATATATATATACAAGTATATATATATATATATATACAAGTATATATATATATATATATACAAGTATATATGTACAGTATTTGTGCTGTGTCATAACCATTGACCTTGTGCCATGTAATTACTTAGATGAACTGTTCTCACCTCAAAAATATTGTATTTTGAATTGCAAAAAGAAAAGTGGATCAAAGGGAAGATTCTTTTAATGGTCATGTACTATGCAAGTTGAAATCTATTTGCTGGTACCTTGTTGGTGTAAGTTATTGAGTATAACAAAAAAAATTACTCGGCCAAAGAAAATTGGTTAGGTTAAATCATACAGCATAAAGTGAAATGGAAGTCATCTTTATTTTGTGCATTTAAAGACAGCATTTTTTGTGTGTTTTTGTAAATGTAGTGTTTAGTGTGATTTGTGTAATAGGTTTTTTGAAAACACCTTCATCTATAAATGGAAAGCTATGGGGCCATTTTCTTGCAAATGTTTGCAGCATTGCAAATTTATTCGCCAAAGGAAACATCCAGCCTTACACTTTTAAACATCTTTTTTGGATTTTCTTGTTGAAAGAGGCAACATGCCAATGTAATTGGCTCAACATGTTGATCCTTAGAGAACAGTTTTATCTCCCCCAGCATCGGTCTGTGCTTTGCTTTTTTAAATTAGGCAACAAAGAAAGAAACATTTATTTTTAAAATTATTTCTATTTTTATTTGCATTTGAGATATTAAATGGCATGCAGGGTTTATAAGCATATTTTACCATACATCACACTTCAGACTTCAATGCGTATTTTATAATGTAATAACAACATGTTCATGGAGTGGGAAAGAACTAAAAAAGATTTTTTGAAAAAATCTTGTGATGTTCAGTAAAATGCTGTAGTCTACATGAATAGTTTTAGCAATAAATATAAAGTGTTAAACTTGAGTTTTTGTGATTTTTTTCATGTTCTTAGTTTTCCTTCATCAATGTGATTCATATACATAAAAACCATATTGCTTTCCTTTTGGGGATTTTTGTTAATAAATTGCACATTTAAAAAAGTATATAGTTTGAATTTGCATCTGTTGGATGAAATAATGAGCTTCAAACCATCTAGGATGTATAATGCCAGACCTTGTTATTCTTGGCTATAAATAAAAGCCTGAATAGCAGATGATAACGATATGACAATTTGACTTTTTCACATATCATCAGAAATACAGAATGTTGTAAAGCACTGTGTGGCTAAGCCCCTTTTCTATGACCCTACAAACGTAAAAGTGCAGCTACACATACTGTACATATTTTAAAAGATCACCTTTTTCAGTGACACACTTGCCTCCAGGACTGACTCCAAATAAGATAAATAAGCTACAAACACCTAACATAAATTAATAAAAAGTACTTAAACATTTTTTATAATGATGAAGTAATGAGGGGAATATAAAGTATCCAACAGATGGATTAATAACAATAAAGCCTATCTACCTCACCAGGACTGACTAAACAGAATGGGTGGAACTTGTAAGAAGACCATGACACGAAATCCCACTGATCACACATCTTTAATGATTTAATCTTAGCTCTGATACCTTGAAAGATGAGCTCTTATGTAGATTATATAAAAAAAACTTATGTTTTCCCTTGGAAGGGCTTTATTTACATATGACCATGCTTGTAAACTGCATTTTTCATGTATTTTACCCGTCTTATAATAAAGTGAGCCCAACCACAAACAAAGCATTTAATATTGGAATCTTTGCAGCAGTGTAATGATAGTGGTTGCTATTGCTGCCCTTTGTCCATGTAAGAAAAACAGCTCACAGGCGATTTCCATTTCCCTGAGAGAAGAAATTAAATTAAAAACTTGTTATTCAAGTGGATAATACATTATCGATATATATTTTTTTAACTTTCCTCTCCACCTTACTTCTACTAAACAATGAGAGTGTAGTCCAAAAGGCTAAGCAAATCTCAGAGGTACTAAAAGCAAGGGCATCACTTTCATGTTTTGTTTTATTTTCCTTCTCATTCTGGTAGTTGGTCTCACTGTCTCCATCACAAAAAGCCTTTGCTTCAGAACTAACTACAAACTCAGTGAGCGCTGCCTTTTAGGTCCCAGCTTAGAATATATTGCAAGCTGAGTTCTGTCCTACAGAAGATAAGTGGTATTTATTTAAAGTCACTTCTAGTAACTTTGGGAGAAACTATGCACTTTGCCATCCACCTACCTAAATATGAACAATCATAACAACATCAACCCTCCATCTTTTATCTGAACATGCTTAACCTGTTTCATGAAAAGGGCATTGTCTTACAAGGGATGTAGAAGAAAAACACTTGTAGGCATGTGGGGTAATATGCAAATTCCACAAACAGTGATGCAGCTGTGATTCAAACACAGTTTCCTGGATGTTTTGATGCAACATTATACTTAAATGCAGGGATGGGTGGTGGAAGGGGGACTTGCAGCAGTTTATGCTAGTGTTCAAACTTTTTATACAATATCTTAAATATCTACTATATACATCATAGTTTTGTAACAAACAAAGAATGGAAAAAATGAGCACTTTCTCCTGTGTCACAGTGTGGTTCACAGACATGTGTTTCATATCAAACTGAAAATCATTCTCCTCCAATAATCCTAATAGCAAGTTGAAAACAGCTTAAGGTGAGGAAACTTATTTAGTCCCTGAACTATTCTTGACAGACAGATTTGATTCAGTTTACTAGCTGTATGTAGGTAGTGGTGAACAGGGACTGGTTATCACAGCAATTCCTGATGTTCTTCTCTGATTTGGGGTTGTGCTGTTAACCATATGCTGTGAGACAGAGCACAGGAGTAAGCTAACAAGAGAGAGAGACAGGAGTTTCCCAAAGTGTATGGTGCACCTTTTCTATACATACACCTACTAACTTCCCGGGTTGTCTCCATCCAGCTTAACCTACCATCTAGGTGAAGAAAGGAATAAGGTAATGTGAAACACAGATGAGAGGATATATAGAGAAAATGTCTTTATAAAAACTGGATAGAGGGGTGCAGAACAAATGAGATCACTCCAAAATGGAGCAGCAAAATGTTTTAAAAAAAAAAAAAAAAAAAGGAGTTTTTTGTAGTGAGGGACAGGTTTAGCATATAGAATTCATCAACTTAGCAGTCTGTATTTACAGTATGACTATGAATGCAGAAAAAAAATAAGGCAGTTCATGAAGTTAGTTAATATAAATTTGAAATGATTTATTTAGCAGTGACTGCAGTGGTTAAGGGCGAGTTAAAAATTTGTTAGTGTGTCGTGTTAAACAAGATGGTGTCATAGTCAGTTGATTTTTCTTTGATTTTATTTTCTGTAGTTTAAAGGATAGTTTCGGTATTTTACAATTGGGATTAGTTTCTTCAAAAACATGGTATGTATGCATTTGCCATGTGAAATTGTATTTTAAAGTTAAGCTTTTTCCATAAATTTTAAAAAATATTTCGCCTGCCCTGGCTTTTTATTGGGCATGGAGCACCACCAAATATAAAATCTTAAAAACTTGTCAAATACATCCATTTTTAAAGCCAAGAATGTTACGAAGCATTGGTCCTTGTCTTGAGATTACACACACACATTGTAAAATAGCTTGTATATGCAATTTATGAACAAAATACACACCAGTTTTATGAGATTCAGCCATTTTAAAAGAAGATCAACCCTTTCCCTCCATGTTTTTCTTCATCTGCAGTAACCTTTCTCTCCCCAGGGGTATAGTTTCCCCTCAAAAGACAAAATCACAGTAAACTTATCCTGCCATGTGCTTGTTATTGTATTTATTCCACATTTATGTGAAAACTTCTCCTCTACTCATACCAGCAAATAGAAAAAATGCATCCTTGCCTCAAGAAAAATAGTACAAGGAATTTGTGATAAAATGATTATTTCCACATCCCTGTAATTGTCGCAAACTTGCATTGGCAACACGGAAGGCATGTTTTCATATATCAAAACTTTTTTGCTGCTTCAGTGTATTCAGTACGTTTTTAGGGTTTTATTTTCTGGGGCTGCTCTGTGCACCATTGTCTCCATTATAAAATGTCCATGAGGGCAAGATTAAAAAAAAAAAAAAATTTATAGAACACCATTTAACTTCAGAATTTTCTCATGACAAATGCATATCTTAATACATAATTCGCCTGCCTCCTCACTCACTCACTCACTCACTCACTCACTCACTCACTCACTCACTCACTCACTCACTCACGTCCGTCTGAAGCCGAATGTGCAGTTGCCTTCTGCGCAGCTGCCCGAAAAACCTTACGAGACCGACATCCAACCCCAACATCGTGGCAGGCGGCGGATTTACAGCCGCAAAAATTCAAAGAGAAAGGCGACTTCAATTAAAGCTCTAGAGGCCTGAAAGGCGATTTCGACTACAGCTCGAGGCCTAATTACTCATTCTGATTCAATTACGCATTCATTCAATACACCTATATCAGGTTTGTGGTGCTTATACTTATTCCTTTTACATATTGTACTGGAACATTCATCATTCAATATTATACTATAGGCCTGGAAAATTCATCAACTAACAGTACAAGCCTGTACAGTAATGAGTAAAGTGGACTGCAATCATTACAAAACAACTTCTTCGTTATTAGCTAGCAAGGAGTGAATAAAAATTTAGTTAGTGTTCAAGCCTAAATTTGTACATGTATTAGAGCCTCGCATATTTTTGAAATTGTTCCTGAAAGTTTGTCCAGTTGCAGTATCTGTGCAGCGGTAAGGCAGAGCTGGTGAGAGTCAGCAGCTGCAGGAATATTAGATTTTTTTAGGACAACAATGCAGCATCTGCAGAGCCTGTGTTTTTATGTTTGTGGGTATGCTATACCTGTGATCCTCAAGTTCAGTTCTAGTTGCCTCCTGTGGCTGCAAATTTTGTTCCAACCAATTTCACAATCAGTCAATAATTTTTATCTTTGTTTAATGTGAATTTTAGAACCACTGTATTACACTGCTTAATTTGCAAATCAGTAGGAAAGTTTATGCATACATACACTAGGGGGTATTGTAAGGATGGTTGATGTCTGGTTGATTGTAGTGAGCCAATTTTTGATGCCAGATCACTGGTGGTAAATAAAGGACACTCACATATTGTTAGTGTTTTAAACCCTAATAATGAAGGGAATAAATACCCAAATGTTATCTGCCTTGTCTAATTTACTTTTTAGTTGTTACCACTTTTTCTTATGAATAGCAGTGCTTTGTTCCCTATTTATTTTCGTTTTTGAGATCAAGATTTAGAAAATAGTTGCCCTAAGAATTTGCCATACATCAATGTGCCCTCTATGTTAGTAACTTTGAAGTTCTCTAATATGTGGTGTCTGTTTTTATTTTGTGTAGTAATATGTTTAATTATTTGTTATTTAAAAGACACTTGGCAGATGATGATACCCTTCCTTCAGGGCCCATTATTATACTTCTATTCTCATCTTTATTGTTAGATGTGATGCTTTTTGTTTGCTCATGGCTAAGCCCTTTATTTACTTGCAGTCAATGAATGTGCTTTTCTTGCCATGTTTCCATTTTACTTGGTGCTCAATTACAATGTTCTTCAGCATTGAATTTCATTTTTTGTTGGGGGGGGGGGGGGGGGCAACAAAATCTGAAGGTTCAAAAGTCAAATTGTTTGGTGGAAAAAATAAATGCAAGATCAAAAAAAAAATGAGTCTAGTTTTTCCTCAAAGCAGAGGGCTAAAATTAAGCAACCGGATTCAACCTATGACAAGGTTTGCATTTCAGAGTATAATTTCTCTGTAAAAAAAAAAAAAAAAACCTTCAGTTGTAGCGCCAAATGGAAATTTCAAGCAGTTTGTAATTTTGACAATATTTAATCCAGCCATAATCCATCCATCCATTATCCAACCCGCTATATCCTAACTACAGGGTCATGGGGGTCTCCTGGAGCCAATCCCAGCCAACACAGGGCGCAAAGCAGGAAACAAACCCTGGGTAGGGCGCCAGCCCACCGCAGAGCCATAATCAAATCTGATTCTTGATCATAAAGATTAGAGGCTTTTGTCAGAACGTCATGGAGCTCTTGAACACTGGAACAGAAATGACTTGTTAATGTATTGTGAAGGAGGAAACATGTAAACTCCACACATACAGTTTCCAGGATGAGATTCTATCACAGGATTCAAGCTGTAAATCAACACTCTATTAACTGCAGGGCCAGTTTGTCACTTAATCAAATATCCCATTATTTGGTATTAACAGGAATGAAATTAACTAGAAAAAATAAATTATGGTCATATCTGCTTTTTTTGTTTAAAGTATGTATTTTCTGTAAGCCAGCTGTGTTTAATGGTTTTGATTCAAATCCTATGGCTTATAAAATGCCCCATATCTTTGTAGGTGTGTTCTTTGTTACTTTGCACTGCCATGTCAGTTACATTTTTTAAGCTAAAAAAAAAAAATCACATTTTAGTCATTTAACTATATTATTTATAATTAGTTGCTTTTAAACACAGCAGACAAATTTATTGTTTGTAGTGAAAATTAATTTCAATCAGTCAAAGTTGCTCAAGAAATTTGTTTCACTTTATTATTACAAAGGGAATAGCATTAATCTTGAATGGCAGAGACTACATTTGTATTGATTGATTAAGCACTGTGAGGCTTGATAGTGTAAAAAAAAAAAAAAAAAAAAAGTGGTTCTGAATACAATATCAATAAAATTTAGGGTTTGAAGATGTTTCTCTGTAAACAGAATAAATATCAGCCTCATGCTTTATATGCAGTATTTTTAATAATATTCACTTTTGCAAATGCTTGCCAGGTTGGGAAGGAGACAGGATTTAAAATGTGTAATTTAATTATATGGTAGAGTATGTGGTCTTTTCTCTCTTCACTGTTTTTCAGTATGGTTCTTTAATAGGACCAAACAGAAAATTGAAGTTATTCTTTTTTTCCATTAGTGAATGTAAAAATCAAGTTATAAGTTTAGATTTATAAGTAGTTTATCTGAGGATATAAAATGGTAAAAGTGAAGTTTTCTTTTTTACCAGTGTAACTTGTGTTGGCAGGAAGATGTAGTACTGCTTGTCTACAGGAAACTCGGCTAGCTGGCAAGCAGGGATGTTATGACTTGTAATTGTGTTTCTACAGTTTATTGTGCAGATGTCATTTTGGCATGAAAGGATCAGTTAATTAAAGGTTGCTTTTCCCCCAACTCTTTTTTTTTTATTTGAGAGGAGTTCCCCTTATTCTACAAAACCTGTTGTAGTCTGGTTAAATAAACAGAGACAGCCACAGTAGCTTTTAATTTCTGTGTTGTTAAAGAAGTGTACCATTATGTCACAGTACAAGGCTGCTTTCCATTTCAGTCTTGTAATTTTGTGCAGTCATACTATCTAAAACTGAGAGAAAACTGGATTGTAGGATTTAGTGAAGTATAAATACCTAATACTTAAAATCACTTATGTGCATGCTTTTAGATTTTTAATCATTATTTTAAAAAAAAATGAATAAATTAAAGCAGTTGGGCTGGGGGGAATTCTGGGTTGTGGTTGATCATGTATTAATTACAGTCAATACTGTTTAATCTATTTATAATAATTGCTGCTTAGAAGACTTACAAAAGCAAGCATATCACAATGGTTATACAATTAATGTGTTATGTTGCTCTGTATTTAAATACAAAATGCTAAGTATTAAACTGAAGTAGTATGACCTTAAAAGTAATAATGCAAAAATAGTTTTCTCTTCACTATGCATTAGTTTAATTACATTAGTTACAGTACTGTATAGGTGGGTGCATTTGAAATGCATCATTGTTTGGATGATATTTATTGTGTCCAATGCAAATACGTGATTGCTCATTAACTAAAGGGGAAGCAAACCTGTGAAGCTGGTTCCAAATTATAGTTAAAATATAAATTTCTTTCTTACTAGTTTTTGATATTCATTGCAAATTTTAGATTTATTTGTGTTTTGAACCTTATAAATTGATGTCAGTAAATTGCTTAGTTGTCTGGTAGTGGATAGGGTTGGTTTTGAAAAAAAATAATTGGTAAATCTCAACCCTCATCCTTCCTTCTACAGTATTTTGTGAACCAACCTCAGGAACCCCTTCTATGTTAGTTACTTTTTTTTATAAAGTGTAATGGAGTTTAGAAAGTTTTTTAGGCCCACAGAAACTCAATTGATCTGTTTGCTTGTTTTATTATCACCGTTTCCAAAAATATCTTTTTTTTTTCTGTTTTCTGCTTTTTCAAATAGATGCCTCATTCAGTCAAAATGTAGTGCTTGTGACCATTCTCCATTCATTATCTCCTAATGTCCAGAGCCCCTTCTTTGAATGCATTTATATGTCCTTAAATGCAATGGCTCACAATACATTTAGTGTATGCTGGTTTTATACAGGGGACCTTAATAATAGTTTTGTATATTGCCATTAACAGCATATACCATTACAAGCTGTTTAACAGGGCAAAAGAGAATACAATACAGTATACTGATATAAAAAATCAACTAAACACCTATCCATTAACAAAACCCTTAATCAGTTTGAGGCTTTCAGGGATTTACTAAATAATATTCAAAAAGACAATATAATATTTAAAAAAAATTGTGTAAATGACCATTCCTGAGCATAAAACCATGAATTAAGCACAATGTTGTGAAATTTTTAAATTCTTGCTAAGATTATTTAAAACATTACTTGAGTCAAAATGTTAATTATGATTCTGTTCTCTCATCTTGCTAAAATATGCATAATCATAATAGAGCTATACAAAGTAAACATTGATAAATGAAAAAATAGGAATGTTAATTATGGAAAGAAGAAATTAAATGCTAATTAACGGTTCAGTTTGATTGTAATCCCACATAATTGATGAATTTGTCTTTATTTGAATAAAATTATATTCTTGTTCACTTAGTAAACAATAGTGTCTCTTGCGAAGAGACACAGCTCTTGTGTGTTTACATGTGGTATGTTGTTAATTCTTGGAGCTCTCATTTTCAAGTCGCACTTGCCCAGTAGTTGCTTCCATTGTCCTTTGGTTTACTGTTTATATACTTTAATTTGCATACAGTTGTACCCTCCTTTGAATTATGCATAAAGCCAGGTCCTGACTCTTTGTGGTCATAATAGATCTCTGGGCATCCTTTGTAAAGAGTCCCAATGTCCAGACTAAATTGCCCTCCATGACTTAGTTATTATGCCCCCCTAATCATCCCCTGTTTCTAATTGATCTCTCTCATCACTTCATCACCTGATAGCTAATATGTGGTGAGTGTACTGGTGCAAAAATGGTGGCCGTTGCATCATCCAGGTGGATGCTATACATTAGTGTTGGTTGAAGTGGCTCCCCACTCACTATGAAAACTGCTTTTAGTAGTGAAAACAGTGGCATTTAAATGTAATGAATTATTATTAAGGTAAGTCGACTGCAACCCATTGGTCTGACACCAAGGCCAAACACTACTCCCTTTATATAGCAGTTTTTCACTGTAGGCAGTGTTAACAGTGAAAGGGAAGAAGGAGAGAGAGGTGTGCCTGAAAATATACAGATCACAGAATATTTGTATTTGTTCATTTAACTGGTGCTTTTATCTTACAGTGAGCCTTAATTTTATCATAATACAAACTGAATAATGTAAAATATGACCTCTGTCAGATTATGATGTGCTCTGGGGTCTTATGCTAAATGGTAAGAATCTTTGAGTTCATATTCCAGTGTCATAGTAGCAGGCTTCTTGCTAGTATTGGCACTCTAATGAATATACAGTAGCAATTTTTATGCACTTTAATTTATAACACAGTCTTGTTTTTTATTTCTCCGTGTATATTTAAACAGTCTGTTGTGTTAAAATGGCTAATGTGTGCATTTTCTTTTACTTATTACACAGTTTTATTTAATAATTCAATGTCTGATGCTGCTGTGATAGTCTCGTGTTACCCAAGATCAAGTAAAGTAAAATAGAGTCTCAGAAAATAAAAGATTGGCTGCATTGTATGACATTTCCTGTCTGATACTGTATCAAAAAGTGAGAGAACTTTGTAGCTGCGAGAAAATGTGACAACAGCTAATCTGAGGGGGGACACTGATTGTGTATCTAGGGCATTGGGTGGAGAGTGGGTTTGTTTCTTTTGACTGATGAAAACTCAATGATTCAGGGTTTTAATAGTACCAGAAACATGTTTCTGTTGACACTATTTTTTTTATTTCTAAAAGGTTAATTTCTTATGAGAGAATTGTTGAACAAGCTGTGAATTCTGCTTTGAACATAAGAAACATACAGATACTTCAAGTTGGCATAGTTCTTGACAATGATAGTGGTAGTCTAGTACAGCTGCTACACAGTGATGCTGCTTATCCTTAATACCTCAGATGGGAAACTGTTTGAACCATATGCCATAGATAATTAATCTTCTGCATAAATGAAGTATATGTTTAAATTACATTTGTGTGTTACAGATGTGCTGGTATGCATTCAATAAACTGGTATAAGTAAAGTGGTATGTTAGGAAACAAGTTGTTCATTTTTATAATGAATATTTAAATGAAAATTGAATTTCTAGATAAATATTTTTAACTAGTGTTTATTGCTCAAGTATATTAATATTAAAGAACAGTCTGCACTGGTAGTAAGTTAATGCTTGTTCAGAAGGGATATTTAGGTTTACATGGTACTAAATACAAGCCCAGCCAGAATTCATTTCAAATGTTATTACTCCAGTGCTATGGTGCACTACATGTAATTCTGTGAAAAAATAAAAGTGCACAAAGGTGATTAGTTGCAATCACCTACCACAATGATATACTGTATCCAGTCACTTAGATTCTGCTGTGCTATAAATCTGCATTAGTAGTGTTCCTAGAGGTATTTTGTTTTTCTTTAACTTTCACCTAATGTAACTCTAGTACCGTGAGAAATGTGCTCCAATATAAAACGCAAAATGAGTAACACACTTAAATTCATTCAGTCATATATCTTCTCAATGTTTACTCATTCAGCAACATTTTTGAGAATTAGCCTCAAAATTAGTAAAATCCCCTTTAGTGTGAAGAATGTAACATCTAAAATATTATAGACTTTAACCCATCTGCCATTTGGTTTCTTAAAATTGTCTAGTAACTGAAGATTATTAAGTTAGCTGAAGTCATATTTTACTTTTAACTGAAAATATTCTTATAAAAGTGGCATACTTTTACAAGGAAAAAAATATTTTTGTTGAAGCAACTAATGTAATTTAACTAATTTAATGCATTTATATAGTTGTATGATAAAGTTTGCATTTTAAGAGGCATACTACAGCATTCATATTTATACCTATTTTAGTTAATTTTTAAAAATGTATACTTGCTATGTAAATTTAATATTTCAGATTAAACTTTAAAAGCTTTTTATACTCTATTGAAAAATGAAGTACAGCATCACATAAATAGTACTTAAAAATAAATACGTGTCCATTCATTTTCTGAGCCCATTTATTCCAGAGCTTAACAGCTCTGTATGAGACAGCAGTCAATGGCTGGGCAAACACCAGCCCATATCTGCTTGTCTTTGGCATACGGGTGAAATATAAAATTCTGTACTTTTTTTTGCGTGGCTCTGAATTGACCCCAGACCTCTGGAGCTACAACGGTACTATGTGTGTTTTAAAATTAGGGATTTATAAAATATACAACATATACACCCCAAATTTTTTATTTCTTACTTCATACTTCACATTTTCTTTTACATATTTTTGATTATTCTGAGAATAATATTGTAGTTTCTACAATACTAGAATAGTAGGATCTATATAGTCTTTGCTAACACAATTGTCTATGTATATTGCCATATGTTACATGTATTTTTTTTACATGCTTGTAGCTGTTGTGTGTGTATACTGATAGAAGCAAATATTGCTATCGCCAAAGTCTGTCAAGTGCAGTCTGGGTACAATGGAGAAATAAAAGCAGACCTCTGTTATTTGTAAGAAAGATAGAAAGTCCTCATGCTTTACCATAGTTCTCTTATTTTCCACTTGGTTTTATATTTAAATGCTTATTAAATATCTGTCATTCATTGTTGAATATGCCTGACTGCCGAAAAGTGCTGAACATTAACTTTTTTTTTTTTTTTTTTTTTTTTTTTTTTTGCAGACTGAAACTTTGTTTTATGTTGTTTTGTACCTTCCACTTCACAAGTCTCTCAAAACTGTTCACCCTTTTATCAATTGTATATTTTATAATCATACTTAAACATAATTTACTTTCAAAAACTAAAAAACTTTTAAAAGTGGTTAAGTCGTAGTTTAATGATTGCAGTTGTAAGTAACATTCTTTTGTTCGATGCATCTTTTTTAAGGAGGAAATTGACAAATGATTTGCATGTTTCCTAGCTTATAAGGGCATGTTTCTAATAAGTTACAATTTTCTTTGCCTATACTTAAACAAAAGAAAAAAAATCTTTTTAAAAATGTTTATTTGTAGTAATTGAAATCTCCTACCTTGTGGCTGGAGCGCTCCATGAACTTCATTTAGCATTACAGTTTTAACGTCTGCTTTCCAGGCATCTTAGATGTGAACATTCCAGCAGTGAGACCAAACAATGAGAGATGGGCTTTTTGCATGCCCAGAGCCTTTAGAGCATTACATCATCATCATTTCCTTTTATGGAACTTTATGTTGTGTTGCTGCTGATGAGTGTGTGTCTGTGTTCAAGAGAATTTTGTGTGTGTGCCTGACCTAGCTTGAATTCCTCTGTAATAAGAGCACATAATTTTAGAATGGGGAGGGGCGGAAGGTTTATGATTTAAAAGGTTTTGAACATAGGTAAAAAGAAAATACTACATATCTATAGCTAACTATTAACTTAAAAGTGGATTTTTGTTTGAATTTGCCCCTGCTTAAGCAGGAACACTAAAAAGAAAGTTATAGGTACAGCACTTCCTTCTTGCTATTGATCATGGAAATTCATTAGCTGGCACATTAGGCAAGCAAAAATACCAAGTTAAATAGTTTGTGCAGATTTCAAAACCACTTTGAGAAGTTAACTGCAGGGTCACATAAAAATTACAAATCCTTTTTCATTTATGGGGAGAGAGTTTGTGTGTCTACATGCATGTGTGTCTATAGGGGATTGTTTAGTTCTGCATGAGGTCATCCTGTAACAAAGCCAGGGGACTGGTAATAGAAAGGCCAGATGAAAAGGTGCTCACGTGCACGTTTCAACTTTTAAATAAAGCAAGTTAATATCAAAAAGATTTAAGGACTTGGAGAATTACAAACAAATCCTCTTCTGTCTGCTGTAAGCCTTACTTTCCTGACTCAAACCTTGGTGTGATGTAACGCTAGTGTGCAAGCTGTCATTTGCCAGCAGTTAGCTTCACAAATGGAATGACTCAAGTGTAAAGTAGCCACAGTTCAGATGTTTGTAAAACATCTGGCTTTGTCGTCTTCCAGATTTCTAAAGAACCTCTTACTGGAATAACTTCTATGTTTTTTTCTTGCCCAGTTACTAATAGTTTTACTAAAATTGTGCATTCTTCTTTGCTTCCTAGTGTACTAATATTTACTGTAAATGAATTATTTTACAGTCAGTGTAGGAGCAATTTTATCTTCAAGCTATTTAAAATAGTTTCTTCCACATGTACTGACTAGGCCAACCTTTCATTTTAGTGTAAACTAATTATGAAAATCTTTAAAAGCGGTTTTCATCTGTCCACTTTTTGAACCCACTTATACTAGCAACATAAGAAGCTTGGCTCTTCTTTTAAAATAAAGTCACCAAAGGGGCCTGAAAAGTCATTAGATATAGCGAGAAAGTTGCCAAGTTGGCAACACTGTGAACTGGAGGTACTGACAATATTTGTAGTTAACTTGTAAATAATTCTCCTGCTAAACACAGCATGTGTTTAAGATTCTCCACACAATTAAAAGCCTGCTGTATTGCCTCACTAGAGGTTCAGTTTCACAGTGCTTTGTTGGTCAACATTTGGTATTTTCTTGAATCCATTACATGATACATAGCTGCTTTTGTTGTTAATACTACTGTTTTAGAACAATACATTGTTTCTTTACAGTGCTCTTTGGTTAATTTTGTACTCACATGTTCCTTATTCTGTTTTATGTTTTTATTTACAGTAACAATATATCACATATTTTTCAGTGTTTTTCTTGAACATTTTAGTTGCATACTTAAATATAACAGGCCATAAAAGAAGAATGAAAAAGTCCACATTTTGAAGTACTCAGTATACTGGTTTTAAGTGAATGTTTCTATCCATATTAATTTTGCTAGTTTGTCAAAATGTACTCACCATAACAGCTATGATGCTTGGATTACTCTAGCAGTATTGGTATGTTACAGTATGGTTTATAAAGGTGATATAATTATTTTGTCTGTTCAGATTTTTTTTAACATTTTGTTTTTAACATTTTGTGCATTCTGAATATGTTCTTATGGTTCTGAGTTATCTATAATCTCATATTCTGAAACTGCTTTTCCTGGTGAGGTTTATGGTTGCAGAAGGCCAACCAGGTCAGCCCAGGCTTCAGTATCCCTGGCTACAGATTCCAGCCCTTCCTGGGAAATTCCCATGCGTTCCCAAGCCAGCTGAGACATATCCCTTCAGCATGTCTTGGGTCTGCTGTAGGGTCCCTGCCCAATGGGATGTGCCCAGGAGCCGCCTTATGACATGTCTAATCCACCTTGCCTCAGCTGACTCTTCCCAACCCAAGAGAGGAGTAACTCTACTCTGAGGCTTCCCCAAATCTCTGAGCTTTTCACCCAGTCATGCAGTGTTGGCAAAGCAGTCCTGCGAAGAAGCCTCATTTCTGCCTCTTGTACCCACAGTCTCATTATTTCAGTCATTGCCAACAGTTCATGACCATAGATGAGGACAGGGATGTCTTTAGACTCTGCTCCAGTTTCACCACCACTGACAGGTACAGTGCCCACAGAACTGCGGTTGCCACTCCAAATCATTTGTCAATTTTGCATTTCCTTCCTGTGTCACTCATGAATAAGATTCCAGGAAGCTTAAACTCCTCTGCTAAGGGCAGTTGTTCCCCCACTCACCTGGAGAGAACAGTGCGCACCTTTCTGAAACAGAACCATGGTTTCAGACTTGGAAATGCTGATCCGTGTCTCTGCCACTTCACATACAGATGTGAATTGGTCAAGTGCTCGCCAAAGATCATGGTACGATGAGGCAAATTGGACAACATTTGCATATAGCAACAATGCTAGCCCTGGCTTCCACAATTGGACACCCTCACAGTCTAGGCCAGGGAGGCTGCAGGCTTTCATTCTAACCCTTTTCTTAATGAGTGGGCTGTTTTTGCTGCTAATTAACTTCTTGTTACATTACATGCAAGTGTATGCATGTATGTGATTTAATGTGTGTGAGAGCATTTCAATATATCTGTAAGCTGTAAATATATATTTGTATATATTTAAAGGTACCTCAAATGTGGCTAAGTACCATGTTCTATTAGTCCTTCCATGTTCACAAAGAAAGCCCACTATTCATTCTCGCATTTCTCAGGTATTCTGTATCTGTAGAAGAACTGTGAGTTTGCTGCCTTTGTGCTCTTTTCATGCAGCTCGCCAAACTACACAAATGACCTCCTTTCATGTTCTCCTTCCCCCACGTCAAATTGGTGCTGGTGGTGCACTTTGTATTCTAAGTGTGCGAAAACATTTCAGTGCAATTTCAGGTGAATTTATAAACATTGTTAAGCTAACTGATTAAACTCGTCCAACCCTCACTCTTCATCTTGCAGGCGATGAGCCTATAAGACAAATCCATTTTGCCATTTTGGGCTGAGTCCAGCCAGGTAATTTGAATTTTCCCACAACCATGCGCTTGCCAGTAACACCAGCCCCTGGACCTGGCTCCAGGGGCGAGTCCCCTGTAAACTCTAGGCAGGGTACACTGTATTCTAATTTGTGTTGTCATGAGGTTTGTTGTAAACTGTTCTTTGTCTGACCCTTCAGCCAAGGGAGACCATATCAGAAGCACAAAGCTTAAGTTTTACTTTTTTAACATTTACTTGCTTTGCAATCTTAATTTAAAAATTATTTGCATACTGAAAGAGTGACGGAGAGAGACTGTTATTGTCATTATTCAAGGACAAAATTATAATTGCATGAATCTTATATTGTGCTTTTATATAAAAGTAAAAACCTCACACATGTACAAAATTTTAAATAAAAATACAGTTATATGAAAAGTACAAAAATATAAGTGGTATATAAAATCAGTCAAGTCAAGTTAGGGAGCATGCACTGGTACAGTGCGTTGTCACACCCACTACATGACGAAACAGTGAATTTGTGAATTTCCCATTGGGATTAATAAAGTATCTGTCTGTCTGTCTGTCTGTCTGTCTGTCTGTCTGTCTGTCTGTCTGTCTGTCTGTCTGTCTGTCTGTCTGTCTGTCTGTCTGTCTGTCTGTCTGTCTGTCTGTCTGTCTGTCTGTCTGTCTATCTATCTATCTATCTATCTATCTATCTATCTATCTATCTATCTATCTATCTATCTATCTATCTATCTATCTATCTATCTATCTATCTATCTATCTATCTATCTATCTATCTATCTATCTATCTATCTATCTATGAGCCAGCTCGGCATCCTGGTTGGCAACCCCCCAGGCAGACACGCGGTCCAGTCCCACCCTCCGGAAATGACCCTCTATCTGCCGCAGCCAGGTGTTAAGTGGGTGACGCCTTGGCCTGGTCCAGCCACTCGGGTCCCCAACAATGAGGACCTTACGAGCTGCATCACCCTCGGGGAAACGTGCCACATGGCCATAGTGCCATAACTGATGCTCCCTCACAATGCAGGTAATGTGCCTCATTTGGGACTTCACGAGCAACTGCTAATTCGACACAAAGTCAAACCAACAGTACCCAAGGATTTTCCGGAGAGACATAGCACCAAAGGAGTCCAGTCTTCATCTCAGGTCACTGGATAGCATCCATGTCTCACAACCATATAGCAAGACCGGAAGTAGCAGGACTCTAAAGACTTGGACCTTCATCCTTTTGCATAGATATCGGGAGCACCACACACCCCTTTCCAGCGACCTCATGACCCCCCATGCTCTCCCAGTCCATCTACTGACTTCATAGGAAGAGTCACCAGAGACATGAATGTCACTACCAAGGTAAGTAAACCTCTCGACAAAGTTGACATTCTCTCCGCAGACCGACACACTGCTGATGGCTGTGCCCAAGAGGTCATTAAAGGCCTGGATCTTGGTTTTTATCCAGGACACTCGCAAGCCCAGACACTCTGACTCCTCGCTCAGTCTCTCAAGCTCCCCGATCAGAGCCTCCATTGACTCCGCAAAGATCACAGCATCGTCAGCAAAGTCGAGATCTGTAAGTCTTTCTTCACCAACAGATGCCCCACAGCCGCTGCACCCCACGACCTTGCCCAACACCCAGTCCATACAAGCATTGAACAAAGTAGGAGCAAGAACACACCCCTGACGAACCCCAGAATCAACTGGGAAACACGCAGAGGTTCTGCCTCCACTTTGCACAGTACCAGTGTACAGGCCGGCCAAGATATCCAGCAACCTCGAGGGGATCCCGCGGACCCTTAGGATGTCCCACAGGGCAGCTTGACCAACTGAGTCGAATGCCTTACAAAAATCGACAAAGGCTGCAAAGAAACTCTGCCGATATTCACGTTTGCGCTTCATGAGAACCCTCAGTGCTAGGATGCAGTCAATGGTAGATGACTTAGCCGTAAAACCAGACTGTTCCGTTCGCTGGTAAATGAGCAAGTGATCACAGATCCTATTGAGGACGACCCTAGCAAGGACCAGAGCGCAGTGGTATCCCCCTGTAGTTGCCGCAATCCAGACAATCACCCTTCCCTTTCCAGATTGGGACGGTAAGCCCCATCTTCCAGTCTCTTGGGATGATGCCAGTCTCCCAAATGGAAGGAAAGATTGCTTGCAATGCCAGGAGGACAGCCTTACCAACAGCCTGAAGAAGTTCACCCCGGATACCACAGATTCCTGGAGCCTTTCCTCCTCTCAGCTGGTTCACCACCTGTGCAATCTCAGTGAGACTGGGTGGTTCACAGCTAATTGGAGGATCAGCCTCAAGAACCGTGGACCCAGAGATATCCAACGTCCTAGTCGGAGGATCAGCTTTGAACAACTGCTCAAAGTAGCCAGCCCAGCGGGTCACAACTGCAGTGTCATCCGTAAGGACCGTTCCATCAGCTGCCCTGACTGCAACTCTGGTATATAAAATAAAAATAATATAAACTTTAAAATCCATCCAATGCCATGGTACAATAAGATCAGCAATAATAAACACAGTGAAGTGTGACAGCTATCAAATGCTGGGGTATGGAGTGTAAAATGATGTGGGTTTAGTATAATAAATTGCACATAATCAATTGCTGAAGGACATGTAAATAGATATTGCATGTATTCTGATAAAATAGCATATCAGCCTGACCGAAAGAGGAAATGTCTGAATTCAACAGTGTCACATCTTTTGGAAAGAAGCTGTTTTTAAATTTTTGTGTGTGTGCGTGTTTGTGCCTGTGTGTAAATTGACCTGAAGCGCCTGCCCAGTGGGAGGAGTTGAAACAGATGGTGTCCAGGGTGTGTATTGACTTTTATTTCTGTATACAGTACAACCCCAAAATTCGCGGAGGTTATGTTCCTAGAGCACCTGCAAATTGTGAAAAACAGCAAATTATGGATGTGGTTAAAAAAATGGCTATTTTTATAGTTTATACCCTAAATATGCCCCCAAAACACTTCAATTTCATTTCAACCTAAGCTTAATACATTACCTAAAAAAAAATGTACTGCTATGTCTCCCTCAGTGCTAGAATGTAAAATATTGATGTTACCGCTATATGTACTGTAATTCATGCAAGTGCGTTTTCATTGCTGGAAGCCTTAGAAGGTGCAGGGCGTTTTGGCGGCATCTTGGGGCTTTAACCCTTAAACTGCCACCTACTTAGGGGTTTATGCATCCCTGGACACCAAATACTTTTTTGCTGCACTTTTTAAGTAAACATCACAATTCACCAAGAAAAACTGAAATTTTTAATGGAACACATTTTTTTTCATGCAAAGAGCATCACAATTACTGCAACACTGATCATTTTACACGCTGCTAATGAACTGTAAAAACTATTTTAAAAAACAACTGGAACAATATGTACAAGATGCCATGGATGAAATTCAGTAAATCACCGAGCCAACTGCGCTTGAACTGGCTGCATGCAAGCACACAGAGGTAAACGCTAATACTTGCAGGCTAGTTTAGTTCAGTGGCTGAATCCCAGAGGCAGTGAGGCTGCAATGCTGCAGGGGCTGGCAGTGGTCATGAGCTGGCTGCTCAACGAATGTATGGCACTGACTGATCAGCTCTGGCGTGCTGGTAAATTGCACTGGGAACCGACAATTGCCGGTTGCGGCCTTCAATGAATGTACGTCGCCGAATATACTCGGGTCCTACGTGCTGGCAAATGGCACTGGGAAATGACTATAGCCGGTTGCGGCGATTTAAGGATTAAGAAGAATAAAACGGAACACACGAGAACACTCAGCTGGAGATGCGTCACAGGGCAGCAGTCAATCAGCAGCAAGGAGAAATGAATAATGCTGTAGCGGTCCGGTGCCACTAAGATTCACACCATCAAGAAGACGGTGATTTATTTATTTTTATGGTGGAGATTCCAGGGACGCACCCAGCCTTGACCTGACCTGCACACACTCACAAACAGAGACATAAACAAAGCAAACCGGTAATCAAACAGCAAATAAAGAATGGAATGAAAATGAAAACAATGATACCACCTCTGTTCCCCTTACGGCGTTTATACATTAAATACAACAAAGCACCATCAAAACACACATGGTAAAGTCCATGAAAAATGGCAGCGGATGAAATGTAATGATGAAAATAGATAGTCCAGAGATCCGCACGTTGAATGGGAATATAAAAATAGTCCTACCAGTAGTTCCTGAAATGGTGAAGACGGGTGGACGGGTCCAGGAGTGCTCCTTTCTTCGCAGGATGGCAATGAATCGACTTACAGTCCTCATGTACACAGGCAAACAGCAGACAATCCAGACCCCAACCACGAAACAATCCAGGACAAAACGAATAAGTACAGGTAACTCAACAGAAGGCAGGCAGAGAGACAGGAACTTGAAACACAAGTTACAAAAACTTTTTCTTTTGGTCACCGGCCCCCTTTTTAAAAGCCGCGCTAACATCCTTTGATCCCAACAGCCCCTGCACCCTCAGCAGAAGACCAATCAGAGCCACTGCAGGGACTGCTGCGAGTTACAGTTTCAAATTCTAGTAGAGTACAACGCTCTCAGATTGGCAACTTTCACCATCCCAAGCTGTGATTTCCTCTATGGTTGCTTCCTATTCTCTCTACAGTGCAGTATTGCCACGTGAAAAGCCATAAAAATTGCGGAGGATATTTGCGGTTTCTGCTAACAATTATTAGTTAGGTTTTAAGGAAAATTCCACAAACGACTGAGGCCGCGAACCCTGAACCGCGTCTTTGCGGGGTCTACTGTATTCTTTTCCCTTTTCACATAGTAAGTCTTGTGAAGGTGTCCTAGAAGTGGCATCTGCATTCCAACAATGTCTTATGCTGTTTTCATGACACCCTGGAGGACTTTACCAGTTTTGTTATAGCTTCTGTACCAGGATGTCATGCAGTTTGTTAGGATGATTTTTATGGTGAATCTGTAAAAGATAGGCAGCATGGTGGCGCAGTGGGTAGCGCTGCTGCCTCGCAGTTGGGAGACCTGGGGACCTGGGTTCGCTTCTCGGGTCCTCCCTGCGTGGAGTTTGCATGTTCTCCCCGTGTCTGCATGAGTTTCCTCCGGGCACTCCGGTTTCCTCCCACAGTCCAAAGACATGCAGGTTAGGTGGATTGGCGATTCTAAATTGGCCCTAGTGTGTGCTTGGTGTGTGGGTGTGTTTGTGTGTGTCCTGCGGTGGGTTGGCACCCTGCCCGGGATTGGTTCCTGCCTTGTGCCCTGTGTTGGCTGGGATTGGCTCCAGCAGACCCCCGTGACCCTGTGTTCGGATTCAGCGGGTTGGAAAATGAATGGATGGATCTGTAAAAGATAACAAACGTTTGGGGTAGGTTGGCTTTCCTTAGTCTCCTCAGAAAGTAAAGGCATTGTTGTGCTTTACCCACCACTGCTGATGTCAGACTATAAGAAGTCCTCTTTGTTAGTGACATTCAGGAACCTAAAGCAGTGAGCGGTCTTCACATCCTCTCCATTGATGTGAACAGGATTGTATGTTGTCTTAGTTGTCCTAAAATCCACAATAATGTCCTTGTTCTTTTTAGTGTTTAAGACCAGGTTATTGTTGGCACACCACTTTGTCAGGTTCTGAACCTCCTCTCTACATGCAGCTTCATTGTTGTTTGTTATGAGTCCAATGACTGTTGTGTCATCCTTAAACTTGATAATAGTGTTTGAGAGTGGATGGTTTGACAGTCAGGCGTGAAGTTTGGATAAAGGAGGGGGGAGACAGTACACAGCCCTGGGGATGGCTAGTGCTTAGTGTAATGGTGGCGAATGTATACTTGCCCAGCCTGGTGGCTGTCAGTGAAGAAGTCCAATATTCAGTTTTATATGGAGCAAATTATCCCTAATGCTTGAAGTTTGTCAACCTACTTTTTCAGTATGATGGTATTAAACACCAAACTGTAGTCAACAAAGAACATCCTGACGTAAGTGTTGGGTTTTTTCCAGGAGGGAGAGAGCTGTATTGAGAGTCACACAGATAGCGTCCTCAGTTGATCTCTTTGCCTGGTAGTCAAACTGGTGTTGGTCTAAATCAGCGGGGAAAGTATCTTTAATCTGGATGAGTACCAGAGATTCAAAGCATTTAGAAATGATAAGAGTGAGAGCAACAAGCTGATAATCGTTGCAACAGATTATCATCGGTTTCTAGGAAAGACACAGAATGTTTCTGGTTTTGAGGCATGTAAGTACTGTACTTTGGGACAGATAGAGATTGAAAATGTATGGTCAGCACAGACCAGGGGCCTCATGTATAAACGGTGCGTACGCACAGAAATGTTGCGTACGAACCTTTCCATGCTCTAATCGCGATGTATAAAACCTAAACTTGGTGTAAAGCCACGCACATTTCCACGGTAACTCATACCTTGGCGTACGCAATTTCTCCGCTCGGTTTTGCAGACTGGCGGCACCCAGCGTCAAAGCAGTGCTACTGTTCCTGTGTGATCACCCTCTCTTTCTTAGATCCATATTCCTGACGCGGCTTTATAAATACACTGAAACTAACTGCATATTGTTTATTAGTGTATTGCATCTGATTGTAATTAACCTGCAGCAATATAATGGTCCAGGAAATAGCCATAGTATTCCAAATACAATAACTGCTTTAGCGTTGTAACTCTCACTGCATCTTCTTCTTCTTTCAGCTGCTCCCGTTAGGTGTTGCCACAGCAGATCATGTTTTTCCATATTACTCTCACTGCACCACTCGGAGTATTTATATTTGTATCTGAGTGGGGACTCACAGCAGCAGCTGATCGGAAAGAGAATTATCGGTACACAGCATGAAGCAGATGCTGCCTGAGCCAAGGCAAAACGCTTCAGAGAATTCCCTGTACAGATTTCACTGTTTAGAAAAAGTTTCATCCCAAGAACTATAAACGCACTCAATCAGTCCATCAAGTGCTCCTTGTAGAACTGTTTGTACTTTATAAGTACAATTACCTCACTGTAAACTTGCACTACAGCTATAATATTGCACAACCTGCGCCACTTTATGAAGCATGTATTTACATAGGATGATATCATTTTTTAGATGAAATTCAGCAGAAAATGTTGATTATATTATACAGCTAAAACTTTAACTTCATTTAAATAATCTGTATTGTTAATAATTAAACATGTACTACGAAGATATTTCAGTGTTCCTTAAAAGTTTTGAAGAATCGGCGTTCTAAGCTTACAGATGACTTAACGTCTATTACAGAGCTGATTGTGTGGTGATTGGGCATTTGGAGAAAGAAAAGTTAGGACAGGAATTGGAGGTTAGTACGTTTGAAAGAGACAGTACTTCTGTAATAAATTATTTAATCGAAGGTCGCACATGGCGCAGCAAGACTCTTGCGTGAGATATGAACAATCAATGCGCCACCGTGTTCCCATGTTTAATAACATGCTTTCATTCCTATCATCATGAAAATGATATCACGTATACATCTCAGTATTTTAATTATTCAGAGAGCTGAAATATCACGAATGTAATGGATTCTGTGTCCTGTCGGAGAAAGAGAAAGAACGGAAGCACGTAGTGATTCACACACACAGAGCACATAGAAGATCAAATACAGAACAAAGCATTTAACGTGCTACTTGAGAAACTAGTAAAATAAACGATTTTAAGATGAAGTTTATGATGTTCTACTTTAATGGCAAAATAAACTACGTGATTAAAGTGGAAATTTCGAGATTAAAGTTGACATTTCGTGCTTTTTTCCCCACTGTGTGCCTATTTGTTTTGTCTGTACCCTAATAAGCTTTCATATGACACTCAGACGGCGGGCTACGACTCGCCTTTTCACGGCGACTTTGATATGTGATTTCTTTTTTATTTCGGGCACTGTGCAACTTTGTGAACTTGGATCTTTCGAGTTTCTCCGACACTCTGTCACTCGATCAACTTTCTTTTGTTGATTATACCACTGTTTAAACCAACAAATAGTACATTTTTCGTTTGCCTCCACTTGGTATTCGCTGAAATTCTTATATTTCCCCCTGTGCTTTTCCCATTGTCTTTTCACAGAAGGCTATTTATATTGATTTGCATATTCAAAGAGGCGTAATTCTGGGAGGAGTTGGGGCGGAACAGAAGGCGCGTGCACGTACGTTACTTTTCACGCTGATTGGGATTTATGTAGTGGAAGAACGTGAAAGTTTGCATGCGTACAGATTCCTGCATCTGGATTTTTCTGTGCGTACGCACATTCCCACTTTTGTGCTTACGCCATGCTATAGTGTGAGTTCTACGCACGGCGTTATACATGAGGCCCCTGGAGTCTATGCCCCTGCACACTATCAGGCCCCATTGATTTCCATGTATTAGTGCCACAGAGGGCATGCTGCACCTGTTGAGTGTGCAGAACAAAAGTCTGTGAATCTTCCAGCAGTTTGAGACAGACTGAAGGTTGGTTTATTTTCTTTGTCAAACCAAGCAAAAAAGTTGTTAAGTTCCCCTTTTAGATTAGTAGTGTCGTTTGTTGATATATGATGTATGTAAATTTTCTTTTTGTAATCCGTGATGGACTGGATGCTTGGCCACATCCACTGAGGGTTTAAGTTACTGTTAAAGTCCTCCTCTATCTGTAGTTTGTAGCTGTATTTTGAAGACCTGATACCTCTCTTAAGGTTTGGTCTGGCAACAATGTAGGCTGAGGTGTCTCCCAATTTAAAAGCCATATCTCTTGCCCCAAGCAGCTGTTTGACTTCTCTGTTTGTTTGTCCATGATTTCTCATTTGGGTATACTCTGTACACCTCCAGGTCTGTCTGATGATTAAATATGTTTCATTGTGTGTGTTCAAAACAGCTATGGAGTTAAGAGGTACAGTAGCTCCCTCAGGCCAGACTTTAACTGTCCTGATGGTTGGCTTAGCACCGTTATGAAGGGCTTTGTGCACTTGGGACAATAAACAAGGAGAGGTGGTTTGATTGTCCCAAGATGTGAGAAATGTTTGGACCTATAAGAGACCTTCATGTTAGTATAAACATGATCAAACATGCTTTTCCCCCTGGTTGGGAATCCAACATGTTGATAGAACCTGGAAAAAACATTTGTAAGGCTCACTTGTTTGAAATCACCAGCAATGATGAAAACTGCATCCAGGTGTCTGTTTTGTTGTGTACTGATTGTGTCTTATATGTGTCCAAGTGCTCGCCTAACATTAGCCTTTGGTGGTATGTATACTGCCATGATGACAACTGGCAAATGAAACAGTCTACACTTAAGCATTAGGTATTCCAGATATAGAAACCAAAATTTATCAGCTATGGTTGTGTTCGCGCACAGTGTTTCATTCATTCATTCATATATATATATATATATATATATATATATATAATCTCTCTCTCTTTCTCTCTCTGTCTCTCTAATCCTAAGCCTACAGTATGTGACATTTTTATGTCACGCTTTAAATCTGGCTTATTTTAAAACTTACATATATATGTTTGCTATCATTCTTTTTAGAATTTATCAAACTTTAATGTGATGTTTTTAGATTTTCAGATTCTTATTCCGTTTTTAAATTATAAACTAAAAAATACCAAGAACTCACGTCGTGAGGGACGAGACTTTGTGCCAAGAGATTTAACCATGCCCAGGGCCGGAAATAAAAGACAAAGAGTAGGACAGCTGCTGTACAGGCTTATAAATGTTTGAAGTGCCGCGCAAGATGCAGATCACTTGGCATGGCAGCAGCAAGCCAGCAGCTGATTGAGCAAAGAGGAGGTAAAAAAAAAAAAATCTGTATTTGTTTCCCATTATATCACCGTTTAAGAGGGGGTTTCGGAGGAACAACCATATCTCCTTGAGGTGCGCTCAGCCCCGCTCTTCACAGCGTGAGCGGAAAAGACGCGAAGTGGCTGGCGTGTAGCACAGGCCGGAGGGGTTGGAGAGCGAAGTGAGCTAGGGGCGAACCCCCTAGTGTGTGTGTGTGTGTGTGTGTGTGTATATATATATATATATATATATATATATATTCATATGAAAAAGTGTGGTAACCCCTCTTAATTCTTTGGATTTTTGTTTATCATTGGCCGAGCTTTCAAAGTAGCAACTTCCTTTTAATATATGACATGCCTTATGGAAACAGTAGTATTTCAGCAGTGACATTAAGTTTATTGGATTAACAGAAAATATGCAATATGCATCATAACAAAATTAGATAGGTGCATAAATTTGGGCACCCCAACAGAGATATTACATCAATAATTAGTTGAGCCTCCTTTTGCAAATATAACAGCCTCTAGACGCCTCCAATAGCCTTTGATGCGTGTCTGGATTCTGGATGGAGGTATTTTTGACCATTCTTCCATATAAAATCTCTCCAGTTCAGTTAAATTTGATGGCTGCTGAGCATGAACAGCCTGCTTCAAATCATCCCATAGATTTTCGATGATATTCAAGTCAGGGGACTGTGACGCCATTCCAGAACGTTGTACTTCTCCCTCTGTATGAATGTCTTTGTAGATTTCGAACAGCGTTCTGGGTCATTGTCCTGTTGGAATATCCAACCCCTGTGTAACTTTAACTTTGTGACTGAACATTGTCCTGAAGAATTTGTTGATACTGGGTTGAATTTCTTGGAATGTGGTGTTCTTCTTCCACCATGCAAAGCGCTTTTTGTTATGACCAAATAACTCTATTTTTTTCTCATCAGTCTAAAGCACTTTGTTCCAAAATGAATCTGGCTTCTCTAAATGAGCATTTGCATACAACCAGCGACTCTGTTTGTGGCGTGAGTGCAGAAAGGGCTTCTTACTTATCACCCTGCCATACAGATGTTCTTTGTGCAAATTGCGCGGAATTGTAGAACGATGTACAGATACACCATCTACAGCAAGATGTTCTTGCAGGTCTTTGGAGGTGATCTGTGGGTTGTCTGTAACCATTCTCACAATCCTGCACATATGCCGCTCCTGTATTTTTCTTGGCCTGCCAGACCTGGGTTTAACAGTAACTGTGCGTGTGGCCTTCCATTTCCTGATTACATTCCTTACAGTTGAAACTGACAGTTTAAACCTCTGAGATACCTTTTTGTAGCCTTCCCCTAAACCATGATACTGAACAATCTTTGTTTTCAGATCTTTGGAGAGTTGCTTTGAGGATCCCATGCTGTCTCTCTTCAGAGGAGAGTCAAAGGGAAGCACAACTTGCAACTGACCACCTTAAATACCTTTTTTCATGATTGGACACACCTGTCTATGAAGTTCAAGGCTTAACGAGCTAATCCAACCAATTTGGTGTTGCAAGTAATCAGTATTGAGCAGTTACATGCATTAAAATCAGCAAAATTACAGGGGCACCCAAATTTTTGCACAGCCCGTTTTTCACATTTGATTTAATTTCATACAATTAAATACTGCTTCACTAATAATCTTTGTTCGGAAAACACCCCATTACTCAGATGTTCCTAGGAAATGAAAGACATACAACTGTTATCTTTTTTGTTGAAAGTAAATTATTATGCAGGCTGAGAGGGCTTCCCAAACTTTTTCATATGACTATATATATAATATATATATATAATATAATATATGTTGCAAAGTTTTACTGTCAAATAATGCAAAGAGTACGCGATACGTGTTTCGCCCTAATTCAGGGCTCATCGGACGTCACACTCACTGCACCCCTCTTGGGGAATTGAACTTCGGACGTCAGCATTAGAGGTGAAGCCTCTTACATTGCGCCACTGCGTGTGGTTCGTTTATTTGACAGCATGTAGATCGGGGTATTTACATTCATGGCGTTCGTAATCTGAATCACAATCTGATTGTACGAACTACACCACACGAGATCTGCTTCTCGCAACTGAAAGAGGGCACCGAGGCGGATGTTTGCTGGCTTGCAGACCAACCACAGGCGTTACCTGGTAGGTGACCACCCATACAATCAGATTGTGATTCAGAATACGAATGCCATGTGTATATATATATGCATTATATAAAATAAGCACAAAGTCCGCCGTCTGATTTCTTAATAGAGTTGAATGTTCTGTTGATTCTGAGTATCTCATTATGTCTGTAGTGCATACTGCTAAAGGTACTCATATTAAATGTGGTATGCTATTCGTGTGGCCAGTCAATTGCTTCTGCTTTATGTTTCATTTGCAAAAAACTAATTCTTAGTACAGAGCATATATGTAGCATAATATTAATAAATATAGAAAAATACTAATTTCATTTTTGAGATTTAGAGGTGTTTACTTTTTCTTTTGTAGGCCTTTTTTTTTAATCCCTAAATATTGATATATCAAAATGTTCTTTCCTAGCAGATACCTACTGGCCTTGATGTATTATCCTGCCAAATTGAAGCATTTTAACTAAAGAGGAAATATTGTCTATGTTGATAAGTGAGTGAATGAGTGAGTTTGTCAGCTTTGCATTATATATAGATACGCAGTGCATACCAAAAGACTTCACATATACAGTACATGTTTAGAGGAAAAAAGTTGTTTTTCATGTAATTATTATTGATTGCAAACTTATTAAAGATAAAGAAAAGTTTGATATTATTTGAGATTTCAGCCTTTATATCTGCAAAGTCTAAAATGTCCATATTAAAGTATGGAGGAAAAATGCCAAAAATTCTTAAAATCTTCAATTATCTTTGGCAGAAAAGAGTTACATTTCTGACATTAAAGATGCACCAACTGATCAGCCACACTAGCTGACATTCAGCATTTAATGCTTGCTAACTGCAAAGTGGCAAGCATAAAAGCAGTGTGTTGAAGCAGGGAAATCGCCATTTAGCTGTGTACTGGCACATTTTGGGTAATAAGCAAGTTTAAGTAACATTAACTTCTTGAAACAAGTGAAAACACATAGTACGTTACAAAGAATGCAACAAGCACACTTAATTTTTATTAGAAGAATTGATGCCATTTAATGTGTTCCCCTCACACTTTTATTTTGTTATATATGGTAGGTGGCAACTTCAAAGCTGGTATGTTTCAGAACTTAGTAAGTGGCTGTCCTCATTTTTTAACCTTTTTTTTTTTTTTTTTATAATTTTTTTCTAGTAACTCGCATGTGCTTAGCCCACAATTTAAAGAATAACAATGGGTCGATTTCAAGTCTTGGCTGATAATTTGATGCATCTTTACCTAATATATACATTTATCAGAAAAATAATTATCTTGTATTCTAGATGATTTAAAAAAAATTGTTTAGCATATGTATGTATAAAAAAGAAAGACTCACCCAACATTATGATTTGTGGTGCTATATGTTGGTATTTTGGTAATAAAATATAGTTGAAAGTCAAATTTGGATTACTTGTATTAGATCAAATAATGTAGAATATTGTTACATTACATTACTTGCATGTCTTTAGGAAAAACCACACAGACACAAGGAGAGTGTGAAAACTCCAGTCTGACAATATCATAGCGTGAGATTCCAACCCAGAATTATTGACTGTGCCATTATACTGCCCTCAGCAGAATTTCATGCACTTGGATTTTTTTTTTTAACAGTCCAAGCCTTGGGAAGTTACAAAATTCTGTATACATTTTTGAACAATTTTTCCTTGTTTTATACATATTTTCACAATGTTTATAGTAAAATTTAATCTGTGCTTTTCCATACAGAAAAGCATTCAAGAAAATACAGGTAAACTGGATTTACAATTGTGAGCCTATAATATAATGTTCAATATGCTGTTTATCGAATGTATCATGTTTAGTTTAAATAACATAATTATGTTGAAAAGAAACACAGAACAAACCATCTCGCTAATTGAAACTTAGCAAAAACAATGGTGTAAACATCATTTTGTGGAAATAACAAAATAAGCTGTAATTTGATTAGCTTCTTAAAATTAAAAATTAAAAAATTAAATTAAAATATTGCAGTTTTTTTTTTATTTTATCTTGATATGGTCTAAAAACACATTAAAGATTGAAGATCAGCACCATATATACCATAAACCTAGTGTATCTTTTTCACATTAATATGTACCCTAGGTTCTTGTCTATAAGCCGGACTCATGTATAAGCCGGAGACCAAAAATCATACGAATTTTTAAAATAAAATCGTATCATAGATAAGCCGGACTCATGGATAAGCCGAACGTACTATAACCTATAACTAATAGAAGGGAGGGAGGTCAGTGGTCTCACTCGCACCCATTTAATTTCTTTAAGGGGGGAGAGAGTGTGAGATATTGGCGTCTCTCTCACTCCCCGCATGGCGCGGTTGGAGCGGCCGGAGCGCGTTCTTTCTGCTCTGGGCGTCGCCGAGTCAACACGCGCGCGTAGCGGTCATTTAAATTGTGATTTTATATGTAAGCATATTTAAATATATATCGCGGATTTTTTGCTGGTTCGCGGATTTCTGCGGACAATGGGTCTTTTAATTTCTGGTACATGCTTCCTCAGTTGGTTTGCCCAGTTGATTTCATACAAGGGACGCTATTGGCAGATGGCTGAGAAGCTACCCAACTTACTTTTCTCTGTCTCTCTTGCGCTGACTATCTGTGATCATGACGTATGGGGACTGAGCAGGGGGGCTGTTTGCACACCTAGACGATACGGACGCTCGTCTAAAAATGCTGAAAGATTATCTTCACGTTGCTATCTTTTGTAAAGCTGATTCCTGAAAAGACATGCTGCACAGTGCTTCGCATACTTAAAAGCTCGAAGGGCACGTATTGATTTTTGACTGATAAACAAACTCTGTCTCTCTCTCTCTTCCTGCTCCTGACGGAGGGGGTGTGAGCTGCCGCCTTCAACAGCTTTGTGCCGCGGTGCTTCGCATACTTAAAAGCCAAACAGACATATTGATTTGTTTGCTTCACTCCTTTGAAGAGGAAGATATGTTTGCATTCTTTTAATTGTGAGACGGAACTGTCATCTCTGTCTTGTCATGGAGCACAGTTTAAACTTTTGAAAAAGAGACAAATGTTTGTTTGCAGTGTTTGAATAACGTTCCTGTCTCTTTACAACCTCCTGTGTTTCTGCGCAAATCTGTTACCCAAGCATGACAATATAAAAATAACCATATAAACATATGGTTTCTACTTCGCGGATTTTCTTATTTCGCGGGTGGCTCTGGAACGCAACCCCCGCGATGGATGTATAAGCCGGACTTATGTATAAGCCGATATTCTATTTTTTCATTTTCACAACTTTTTTCCTTAGATAAGCCGCGGCTTATAGACAAGAACTTAGGGTAATATGAAATTTTACCAAAGGAAACTGTTTTTACCCCAAAATGTAACAATTTCATGAATAGTGCCTCCAAAGAAAATTCTCAGAGAGCATGTTTTTTCAACCATTTTTATGTTATGTCCCCCTTACATAATTTTGAGTTTCCATTGTATTTATTGTATTCAAAACCTTGCCTGCCATGCTGGCAACAGTGTCTGTCAATAAGTAAACATTGTTATCTCGCCTTCTGTGTTTGACCGTTTTATATAAGGAAAGTCAAAGCTCCTAATTCATTAGAACATAAATACATGTATATGTGTATATTGTAAATATATTTTTTAATTATTTAAATTCTTTGTAATTGTTCCCATTATGTATTTGCATATATGTGCCTTTTATGACTCTGTGACAGTATATCTAATCCTTTTATTGCCAGTTTTCTTAATGTGAAGAAATCCAGCTAGTCAGTCTGATGACATTTATTTGGATGAGTGGTCTAAAATAAATTATGAAATGGAAAAGTTAAACTATTTCTAACCATGAGTAAAATACAATATCTTTACAATGCTTTTGATATCTCAAGTCAGAACAGTTTTGAAAAAGTTATAAAAATTCTTGGAACATAATTACTAAACAAATCTAACAGTTAAAAGAACGTAGTAAAAGAATAAACATTTGTCTACAACGGCACACAAATAAATGCTGTCATTTCTTTTATATTCCAAACACTGTCACATACCTTGTTTAGAGACCTGAATGAACGATTGCTTACAAGGATAATTTATACAACTAAAGATAAACATGATAAATATTGTATAGAAATTAGGTGATCTTTTAGAACAGTTCTTTATTTAACCCTGTACATACTTGCATTTGATCATTGATGTAAACAATGTGGGAAACTTTATAAGTTAAACACTGCAAACTGCTGTTTCTTAAAGTGTACAGTAAGGACACAGGGACAAAACAGAACACTAAATGGGATGGAATAACACAACGCTAACTTAATCATTCAGGACAGACTTTCTCACATTCGTCACCTATTAAATAAAAATGCAAACTCAATATGAAAATAAAATCTGCAGTAATAGCTGAGACACAAACTTTGAAAAATTTGGGGGAGACAAAAACATTTTGAAGGATTATGCTTTTATTCCTGCTTGTGACGTAGCGAAGAGTGCATGAAATGAAAGGACGAGAGCTTACACTCCACACGAACATCACACTTCTAATGTGATGTGAATTACTGGGTAGTGTGGTTGTTTGATCGCTGACAAACCACAAGTATTTGCTGGGAACAAGTTAAGTAGGCAGAAGTGTGCTTTGAAATACGGTAGTCACTGCAGTTCCTAAGCCCCTTGGATGAAGTACTGCTTCACCTGTCATCCTGGGAAAATCAAACCATTTGCATGTAACAGCACTACCCTACCTGTTTTATGCGCTTTCTCTTCTGATACTCACTTTGATTTTTCTTGTTCAACACTGCCAGGCTACTGGACAGAGTCGACATAGTCATGCTTAGAAAGAATGCTGGAGATTTTGTGGATTTTATTTAATGTTCAGAAGAACTTGTGAAAATTTACCTAGAAGTCAGTAGAAAAGTCAGCAGAAGGCGCCACAGTCACCTGAGAAGAATGGCTGCCTTTAACATTTTGCAGTTAAATAGACACACAGACACCTTAATGAATAATGTTTAGGTTTTAGTTTGTGTTCATGCATTATTGCTCCAATCTTGTAATTTAAACTGATAAATAAGATACCAGATGATATTTTAAACTGACATTGTAATATTAATCACACCAAATAACAATGCACAAAGTTAGTGCTTAGCTGTGTGTTTTACTATCATTTTGTGGCTCCCTAATAAGTGTAAAACAAATTGATATAAAAAAATAAATGTACAGTATTTCATATTTGCAGTAAGCATATGTTATACAATGTATTGGCAGAGATGAGTGCCTTAAGAATGGGAAAGGTGCTATATAAACAAATTATTATTAGATACTCTCTTCAAATGGTAGTGTTTTTGTTACCATAAAAAAGTAAATGCTATTAAATAATGTACAGAATACATATTGCCTAACATCTTGTTGAAAAACAATGAGAATATTGATTTTGCCTGTGCAGTGAGTGATAACTACATTAGTAATAAACAAAATTAACATTCTGACTCTCCTTTCAAGCATTGTTTTTGATACAAATTCCTTAGCAGAAACTGCTGTCACTTTATCTAATTTTAACTCCACATTTGACAGTTATAGTGCAAATTTGACATTTGTAGAGCTTTTTTCTAGCACTCGTTAGTTTCAGATAACCAAGATCTACCTTTAAAATCTTCTCTCTGTTATACTGCTGAGATTTCCAAATAATTAATGACTTATGGAAAAAGCGTTGCATGTCTTTTTTTAAGTTTGCATTTCTGTAAGGTTTTTAGAACATCATGTTCTCATTTCAAAGACATTAGTAACAGAGAATGCCCCCCCCCATCAGCAAAAACATTACAGCTTGCTTAAAAAAGGAAACTTCTGAAAGATTTCTGCTTGCCTTAAATTTAACTCTTTCTAGTTTATTTAGCATTGATGATATTTTGATTTACTGTTTGTCATTTTCAATGAAAATATTCAGTATATTCAAAAAAATTTAATACCTGAGGTATTTGCATAATTCAGAAGGGGGGGGGTGCAGATGTATTCATTTTTTTTAAAATTTATTTTAATAGTGGTGTCCTTGGCTGTTCCCATGGATTTGGGAGGGTCTTTGCTCAAAAGGTCGACTCCTTTCCTGAGCTACACTGTCCTACCTGTGGCACTTCTCTCTGCTTTTTAGAATCAAACCCTCACACAACATAGTATATCATTTCCTTTTGTTCTCCAAACCTCTTGTTTCAGGGAAGCAATTTGATGCCTAGTGTGCTGTATATACAGCTTGTTTTTTATCTTTATCTATCTATCTATCTATCTATCTATCTATCTATCTATCTATCTATCTATCTATCTATCTATCTATCTATCTATCTATCTATCTATCTATCTATCTATAGTAAAATATTAATATATGGTCACAGATGGCTGGGGTTCTTGTCCGGCTGGGACGCCTTATTCTATGGACGGGGAGCAATCCTGGTCAGGACAGTACCTCCCCTGGAACACATCGCGGGCATGGGATTTTGGCTCTCAAGCCTTTTGGGGTCCATGGCCACTATGTTGCAGTGGTTCCTGAGCCCATGTGGGCGGTTCTTCTGCTACACCCAGAAGTGCTGCCGGAAATGGGTTGTCAAACACCTGGAGCACTTCCGGGTGGGCTATAAAAGGAGCCAGAGTCGGGAGGAGGGAGACAAAGCTTGCCAGGAGAAGTGGTGGAGGAGGGAGACAACGCTTGCCAGGAGAAGTGGTGGAGGAGAGAGAAAGAGAAGGAAAAACAATTGTATTTTGGTGCTTGTGTTTGGGACTGTGTTGCTATGCTTGTGGGAGATGGGGAAGACATTTCCCACAAGGGGTAAAAAAAAGAATAAAATTCCTGTGTGCTTTAAACTTGTGTCCTACATCTTTCTGTGTCAGGGCTGTCCTTTACAATATACAGTCAAAGTAAAAAGTATGTGAACCTCTAGGAATTATCTATATTTATGTCTAATTCCCATATAAAACATGGTCGTATCTTCATGTCAGTCACAATAATGTACAGACATAGGTTCCTATAACTAAAGATGCACAGATTTTCAGAGAATTTTTGACCATATTGAATAAATTATTCAGACTGTGAAATTGAAGATTGGAAAAAGTAAATGCACCCTAAGCTAACGACTTTTTAAAAAGCTCATTGCAGTCAGAATTTAGCACACCTGGAGTCCAATGAAATGAGTTCAGAGGTATGGCCTAGAATTACTTTGATTGATAAAAAACACTATAAAGTTTGAGTTTGAGCTTTTGACAAGAAGCATTTCCAGATGGGAATCATGCCTCGCACAAAAGAGCTGTCCGAAGAGCTACGGTCGAGAATTGTTAATCTACATAAGGCTGGAAAGGGTTACAAAGTCATCTCAAAGATTTTAGATATTCATCAGTCTACTGTTAGGCAAGTTGTCTATAAATGGAGACAATTTGGTATTGTGGCTACTCTGCCTAGAAGTGGGCGCCCTGCCAAGATGACCCCAAGAGCTCAATGCAATGTCAGCAATGAGGTAAAGAAGAACCCTAGAGTGACAGCAAAGGACTTGAAGAAGTCAGTAGAACTGGCTAACATCTCTGTTCATGAGTCAACTATACACAAAACATTGAACAAGAAAGGAGTCCATGGCAGGACACCAAGAAGGAAGCCACTGCTATCAAAAAAGAACATTTCTGAATGCCTGAAGTTTGCGAAAGAGCACTTGGACATTCCACAATGATACTGGGAAAATGTTTTGTGGAGTGATGAAACCAAAATTGAACTATTTGGGAGGAACAAGCAGAACTTCATTTGGCGTAAAAAGGGCATTGCATATCAACATCAAAACATCATCCCTACAGTAAAGTATGGTGGAGGAAACATCATGATTTGGGCCTGCTTTGCTGCGTCAGGGCCTGGACAGCTTGCCATCATTGAGGGGAAAATGAATTCACAAGTTTGTAAACAAATTCTCCAGGATAATGTGAGGGTGTCTGTCCATCAACTTAAGCTCAGAAGAGGCTGGGTGATGCAGCAGGACAGTGACCCCAAGCATTGCAGCAAATCCACAGCACAATGGCTTCAGAAGAACAAATTCCGCCTTTTTGGAGTGGTCCAGTCAGAGCCCAGATCTCAATCCTATTGAGATGCTGTGGAATGACTTGAAGAGAGCCATACACAGAAGACAACCAAAGAATATGGAAGAGTTAAGGCAGTTCTGCAGGAAAGAATGGGCAAAATTCACCCTGCATGATGTGCAGGTCTGATCTGCAGTTACAGGAAGCGCCTGGTTGAGGTCATTGCTGCCAAAGCAGGGTCAACCAGTTATTAAATCCCAAGGTTCACTTACTTTTTCCACTACCACTGTGAATGTTGAATGCGTTTGTAAAATAAAGACATGAAAGAGTAGAATTTTTTTGTGTGTCGTTGGCTTAAGCTCATTGTGTATATCAGTACCTGTGACTAAGATCAGATCACTTTTTATGATCAATTTATGCAGTAAACCAGATAATTCCAAAGGGTTCACATACTTTTTACTTTGACTGTATATAATTTTGTGTGTCTCACTTAGGAATTAACACTCTACTGTATCTTTTTTAGCCTTTTTTTAACACAAACTTTCTTGAACAACTTTATGGCTCCTTCAGATAGATGACTGCTTCACTTCTTTTTAGTAAAGATTTGTAGGATTTATGTGGTGTTGTATTATTGTACTGTAGATGTGTTTAGAAGAAGCATTTCCCTTAAGTGACTTTAAAGATCAGGATATATTACAATTACGTGTCTATGTAGGTTGCTGAGAGTTGTGTTGATGTTACCGGTGTTCCCAGAAGGAGGTGTTTCATCTCGCTGAGCACCCTGGATATAAAGAGGCGTTTGTTAGAGGAATCTGTGAGCAAGTGGCATACCATCCGTGGTCTAGCAACCCACGTACTGCTTACAGAGGAATTGAAGCATTACGCACATCTGAATCTGTTCTTGGGAGAGTCACAGTCAGGGCAGCTGATGGAATGGTCCTTATGGATGACACTGCAGTTGTGACCCACTGGGCTGGCTACTTTGAGCAGTTGTTCAAAGCTGATCCTCCGGCTAGGACGTTGGATATCTCTGGGTCCACGGTTCTTGAGGCTGATCCTCCAATTAGCTGTGAACCACCCAATCTCACTGAGATTGCACAGGTGGTGAACCAGCTGAGGTGGGGAAAGGCTGCAGGGATCTGTGGTATCCGGGGTGAACTTCTCCAGGCTGTTGGTAAGGCTGTCCTCCTGGCATTGCAAGCAATCTTTGCTACCATTTGGGAGACTGGCATCATCCCAACTGACTGGAAAACGGGACTTGTTGTCCCTATCTATCTATCTATCTGTCTATCTGGAAAGGGAAGCGTGATCGCCTGGATTGCAGCAACTACAGAGTATAACACTGCTGTCTGTGCCGGGTAAGGTCCTTGCTAGGGTCGTCCCCAATAGGATCCGTGATCACTTGCTCACCTACCAGCGACCAGAACAGTCTGGTTTTACGCCTAAGAAGTCTACCATCGACCGCATCCTGGCACTGAGGGTTCTCATGGAGCGCAAATGCGAATATCGGCAGTGTTTGCAGCCTTTGTCAATTTTCGCAAAGCGTTCGACTCATTTGATCGAGCTGCCCTGTGGGACATCCTGAGGATTCATGGAATCCCCTCAAGGTTGCTGGATATCATGGCCAGCCTGTACACTGGTACTGTGAGTGCTGTGCAGAGTGGAGGCAGGACCTCTGCGTTTTTCCCAGTTGATTCTGGGGTTCGTCAGGAGTGTGTTCTTGCTCCTACTCTGTTCAATGCTTGTTTGGACTGGGTGTTGGGCAAGGTCGTGGGGTCCAGCGGCTGTGGGGCATCTGTTGGTGAAGAAAGGTTCACGGATCTTGACTTTGCTAACGATGCTGTGATCTTCGCGGAGTCAATGGAGGCTCTGACCGGGGTGCTCGAGAGACTGAGCGAGGAGTCTGAGTGTCTGGGGTTGCGAGTGTCCTGGATAAAAACCAAGATCCAGGCCTTTAATGACCTGTTGGACACAGCCATCAGCAGTGTGTCTGTTTGCGGAGAGAATGTTGACTTTGTTGAGAGGTTTACTTACCTTGGCAGTGACATTCATGTCTCTGGTGACTCTTCCTATGAAGTCAGTAGACGGATTGAGGAGCATGGGGGGTCATGAGTCGCTGGAAAGGGGTGTGTGGTGCTTCCGATATCTATGCAAAAGGACGAAGGTCCAAGTCTTTAGAGTCCTGGTGCTTCCTGTCTTGCTATATGGTTGTGAGACATGGACGCTATCCAATGACCTGAGACGAAGACTGGACTCCTTTGGTACTGTGTCTCTCCAGAAAATCCTTGGGTACCATTGGTTTGACTTTGTGTCGAATGAGCGGTTGCTCATGGAGTCCCAAATGAGGCACATTACCTGCATTGTGAGGGAGTGCCAGTTACGGCACTATGGCCATGTGGCGCGTTTCCCAGAGGGTGATCTGGCTCGTAAGATCCTCATTGTTGGGAACCCGAGTGGCTGGACCAGACCAAGGGGTTGCCCACGTAACACTTGGCTGTGGCAGATAGAGGGTCATTTCCGGAGGGTGGGACTGGACCGAGTGTCTGCCTGAGGGGTTGCAAACCGGGATCCAGAGTTGTTTCATTGTGTAATGGGTGTGGCAATGCACTGTACCAGTGCATGCTCCCCAACTTGACTTGACTTGTGTGTATGTATGTATACATAGTATGTGTATATAAACATATACATTTTTATGAGTCTGTATGTCACCTGTGTTTAGAAGGATGGTCTGTTTTTGTATACCTCCTAAGTTCAAGTAGCCCAAAATAAGTCAAGAAATTGAGCCCGCCTCTTCTATTGTAATTCCACTACCAGCCTGCAATTTTAAATAAATCTTATTATGAATAACCGAAGTGGAATTTAGTTGAGCTGGTAAGCCTCCATATCACATCTGAGTGTATATATACTCAGACACATCTGGCGTTCACTGCTATTCAAAACCACTTAAGTCTATAGTATTATCCATCAAGTCAGTTTCCTGCAGGTCCTTTTAAAATAATGGTTTCTTCACATATGCGTTTGAGGAAAAAAAGGTTATCATATCCTGCATACATTGTTCAATATACCACCTTGGAAGAGCTCAATCAGTTTAATTTCCATGTTACTTTAAAAAAAAAAAAAAAAATTAATATACAGTACATCAACATTCTCAACATTGCTTAAATCAATTTAGAATCATGGAGGTGCAGAGCCAATTCAGCTGCATTAGATGTAATGGACGAAATAGCCCAGAATAGCATGCCAGTCCATTGCAGTGTCCACTTACACACTAACACTTATATTGTAGTACCAGTACAAAAATCTTTGCAGACGCAGGCAGAGTATACAGATGCTCCATATACACACGCACACATACACACAAATGAATGTCTCTCAGCTACATTCTTTGAAGACCTGAAGAATTGCATCACCCAACATATAATGTGTGTGACTAAGAAGTGTTAACATGTAATTTGGACCAGAAACACAAACCTATGTTTTCTGATAAAAATAGAAGCTAAATCAGCGCATTCTCTTTTATAATATGTTGTCCACACTGTATAATATGTACCTTATTATGTTAATTGACAGAAATTATTTTTGAGTATATGAAAATGATTCTAATAACATTACATTCTGTCCAGATTTAGGAGTGATTTGATTTTGTCCATGTCACAAAGAAACATTGTCACCAGGAATGCTTTCAGACATCAAAGCTATAGTTTAGTTTTTATTGGTGTTCACTCAAGATATTGTCCAAAACTGCATTGCAAATAATTTAGAGGCATTAAACAGAAGCAATAGCAGTCTATGACCATCCAGAGTTTGACATTGTGCTGCGCTTTCTGCGATATTGTTAAAGAAGTCCTGTTATAAATTTTGCTTAGCTGCACTGACCTATTGCATTCCTAGTTTCATAACCCTTTGGAAGCTCTCCCTGTATCCAAGCCAAACTACCTAATGAAGAAAAAATGACCAACTGCTTCTCTAATTCAGATAATTTTGTTTCAGAGAAAGTTCAACAAAAGAAGGAAGGAAGCTAACGATGTAGTACTGAAAATAAAAGTTGCCATAAAAGGAATGAAAAGTATTTCAAAAAGAACAAAAAGTGAGGAGGCTTTTGGTTATTGGTTTTGTCAACAATCACCTCTCATGTTATTTTAGTCAATCCCTTCTGATACGGTTTTACAAATGTCTAGTATTTCTTATTCTTTTAAGTTTTATTTCTAAGCCATTAAGAACATAATTTCATCTGTTTTGCAAACTGACTTCAAAGCATCAAACAGTACAGTTGGTTTTTAGTTAAAATGCTATTTTTGCATTAGCTTTTATTGCCATTACATTTTTATTGAAATTCCATAACAAAACAACATTAATTAAAATTAATTTAAGTCAAATATCAACAATAATCTTACCCAAACCCACCCTAGAAAAGAAAACCCAACAGGATCAAAAGCTACTGCTGTCTATGCATAATACAGAGAGGGTCACAACGAATAAAGTGATCACAAGAGCAGTTTTAGATGCAGTTTGTGGAATGCTCATTTATTGTTTGAAGGCCTCGTAATTATAGAGTAGAACATTTTACATTACATTACTTGAAAAGATAAAAGGATTCCACTCAGGGCTCATTGTTTAAGAAGAAGTCCAGATTCATAAAGCAGACCTGAAAATATCACAGTGAAAGTAATATTCTTGTCTGGTATATCAAACATTTTTGAAATGCTCCTCTAAATGTCTGTCAAATTACTGTTCAAAAGTAATGTTTAAAAACATTATAAATAATGTTAAGTAGATTCATTCTTGTTGATAAAAAATTTGTGCAATAACATTTTCACATTATCGAAGCACAACTCTGGCAAGCTGGAAGTATTCTATAACTGTAAGCCATTCTTTTTACCTAGAGAATTTTCCTCAATAATTCTTGTCAGAGTTTACATCCTACCTGAGGCGAACACAAGTAAAACACAGAAACAGTTGGCAGATTATATCACTAGTTTGAAGAACAATCCCATGTACTCCCCAGTTATAGTGATGGGCGACTTTAGACCTAACCATTGAGCTTAACAGATACAAACGGCTTGATACATGCCCTACCAAGAGTGTTTGGAACAATTGATTACCTGGGTGAGATGAGTCTGTGGTAATTCCTTTGACATGGTTAGGAACACTAGATGCATACAGGTGTGCAAAAGAAGTGCGTAGCCAATTTTTTCTTAGCAGACCTTACAACACACTGTAATTTGGAATGGACTGTTGCTGAGCCAAACCAGATGACAATGCAGGTGGCACAGTAGTAGTGCTGCTGTTTCACAGTAAGGAATTCATGGGTTCACATTTTGGGTCCTCCCTGCGTAGAGAGCACTTTGAGTAGCAAGGAATGCACTATATAAATGTAAACAATTATTATTATTGATGGAGAATGTGCTCATACTTTCAATTATGGCTTTGTAAAATTGTACTAAAATTGGCTGGGAAATACAGTATTTAATTTCTTTAGTTGTTATAAAAAGTAGAACTGTACATATTCAATAGTACATATTGACTGCAGAATCATTCATTTCTAGTGGGAGAGGTTGTAACTGCTGTTTGTGAAACTCAATTGCTATTTCCACTGTCTTGGTGGATTTAAGCACTAGGTTATTTGTAGCACACCAAGACATAGGACAAGTCGCCTCCTTTCTGTGAGCTGTTTCATTATCATTAGTAATAATTCCAATAATGGTGATTTCATCAGTGAACTTAATGATTTTTATTGAATGGTCAGGGGACCAACAGTCTTTGGTGTACTGGGAATTGAGCAGGGTGTTTTAAAATAGAGGCAGTCTGAAAGAAAGAAGCAAATTCAAACATACTTTTTCTGTTTTGTCATAAAACTGTAAATCCATTTACAGATGGAAGCATTCAATTCAGTTTGCAAGTCACTTGACGTGCCTGTGCTCCAATTGGAAAAACAAAAAGAAATGTAACCAATTGTATCATAAATGCCATAAGTTGCCTTGGATAAAGGCGTCAGCCAAAAAAGTAAATGTAAAAGTTTAATCAACAACATTTCAGGGATGTTAAATGCTGAACTGATGTCCACAAATAGTATTCTGGCATGAGTTCCTTTACAGTCCAGATGCTCAAGCACAAAGTGAAGGATCAATAATGAAGAGAGTCACGATGAGCAGCAGTAACAGGCTTAGGATGGGTTAGAACAATCCATCCAAATACTTTCATGAAAACTTATTTAAGAGCAATAAGCTGTAATCGTTGAGTCAGCTTATTTTATCATTTTTGGGAACAAGAACAATAACACAAGATTTAAAGCAATCTGGAACAGTAGACTATGCAAGAAACTAGTTAAAGATGTTAGCAAAGAGGGGAGCAAGGTTGCTTGTACAACATTTGATTGTTGCAGGTGACATTGCCCTGGAAAAGCATACATTTTGCAATTCTGTCATGAAAACAGCTTCCAGACATTGTATTCCTTCATAGAAAAGGATGAAGAGGGATGAGGCTTTTGCAAAGAAGTGACTGGTGCGAAAACCACTTCAGAATTGGAGGAACAGATGGATTGTTGATACTCTGTTGTTCAAATCTGCTGTAAAACTTGTTGGATTCATCCCTCTTTGATAAACCTGAGTAAGTACTGGAAAATGTATTTTATAGTTAGTGACAGACTCTTCAATTCCTCCTGAGGGGGTAAACGTTAACATTATTCAAAGTTATTGTCTGTTTTTACCTGCATTTTTATTACTCTTAATATTGCTTTTGTATTAGTATGCTGCTGCTGGAGTATGTGAATTTCCCCTTGGGATTAATAAAGTTATCTGTCTATCGCAAAAGCACTTATTGCCATTGTCATCTCTGTGCCTGTCCGTGTTTTTGTCCACATTAAACAACTTGACTCCCAGTGGAGCAGCTTTGTTCAATGATGTTTGTCAGAACAGGTCAGTTTTCATTAAGATTTCTCAAGTAGAAAATGCTGTACATCCTCTAACACTGACACTTTTCTTTTAAGTCTTCTTGCTTTGTAGTCATTCCAGTGTATGTTCAGACCAGTGTGTGTGCATATTTATTTATTTATTTATTTGCTTATTTGTGTATTTTTATTTAAAGAGCGTCTGTAAAAAACCATATTTCCCTCTGGGAACAAATACAGCTCTATCTGTAGACATTTCAAAATTTCTTATTGAAAAGCATTGCCTAATTTACAAACTCATTTATTTTTAAACAGAAAACTTGAATATTATGTACATTTTCCTCTTTTACCCATCCCCAATACAGGTTAGATAAACAGAGGGGAGGCATGTGTCTGTGTACTCCTAGCTCACTTTTCCTGCTGCTTGAGGTAATTTAACCATTAAAAAAATAAAATAATAAAAGTCACTTACAGTGCATCCGGAAAGTATTCACAGCGCATCACTTTTTCCACATTTTGTTATGTTACAGCCTTATTCCAAAATGGATTAAATTCATTTTTTTCCTCAGAATTCTACACACAACACCCCATAATGACAACGTGAAAAAAGTTTACTTGAGATTTTTGCAAATTTATTAAAAATAAAAAAATTGAGAAAGCACATGTACATAAGTATTCACAGCCTTTGCCATGAAGCTCGAAATTGAGCTCAGGTGCATCCTGTTTCCCCTGATCATCCTTGAGATGTTTCTGCAGCTTAATTGGAGTCCACCTGTGGTAAATTCAGTTGATTGGACATGATTTGGAAAGGCACACACCTGTCTATATAAGGTCCCACAGTTGACAGTTCATGTCGGAGCACAAACCAAGCATGAAGTCAAAGGAATTGTCTGTAGACCTCCGAGACAGGATTGTCTCGAGGCACAAATCTGGGAAAGGTTACAGAAAAATTTCTGCTGCATTGAAGGTCCCAATGAGCACAGTGGCCTCCATCATCCGTAGGTGGAAGAAGTTTGAAACCACCAGGACTCTTCCTAGAGCTGGCCAGCCATCTAAACTGAGCGATCGGGGGAGAAGGGCCTTAGTCAGGGAGGTGACCAAGAACGCGATGGTCACTCTGTCAGAGCTCCAGAGGTCCTCTGTGGAGAGAGGAGAACCTTCCAGAAGGACAACCATCTCTGCAGCAATCCACCAATCAGGCCTATATGTTAGAGTGGCCAGATGGAAGCCACTCCTTAGTAAAAGGCACATGGCAGCCCACCTGGAGTTTGCCAAAAGGCACCTGAAGGACTCTCAGACCATGAGAAAGAAAAGTCTCTGGTCTGATGAGACAAAAACTGAACTCTTTGGTGTGAATGCCAGGCATCGCTCATCACCAGGCCAATACCATCCCTACAGTGAAGCATGTTGGTGGCAGCATCATGCTGTGGGGATGTTTTTCAGCGGCAGGGACTGGGAGACTAGTCAGGATAAAGGGAAAGATGACTGCAGCAATGTACAGAGACATCCTGGATGAAAACCTGCTCCAGAGCACTCTTGACCTCAGACTGGGGCGACTGTTCATCTTTCAGCAAGACAATGACCCTAAGCACACAGCCAAGATATCAAAGGAGTGGCTTCAGAACAACTCTGTGAATGTCCTTGAGTGGCCCAGCCAGAGCCCAGACTTGAATCTGATTGAACATCTCTGGAGAGATCTTAAAATGGCTGTGCACCGACGCTTCCCATCCAACCTGATGGAGCTTGAGAGGTGCTGCAAAGAGGAATGGGCGAAACTGGCCAAGGATAGGTGTGCCAAGCTTGTGGCATCATATTCAAAAAGACTTGAGGCTGTAATTGCTGCCAAAGGTGCATCGACAAAGTATTGAGCAAAGGCTGTGAATACTTATGTACATGTGATTTTTTTATTTTTAATAAATTTGCAAAAACCTCAGGCAAACTTTTTTTTCACGTTGTCATTATGGTGTGTGTAGAATTCTGTGGAAAAATATGAATTTAATCCATTTTGGAATAAGGCTGTAACATAACAAAGTGTGGAAAAAGTGATGCGCTGTGAATACTTTCCGGATGCACTGTATATAAAGAAAAGAAAGGATTTACAGTGTGTAAACATCTCGCTGTAAGCAGAGTGAACAAATAATGTACTCTGTGTTTATATTACGCAGAAAAATGACTTCATAACTACATTACCTGCACATTTTAATAATTCAGTATTTCGCTAACAGTATAATTTATTGCCAAAGCTCCAGACTTGTTCTCCATCATGCTTTGATCAATCAAAAATTTTTCTTTTGATACTTTACCACTTGATGGATAATTAAAATCTGTGTTGCTTTTAAAAATTAAGTTTAAGATATTTGAACTTCAGTCATTTATTGACACTCCACAACCAACTAACAGTACACCATCAATCAGTACAATTTTTACATCACTTGAATTGGAGTCTGCTGTCTAAAGCTATTGAGCTGCACCAAGCCTAATTTGCATACGTTTAACTAAATGGTATTATAAAGTACTTTTAAAAAGCATACATTTAATGCAGTCTAGTAATGCATATATTTATATTCTTTATTGATGTTATTTGAATATTTAATAAATAAAAATATAACTGATTGATTTGAAGTAATTAAAAAAATGTAAATGTTCTAACTTTCAAATCTATTAACTAAGACATTAAATACCCCTGAATGTTACACCATGCTTACATTTTCTAACTTGATTTAATTTTGATATCATCTTATTGAAATCATATAATATAAATAACTACCAATGTAAGACAAGGAAATTTAGATTTTTGCCTCTTATGAACAGAAAAAAAAAGATGCACGTAACCGTATATTTTATTTAAGATAGCTTGTGTGATATCTAGACCCAATTTGTTTTGTGTGTTAACTGTTTCAGTCCCTTGATATGGAGTACAAAAAGAACAAACAAGCAAAGAATTTTGTTTATAGATACAGTACAGGTGTAATTACTTTGCTCATATTAACATTTTCTGTTTTCAGTTTTATCACGCTTTGTATTTTTATTGTTACACACTAATCATACAAAACATAATCAGAAAATATGTTATAAAAATGTTAACATTGTCTGTATTTGCCAGTCAAACATACAAGGTGTTTGTCATATGAAAGGTTAGTGTTCCACAGGGGCTGTCTCCCTTCAGTCACAGGACAGAAATGGCCTTCTGGGTTTAGCTGCACCTAAATTGAGCTTCACTTTATTGACTCCTGGAGTGTGCTATGGAAACATCCTTTAAAAAGTTACTAAGTAACTTTAAAAAACACCTGCATCGCAAGATGCCATGCCATTAGAATTTTCTAAGCATATTATGCTTCACTCAAATTCTTTTAGGCCATGATACTATCTATAGAAACACCCTCTAATTTCCATCTTCAACTTACTGTTAAAGTAGAAAATAAGATATAGTTTTTATCCTACAGCTTAATAATGACATTTTGAGTTTAAAACTGCTAAATTTATATATTGGGTGCAAATGTCAAAAATTTAGAGAGCTGACGGTGTGAATAATACATGGGTAGATTAATTTATGCAGTCAAGTAAGAACAAAGAAGAAAAAAACATCTGCACACTGAATTTTAATTTTCATCCATTATGAGTTTAGTATTATTTATTAAGTTTGGTGGGTTCTGATTTATTTATAAGGTTGAGTGCTAGGATATCTGCGCATCCCCATAACTTTAATGTCAGTGTTTGTTTCAACTTCAACAAAGGAGTAAACATCTAATTGCACTTACTGTAATTTTAATATACAGCTGATTCTTTTTGCTAACAGTTCTTTGAAATAATAGTTGTTGCTTACCTATTAATTGGGTAGATGCACCTGTATTTTAGCATTGTATTTTAGAATGTCACTAGGTATTGCACCCTTTGTAGTTACTCACTACTGAAATGCAGTTAAAGTAGCTTTGTGATAGTACAGTATCAGGTAGCAAAGAGAAAACCCTCTTTGAACTGGCGCATTTGACAGGTATGTACAGATTTCCTGTAAACTCCAGTCCCATCCCTGCCTATCTTTGGTCATTTTTGGTTTATAGTCTGAAGTGATGTTCCAAAGTATGTGAGAAGCAAATATAGTTCCTTACCCAGAAACTTTTTGCATCTTCAATCCAATTATAATTATGTAGTGTTTCTGTTTAAAAAATATACATATACTTCTGAGTCTTTTTAATAAAGGATTTGATGCAGTTAGATGCAAAAGTTTGAACACATTACATATTTTGTTGACATTTTAAGTAAAAAAACACTAATTACATCTTCTTTTTACGAAATATTAATTGTACAGTTACAATTTATGTGATGTAACTGTAACTAAATGAACAAAATAAATCTGGCATTTGCAAAAGTTTGGGTACCTTTCCAGCTGTAGTCTTAAACCTTGTTATAGTCTGGTCTGGCTTAGCCTGTTAGGTGTTATTCTGGTCAAGAATTGGTATTAGGAATTATCAGCTGACAATTCCAGTGCTCAATAAATTCTTTAATGCTTCAAACATTGTACACACATTGTACACACTCAATGACAATGGGCTCTTCTAAGCAAGTGACTGATGTCTGCAAAGCTCTTCTAGACAAGATGAATTGTAGAGTTCAGGACCTGATCTGGAAAACCAACAAAAGTGAATGATTACAACAGCTTACACACATTTTTAGCTGATAAAGAAGTGGTGGTACACTGGTCTACTGTACTGTACCGTTTCATTACCTACATGGACATGGCCAGTGTGGAAGGGCCATTACAAGAAAACCTTACCTGTAATCACATCACAAAAAAAATCTTAACTATACAACATATTATTTGTTTAAGATAGAGTCATTTTCCTACCAAGTGCTGTAAATGGATGAAGTTTATATTGAACTCTGTGGCCACAACCATGAAAAGTACGTTTGGAGAAAAAAGGAGACAGCGTATGAAGAATTAACTCCTTGACAGCTATTACATACAGGGATGGATCTATTATGCTTTGGGGTTGTGTGGTAGTTGCAAGGTAGTAGCACTGGACTTTGTGTGAATACAGAGAAGAATGGATTCCACTAAAAAACAAGACAACAATTCAAAACACATTTCAAAATCTACTATGAAGTACTTCAAGAAACACAAAGTGAAAGTTTTGGAATAGCCCTCACAGTCCCCAAACTTGAACATCACCTTTTTTTCAGTTTATCAAATAAATTGTAACTACTAGCCAACCCGCGGCGTAGCATACGCCGCATAATTATGTATTGATGGGTGAACACTTCCTGAAAGACACAGTTGTCCAAATGGGGTTGGTTTTGAGGATACAACTGTAGGTGAATGAAAAGATGTAACTCTGGAGAGGGCAACATACAATACAGCATTTTACACGCTGCATACAGCGATTCACATCGAAGCATAGACACTGCTAAGACCATGGGATACCCCTCGCAAACTGTTCTACACGCCGCATACAACGATTCACATCCGCGACAAACATGATTTTTCTTAGATGGTCCTGTCGCGTCCACCCTCGCACTCAAAGCATACACACTGCCTGGTCATGTGCCCGGTCACAAGAGCAACTCATGGAGACCCGCCCACCAACTCTAAGACCATGGGATACCTCTCGCAAACTGTTTTACACGTTGCATACAGCGATTCACATCTGCGACAAACATGTTTCTTCTTAGATGGTCCTGCCACGTCCACCCTCATTCTCGAAGCATACACACCGCCTGGTCATGTGCCCGCTCGCAAGAGCAACTCACGGAGACCTGCCCACCAACTCTAAGACCATGGCGTGTAAAACAGTTTGCGATGGTGGACACGGTCGTGCGTCATAACCGAAAAGAATAATGAAAAGTCAACGTGGCTCAGAGGTACATGTGGAGTGTAGCAGAGACGAATGCGAATGACACCCTGTTTTGTGAGTTGCTGCGACCGAGTTGGTGGGCGTGGCTCTGCGAGTTGTCGTTGTATCCAATGACGCCGTGTTTTGTGAGTTGCTGCGTCCGAGTTGGTGGGCGTGGCTCTGCGAGTTGTTGTCATATCCAATGGTCTTAGAGTTGGTGGGCGTGGCTCCGTCCTGTGTGCTTCCATGGGTGTCTTGCTTGCGCTGGGGGCGACTTAGTGAATTATATATATAGATATTAACATTTTTTAAAATATGCCATTGTTTTTTTTTTGTTTGTTGTTGAAGTTACTTTTTTCCCAACTGTGACAAACTATATAATTTGGACAGGAGAGTCCAAACTTTTGCATGCAATTTTATGAATGATATTTTCAAGCATCTGTAACTTTCATTTCTTGGTTGTATTATAAACAATAGTCAGGTAAAATGTTCTGATGTTAAGAGTGGGAAAGAAATGTCGTCTATAAAATTGTAGGTGCAGATTTCAGGGTAGCAACAAATTAACCTGAGAAAACTTCTTAAATTAAAGGGTAGTAGTTCACAGTAATTTCTATTCAGTTTATTTAGTGTCATGTGATTATTTACATTCCAAGCCTTTGCTTCTTCTGAATAAATCTTTATTTTATTTATTAATTCTGGGAGTTCTGTAACCTATATTTACCACATAGAAAGAAATAATCGATGGATAGCCCCTGTGTCAGAGTCTGAGTGTGTATTGTTAAAACCAAGGTCATTGATGTTTTGGGCTCTTGGCACTCTCTCTAGCATTTTTCTCCCTCACTGTATGGAGAAAAACAGTCTATTTCTGAAAATAAACTATATTATTTTTCAATTTAACAATATATTTATGTTTTACAAGAGAACTACCAACGTTTAGGTGGTTACATCTTACTCCTCTTGTATCTTTCCTGCAGCAAAAAAAAAAGTTTATCTACATACTCAATAATATATATTAAGTTTGCTTCCACTCTGAAGAAACAGAAAAGAAGTTCGGAGAAGCAGTGTTTCGCCTGTATAGATTTCATCAGGTGTGTGATCTCAAAATATTGTATCACTATTCAAATTAAAAAGCCACAGTTGTGTGTGTTTTCATGTCTAACCCTATAAGTGGCATATATTCTCTGCTGGTGAGCTGTCATCTTGGCTTGTAAGTAAAATATTTATTTCTTATAAATGATTTATTTTTAAATTTTGAACTATAAATTTTAAACATGTTCTCTAAATAGTGTAATGACCAGTTTGCATCATGCAGAAACATTCCATTGGCTGATATAAATTATATTATTGTAACTCCACAATATAATTCAGTCGAGGTTAGTTTCAGTCATTTCTTATATGCCTCTGTCTTTTTATACACATACAGTAAAAATTATGTTTTTTAATTCCTTGCATAGTTAATAGTAAACCATTTCTCCTTATAGTATGATTTCTCTCAGTACCCCACCCTCCCTTTCCTCGACATTCGCTATTGCAGTTCTGGAAAAGCATCTGTTTTGTAGACTTCAAGAAAAAAAGTAAAGTGCTTTTAATACAATTGAAACTTCACAGGGAACCCAATCAAACACCCCCCACCACGACCTGCACCTCACAGAGACCTGGAGCTTTGGAGTTGTCTGTTTCCTTTAGAACCATTTGGCACCGGTACTGAGGTCCAAAAGCTGGTAGTGAAACCAAACTCAAAATTTTAGTGTTGCTCGAACACTACTTTAAATAAACATGCGGTTTCAAAAGTGTAATTTGATAAGAGAAGTTTCCTAAAATCATTCTCTTATATCCGTGTGCATTCATTTTTTTTTACTCTTAAGATTACATTTTATTAAAGCCAAGAAAGACATGTGCAGTTCACTGAATTAACTTACATTTTGCAACAAAAACTTTTTTCTGACTCTCAGCCGGAATGGTGAATTGTTATTTGATTACTGTATTAGTCACTGATTTTCTGTGATGTTCAAACACACAGATGCTCATAGTGGTGCCTTGTACTAGAGTAACTGACTATAGATCAGTGATCAAATTTATAGTTGTATTGTCTTTTTGAGGCCATATAGTCTGGACACTCTGATTATAAGAGGTGCTGAGGTGCACAAGACTCGATCTGATAGCTAAACTTGTGATCCAGAGGAAATGATGTAGATTCCCTTATGGCAGTCTAACATTAAACCAACTCTTTATCCTTTGAGTTTGCCAGTTCTTTCCATATATACGCTATTTGTGGATTTGGAAGAACGTATGTAACCATGCACCCTTTAATATCTTCGGAATGTGCTATAAGCATATATATGGGGGTTCTGGAGCCCATTTCTGTGCTGTAGAGTTACTGTTTTTTATTTGCCCCTAGGGAAATGAACCTTTTACAGAAGATGAAGATATATAGAAATATTCTAATAAACAACAATTATTGTGAATTTTCACAATGACCTCATTATGGGTTTATACTATACTGTAACAGCTTTGCATGAGCTGTTAAGTGCTAGTGCTTGACTGTAAAAGTTTTATTTGATCAGCCCTCCAAGTTAGAATGTGAGAATGTTGTAGAATTTACAGATTGTGACAATTATCACAGACTGAGATAATTGATATTTTAAAGTCACTTGTTTTAAAAATATTGTTTTCTCAATTCAAACATCAAATAAACTGTAATTAGTATAATTTAAATATACTACATTTTTTCTTGAGTAAGAATGTTATGTCAACAGTAGGATAGGCACAATTTAAGGCATAGAGGTAACCAGGAGAAGAGACGTCAAATATCCAAGCCAAAACAGTCATTAACAGAAGGTCTGTCCTAGCTATCGTTAACCCAAAACATTAATCAAAAATTGCCATAAGCCTGAAGTCTAATATCCATCCATCCATCCATCCATCCATTTTCTAACCCGCTGAATCCGAACACAGGGTCACGGGGGTCTGCTGGAGCCAATCCCAGCCAACACAGGGCACAAGGCAGGAAACAATCCCGGGCAGGGTGCCAACCCACCGCAGGGGACACACAAACACACCCACACACCAAGCACACACTAGGGCCAATTTAGGATCGCCAGTCCACCTAACCTGCATGTCTTTGGACTGTGGGAGGAAACCGGAGCACCCGGAGGAAACCCACACAGACACGGGGAGAACATGCAAACTCCATGCAGGGAGGACCCGGGAAGCGAACCCGGGTCTCCTAACTGCGAGGCAGCAGCGCTACCACTGCGCTTACATTGTTTACATTTGCAAGCTCAGATGATCAGGAATTGTACAACTCCGATTTTCTGCTAGGCAGTATAGAATTAATAATGGATGTGTACCTTGCCTATGACATCTGACGAAGGCTTAGATTACAGCATTTGCAGACGTAATTTCTGTCTGGATTTTTCATCTCAAAACGAACACCTTCATCATATCCAGGAATGTTAAAGTAAATGAAGCAGTTAAGGTTTGACCTTTTCTGTGTGTTGGTTTATGTCCTGGATATGAAGTCATTTAGTCAAAAAAGTGGTCTGGTCACATTCTAGGACAGATGTACTAAAAATGCAGAAGGGAAAACATCAATTTGAAGATTTTTCTATTTTTAATTCCTTCTGGCTATCCATAACAGACAGACAGGTTTTGAAACCAGTAGGCACTTTCTTGTCTTACATTCCATAATACTTAAAATTTAATTTCTCGTTGGTATAGAGAGATGTCCCCTTTCATTTTAACTAGAAGTTGGAGGTGCACAAAAAGTGACTTCATCATGGTTTTAAATTTAGGTGACTTTGAAAGTTCTAACAACTCTTCCACACTGGTTTATTATACCACTTAACTTAAGGGAATGTTCATCTGGTTCATGAAGCAGTTGCAAAATTAATATACCTTCTGTCAAAGATGATACATTCACTATCCTTGCCTCTTTTGCTTGATTTGGATAATCTACTAAAGGCAAAGCTTAGAGTATGTAATATACAATACCCATCATTTTCACAGTTGCAGTCTAACAATACTGATCTTGGTGGAAGACGTCATTGGTATTGAAACGAGTCAAGAGTCTTGATTAGTCAAGAGTTGAATTCCTGTTTTTGTCTTTTGCTTAATTCAGTTTAGATACAAAATGCTATTCTGTGTGCTTATGATTAGACTTCAATTCAAATAACAATGTATTATGTAGTGGATTGTCTTATTTAGTGCAATTCACTAACTCTGATATGAAGTTTAGACTCACAGGGAGCAAGTATCTAACCTTGCCACAATTAGAATATAGCAAGAAAAAACAGGTAAACATTCACACAGACATAAAATGAGATTAAAAAGATAACATCTTGATTTGATTTTGAGATACTTTATTAATCCCTAGCAGAAATGGGGGTAGGGGATATGGGGGGTATGCCATTGTATGGTGTCCCTGGAGCAATTTTCATGTTAAAGGTCTTGCTCAGGAATAGGACCCCATCTAGTAGTGAGGAATTTGAACTTGCAACCTTCCAGATACCAGTGCAGTTCCTTAGCCATAGAGCAACCCCTCCACCCTTTGTTTTTGAGAATAACCGTTTTATGACATCATTCATGAATCTATTCCATAATGGTGTTTGCTATGACTTTGAAGAGTTTTTTTCTTTTTCCTTGTTTTTCTAGTATGCAATTTATTAAATTAAAAGTATTAATGAAATAAATTATATTTGTAGTTTTCCATGGTGTGTTTTGTTTATGCTTATTAGTTTGAGCCAAGAATTGTCTAGAATGTTCATTTATTTCAAAGAATTTGAAGAAACAACAGAGTCATTAATACCTTTATAATGGTGCTTATTTTGGAGTTTTGAGAGTATCAGTAAACTGACCAAGATATGTTATATATAACAAAGTCTCTAAAGATTTTTAAAAATCATTTAGTTAGTAAAAGTAAATATACTTTAGGTGACCTTTCAAATGAAAAGCCAATTATAATCACAGCATTTGTTGATCACTATAGTCAAGATTTCAATTACAGTAAAATACAGCAGCACTGTGTATGCTACATTTTCTTTTCTCTATTTGTTGACAAAATACAATGTTGCACATCAACCTGGTGTCTTTATTTACAGTTTGAGAGAAAATTTAAACTCAGCTAGAAATTTATTATTTGCTTTATACCTTTTTTTCATGTATATATACTTTAAGTGTGGTATCACCAGATAAGCAAATGTGCGTTTCTCTGGTAGTCTAGATTTTATTCTGGGAAGGAGAAGCCACAGGAGTATTAGATGACTACAGTGTTTTCCCCTGGATGCAAGCATTGGAGTATGTCACGTTTAAACCCTGTTAATGCTGAAGCTCTACAAAATGTGTGATATGTGGTGAATGTGTGTGTGTTTTTCTTTTGGTAAATGAATATACAGTATTTCACTTGGTATACTTCTTCTAAAAATATGATTCATCATGCATAGAACTATCATATTCATACTACAAAGGTAAATTTATTTTAACGCTGGCATTACATTAATGTTATGGCAACATTTGCTATGAAATTCTGTGATATAATTTTGAGTTATAATTATTTTTAACTAACAATTGACTTACTTTTTGTAACATTCTAGTTACATTTCTCTTTAAAAACATTTGAATACTTTATTGAAAATGTTAGACTTTGTTGTCACAAATATTTTTCCTGCAAAAGTGTACATATAATTCTTTGTTTTTACTATTAAAATTTGTGTTACTAATACAGAATTAAGAATATTAGACTACACACAGGATTACATTTTTGAAAAATGAATTATGTAATTAAATTAGATAACTAAGTTGTGTATTTTTTATTTCACCTGAAAATTTAGTCACCATTTTCAAATGATAAATAACAATCAGTAATTATCAATATCCAGAATTAGTCACAGCAGGTATTTTTTGATAACAACAAAAACTGCTCACTACTTACTTGTCTTGATTTATTACTTTTTAAAATTTATGGATACAGTCTATTTGAAAAACACTTTAAAGGGGGACTTTGCAAAACTAACGGACATTGTGGGCCATGTGTAACATGTTTTGAATATCGATGAAGCCGGGTGCTTTAAAAATATCGAAGAGCTGTTATAGCTTGATTTTTAGTGATTTAAGTATTTTGCTGCAATTTTATAATCTTCAGTCATTATGCTACAGTCCTGGAAGCTTACTGGAGTTCCCCAATAAGTGGTCCACATCCCTCATTTTAGAACTACTCCCATAGCATATAAATAGGTAAGTTAGTGATTTTATATTGTCTTAATTTAACAAAGAATATTTTGTGCAATTTAAGCATAAATGTCAAAATCATTCTAATTTTAAATAGAATCCTATGTGGTTACTTCATCTTGGAAAAGAGAATTTTTCAATGTATAGTATGCTTTCTTTGTATCTGTGTGGTTTTGAAGATTTTTTTTAAATTTCAGGTGTACAGTAGAACATAAGCAGAATAGGTGGAAAGATTGTCACTAACCATACTGTTTATGAAAACTTAAAATACTATGTTTATTTACAAGCATAACCATTAAAGTCTCACACCAACTGGTAATTGCCCAAGGTTTTTTTTTTTTTTTTTTAATTAAAAAGGCAGTGTAGCATTACTTTTTATGAGAAATTGAAACCAAGTTTTTTACCAGGAATTTCCAGTCCAGATGTAATATTCAAAACCCTGCTTAAGCTATGAGTGTTTTTTTATGCTTTGTTTCTTCTTGCCTAATAGTATAATAGTATGCACTCTGGGAAGACATATGTCAAGTCTTGTGAAATGTGATGACTCGAAATGACTCATTGTGCCTCATGTCAAAACAATGTATTTTGGTAAATTTCCTCTCCCATGAGATGATGTTAAATATAGTGTTAAAACATGAAAAAGGAACCAAGTGGTTCGTATTACAGCAATTGTTGGTCATATGCCAGAACTTTTGATAAAAGATTGGTGTCAAAACCAGACCTTTCTTCATTCTGACATTGATACTTCCCAGTTTACTTTATTAGCATCTCAACTTTATGAATTCTTAAATTAAGTAGACTTTCACATTGCATTTTTTCTGTACTCCCTCATTCAAATATTTTATGTAGCACCATGGATTGTGCCAAATTCAGTCTATGACCATTCCTTCAGTATGTTTCTCATAAAGGTTTTTTTTTTTTGGTTCCCGAACACTGTACTCCGTTCATAGTGTTTTTTTTTCTTGAAATAGAATACTAAAACTATAGGAACCATCCAGATTCCACTTTTGTGTAAGCAACTAAAACTGTACAAACATATACTGTAAAAATATCTTGAAATATGATTTACTGCAATGAATACTTTAGCCAATATAAGATTTTTAATAATAAAGTAACAGTTTTTCTGTAAATTTCAACGATAAAATGCCTAAACTAAGAAAAATAAATGTAGCCCTCACAAACCATGCTAAACAAATACACTAAAAACACTACATACTGTACAAAAGGTATGTTACAGATGAGACATTTAGAAGCAGTTTGGTTAAGGAAGAGTTACACACAACTGTTGACAAAAATTTGGGATTCACAATTTTGATAGGCACATGTACTGTATGTTTTCAATATAATCTTCAAAGTAATCCTTAAACATTCCTGGGGAAGAATACATTTGTTTTCTGTCTTCAGTAATGGATTGAAGACTGATTTTCAGAAATACATGTCCATACCCAGACTGAGCTTGAATACAGAATAAAACAAATTGAAGTCTTCACAAAATTGATTTTAAGTTATCATGATTTATCATGTATTTGCTAATATACAGTACATAATGATATAATTCATTGGCAAATTGCTTAATTTGTTGAGTTTCTGTTTTAAAAATTATATTCATCTAGACTGAATTCTTGGTTAATTTACATTAACTATGCTTTCTTGTCTGGTCAGCTTTTAAGTTTAAGGCAGATACTAAGATGGTAGTATTTCCTTGGTGTAAATGTATTTGTAGAACCCATAAGTAAACTTTTAAAATAATTTATAGGAAATAGTTGCTTGTTAAATACTCAGTGCAGTACAGTATCTGGTTTAGCACACGTAATAAAATTGTTACCAGCATACATTGAAGCGTTTCAGTTATTGTGAGTTACTCTATATTTATGGTTTATTTCCATGAAATTGAAGATTAATTTAAAAAGTAATAAGTGTGTAATTAAATATATTCTTACTAGCTATGCTTACCTTTTGAAAACAGGCTGTAGAATAAGTTTAAAAATGTTTCATATGATATGATTGATATATGTAAAAGAAATACATTTATTAAATTGAAATTAAATTTTCAATTTTTAAATTGAAAATTTAAAAATGTAAATAAAGTAAATCTATTTTCTTTTATCAAATAATATTTTCAAATACACTGTGTGACTACTTTTATATCAGTCTAATCAATGTATAGCTTTAACATAACAACATCTATCTATCTATCTATCTATCTATCTATCTATCTATCTATCTATCTATCTATCTATCTATCTATCTATCTATCTATCTATCTATCTATCTATCTATCTATCTAAATCTTCTGTTACCATACCCTACCCAAACCACCCACTCTCTGCTCTACTTTTTAACTCTATAGGACATCTCTATACACTGTTTCTTGTATTAATATTGCTTTCCTCATCAGCTATCCTCACTTTCACATCCACTCTTCTCTTAACTCTTGATAGAGGCAGAATGTTGATAGACTTACCTGGCAACATGTTTGTTGTTAGTTTTATTTGTTGTAGATTGGTTTAAAATATAAAAATGACTCATGAAAGCAGACATTGAGTTTTTCGCCAATGCAGTATATGACATTTGCATGTATGTTCCACAACCCCTGCAACATTGGCATATTGTTGATATTTCTGTCTTACCTGAGAAAATATTTGCATGTTAATTGATGTTGTTATCATCCAGTCAAAGGCCTTTTCATCTTACTGCCGCCTTTTCTGGTCAATCAAGACATGGGATAGCCTGGTTTTCAGTCACACAGAAGCAAGGAAGGGTTTTGGTAAGTGTACAGAGGTAGTGCCCACCTTTTCAAAGCTCTGATGGGCTGTTAGGTCCATTTTAGCAACATGTTTTACTGATATCTTTCTTCAGAGTGGTTTAATGATAGCATATTTCCCTGTAATTTGAAACAAAATCACTACAAGAAAACTTTCATAATTGTAGCAAGACCTAGAAATACTTTTCCAGCACTATTTGCTTGGCAACATCTACAATCTAAGAGACAGCTGTTTGTATGAAAGTTTATCTGTTTAGCCCTATTTACTTGTTACTCTTTGCTTTTCGTGTATTTTTCATTTTATTTCTGTACCTAAGCAATACATAGTTGTGCTTTGTAGCTGTTCCAGTCATGAGCTTTTGGTTTGTTTTTTTTTTTTTTTTTGTTTGGCCTGTTGAAGTATCATCCTTTGTCGTACCTTTGGACAAATGAAATTGTTGCCTATAGAGTGATATCAGGCATGCATATGATAAGCACTTGTTCTAATTTAACAGTAGAAATGCTACAGAAAGTAAGCATATACTGGTAGATAAGTTACAGAGTCTGTACTTGATGATGGTGTGATCATTCATTGCTTTGCAGTCAAATACAAGGATAGGCCCTGGTCACAAAGGTCATAAAAATAAATTAAATAAAAAGGTGAAATGTCACTATTTTAAGGTTCTAAATACAAAGGTATCCCAATACAGATTTTTTGGGCTTCAGTCTCAAAGGGTTAACATATGGGTTCAAAGGCTAATTATATCAATTTTAATGATTCCCAGAAACTAGGGGTGAGATTTGCTCATTAATGGAAAAGAGCTAAATTATGAAGTGCTGTGAGATGTCGCAGAAATCACAGTGAAAGCTTTAATATTACAGATTAATTAGTGGGAAGTATCTTGCATACAAGTAAGTCATATCTAAATGTGCTTTCTGATGTTTTGATCTTAGTGAATACCTCATGTGCAATGGTTAGACATAACAGTATGCTGCATAATATGATGGGTATTGCCATTTTATACTTCTATGAAGGAATACACTATCTATCTATCTATCTATCTATCTATCTATCTATCTATCTATCTATCTATCTATCTATCTATCTATCTATCTATCTATCTATCTATCTACTATTGTGATAAATTGTTCAGCTTGAAAGAAAACATGAATATTCAATGGGAAGGCAATCCCAGCTTAAGCAAAAGATGCCTGATCTTTCACTAAAATAGTTACATTATAGATGATTGACAAAAGGTCACAATAACTCTTGCTTGCTAGACAGAAACACATGGTGCCAGGTCAAGAATAAAGGAAATTTGCATTTTCTTTGTCCACAAACTATTCACCCGTTATTAACATTTTTATTTATTTATTTATTTTTTCTTATGTTCAAGAGTAATTTTTTTATGTGTCTCTTACATATGACTCAAATCCTGGTCATGTGTTGTGCTACTTTTTAAGTTGAAGATTCTTCCAAACATTCAGAATCTTTAGAATACAAGTCAGATTAAATGTGTGTATTTTTATACGTAAAAGATATCCTTACACTGATCTGTTCCAAAAGTAATTTGAACCATTACTGGCAAGAAGTAGTACTAATTAATGACCTTATTTAAAGTTTACTCAGAAATCCTGTATACATAGAATATATTTACAGTAAACATTGTTGATATTATCCTTTTACACTACACATTTCTTCTTCTTGTTTTTCCCTCCCAAAAAAACTCATTTGCAACTTTGTGTTCAAGAAATTAGTTCTAAATCTGTTTCCTGAATTGTGAAAATTTTATCAGGAGTTTCCTGCCGTATATCTGATATCTAATTTAGGCATACATTATGTTGTAGAAACCTAAATATATTTAAAATGATGAATGTAATTACAATGAAAGATTGCTGTGCATTGAAGATTTAAATTTAAGTCTTAAGTAGGATTGTTTTTGGTCACGTGTAATTCTTGAGTACTGGAATTTTACTATTCTGAAAACAGCTTGCATAGACTAATTTTCCTTTGATATCAGTGTCATTATATACTGTGCACCTATTACATTTGGAATCTTTGGAGCCTGAGATGTGTCTAGTAGTAATGGGTACATTCTGTACCAAGAACATGTTCTTAATGCAACAGTAGACAGCGTAATATTGTATAACAATTGTAGAGAAAAATATTTCATAAACTATGTAGTTACCCCAAATATATCACATTAACAATTATAAGCATATCACTCTTGGCTGTGATCTAAATTGACACAAAGGTTAACTGGCCTTTTCAAGATTTAAAAAAAGTAGGGTCAGTCTTCTGACTAATATAACAAGGCAGGTAGGGAGAAAGAGGCACACCTGTAGATATATTCCTAGCAGATCCATGTAGATTCTTTTTATGAAATATACCTTTTGGTGATTTTGTGGAATTTTCTGTGTGCCTTCTTCTGATTTGTTTGCACATATCTTACAGTTCATGCTCAGTTTTTCTGTGCTTTGGAGCTGCTATGGAAAAAGTGCTACTAGCAACATACAGTATGATATGTCATATTTATGGACCACTTAAACATTGTTTTAAAATTAACATTATTTTTATTGTTATTTTCCTGAGTAAAAATGTTTTATTTTGGCTGGGCCTGCATCATATGGACTATTTTGCATTGCAAAACTGGCATCTCCATATAATTGATGCCAACATAGGGTTCAGCCATCACAACCCTGAATTAGGTAAGTATATCTGGAAACTGGATGTAATTGTATTACTACAAAAAAGCTGCAATTTAAAAAAAAAAAAAAAAGTTTTTCAAAATCTGCATTACAGGGGACAGAACAGTTTCCTTCTATTTCACAAGGTTATGTTAATTTAACCTGGGAGAGAAATCTTCTGGGTGCATGCAAAGACTGATTAGTAGATAGAGCAAAGTTCAGAGACAGAAAAAAAATGCAAATGCTGAAAACAAAGTCTTAATTATTACTTAGATGCCCTTTCTTTAACTAAGTGTATTAAGTCCCCCCCCCCCCCCCATTTTCCCTAAGTATTCCAAAAGCTTGGACATTGATTGTTGTGTCCCACCATCTTAAAAAGTTTCTATGCAAGAACATCAAGTGACACACTAATGGTGAACCACTTAATTGGCAACTGGCATCATACCTAACAACAATAGTCAGGAAATAGAAAGGACCATGTAAAAAGAAATACAGAATAGCATTACAGAATGTATGGAAAAATTGTGATAATGCTGCAACAATAAAATAATCAATAGGCATACATAAAATTAGAAAACCAGTGTTTCTTCTATATTGTTTCCATTATTCGACACAGAAATCTGAAATAAACTAAACTATATTTTTATGAAACTAAACCTATGATGTGTGTTACATAGAATATGATGAAAGGAAGATCTTGAAAAATCTTTTATACTTTTTGAACAGGCACCTAGAAAGTAGACCAAAGTAACAGAGTGAAAATCAGAGTTCTGTCATCCTTCTAAATTATATTTATATTAATCCTAATGTTGTTAGTAAAAGTGTGAAATTTACAAATGACACCAAACTTAGAGAATTCAAATATTGATGAGTCAGTAAAAGATATTCAAAAAGACCTGAAGAATCTTCAAAACATTTGGAACATTGTATTTTAACACAGCCAAACATAACATGCTCCATAGGATTCAGACTACGAATGCCATGAATGTAATTACCCCGATCTACACGCTGTCAAATGAATGAATCACACGCCGTGGCGCAACGTTAGGGGCTTCGCCTCTAGCGCTGACGTCCGTGGTTTGATTCCCGAGAGGGGATGCAGTGAGTGTGTACACCTGATGAGCCCAGAATTAGGGTGAAACGTGTCGCGTACTCTTTGCATTATTTGACAGTAAAACTATTTTTAACCCCCCCCCCACTGAATGTGTTGCTATATATTGCCTTTGATTCTTGTAAGTCTAAGCATTATCCTCTGATGAAGACCCCTGATAGGGGTTGAAAGCTCAGGAATAAAACTATTTTATGATACATGATTCGTTTTTTCTCCCTTCGTGGATCTCCAACTGCATATATATATATATATATATATATATATATATATATATATATATATATACATATATATACATATATATACAGTATGTGTGTATGTATATACAGTTAGGTCCATAAATATTTGGACAGAGACAACGTTTTTCTAATTTTGGTTCTGTACATTACCACAATAAATTTTAAATGAAACAACTCAGATGCAGTTGAAATGCAGACTTTCAGCTTTAATCCAGTGGGGTGAACAAAACGATTGCATAAAAATGTGAGGCAACTAAAGCATTTTTTTAACATAATACCTTCATTTCAGGGGCTCAAAAGTAATTGGACAATTGACTCAAAGGTTATTTCATGGGCAGGTGTGGGCAAGTCTGTTATTATGTCATTATCAATTAAGCAGATAAAAGGCCTGGAGTTGATTTGAGGTGTGGTGCTTGCATGTGGAAGATTTTGCTGTGAACAGACAACATGCGGTCAAAGGAGCTCTCCATGCAGGTGAAATAAGCCATCCTTAAGCTGTGAAAACAGAAAAAACCCATCCGAGAAATTGCTATAATATTACGAGTGGCAAAATCTACAGTTTGGTACATCCTGAGAAAGAAAGCAAGCACTGGTGAACTCGGCAACGCAAAAAGACCTGGATGTCCACGGAAGACAACAGTGGTGGATGATCGCAGAATCATTTCCACGGTGAAGAGAAACCCCTTCACAACAGCCAACCAAGTGAACAACACTCTCCAGGGGGTAGACGTATCGATATCCAAGTCTACCATAAAGAGAAGACTGCATGAAAGTAAATACAGAGGGCGCACTGCAAGGTGCAAGCCACTTATAAACCTCAAGAATAGAAAGGCTAGATTGGACTTTGCTAAAGAACATCTAAAAAAGTCAGCACAGTTCTGGAAAAACATTCTTTGGACAGATAAAACCAAGATTAGCCTCTACCAGAATGATGGCAAGAAAAAAGTATGGAGAAGGCGTGGAACAGCTCATTATCCAAAGCATACCATATCATCTGTAAAACACGGTGGAGGCAGTGTGATGGCTTGGGTGTGCATGGCTGCCAGTGGCACTGGGACGCTAGTGTTTATTGATGATGTGACACAGGACAGAAGCAGCCGAATGAATTCTGAGGTGTTCAGAGACATACTGTCTGCTCAAATCCAGCTAAATGCAGTCAAATTGATTGGGTTGCGTTTCATGATACAGATGGACAATCACCCAAAACATACAGCCAAAGCAACCCAGGAGTTTATTAAAGCAAAGAAGTGGAAAATTCTTGAATGGCCAAGTCAGTCACCTGATCTTAACCCAATTGAGCATGCATTTCACTTGTTGAAGACTAAACTTCAGACAGAAAGGCCCACAAACAAACAGCAACTGAAAGCCGCTGCAGTAAAGGCCTGGCAGAGCATTAAAAAGGAGGAAACCCAGCATCTGCTGATGTCCATGAGTTCAAGACTTCAGGCTGTCATTGCCAGCAAAGGGTTTTCAACCAAGTATTAGAAATAAATATTTTATTTCCAGTTATTTAATTTGTCCAATTACTTTTGAGCCCCTGAAATGAAGGGATTGTGTTTAAAAAAAATGCAGTCTGCACTTCAACTGCATCTGAGTTGTTTCATTTAAAATTCATTGTGGTAATGTACAGAACCAAAATTAGAAAAAAGTTGTCTTTGTCCAAATATTTATGGACCTAACTGTATATATATGTGTATATTGTATAAAAAAATTCAGGGACAAGACATTTTCACAGAGATACTTTCAAATCCTGTGAGACAAGACTTTGTGCCAAGAGATTTAACCACGCCCAGGGTTGGAAATAAAAGACAAAGAGTAGATGACAAAGTAGAACATCGTAAAGAATTCAAAAATGTTGGCGCGATACACATGCAGAGCAATTTAGAGATAATGAAAGTACTAAAATTCAAAAGTCTCAAAAAAATGATAGTAAAGTTCACATTAGCGCAAACAAACAGAAATGATTACTCGGTGAAATAATGGAACAGCAAAAAGAGATCAAATATATTGTTCAGATTTAAACTTTAAGTTGGAGACTTGGAGATTGTCTAATTCGTCTTGCCAATAGGGAAAAGTAGTGTTTCTTCCCAATGAAGAGGCGTATCCATGAGAATAAAAGATTTGTTGCTTGGTGAATGTGAAATTCACATACACAAGTGGCAGAGACGCAAAGTAGCTGGCGCGTAGCACAGGCCGGGGGGTTGGTGAGCAAAGCCCCCTAGTGTGTGTGTGTGTGTGTGTGTGTGTGTGTATATATATATCTCTTATATATATTTCTCTTCTGGTTTGTCCTGGTTCCACTTCAAAACTGGTCCCGCCCACACGCAGCCGACACGGCATTTCTCGATTCCTATTTGTCCTCTTCCAAACCCTTCCCCACGCTGCACTGGGACTCCGGACCAGCAGTGCAAACACTGTCATGCACTATACTTGCCTGCTGAGCTTAATACATCCAACAAGTACTTGAGGTGCTGCCACAACGGTAAAGTAGCTTTACCACCTTTGCGGGAGTCACCTGTGTCTTTACAACAGCTTCTTACACAGCAAACATCAGAAGCTAAAAATTATTGTGAATACATTTGAGAATACAACTCTTTTCTAGCGTTTGCTTCTATGGGTGCACAGATAACTCAACCTCCTGACCACGGACCATACTGTTTTAAAATACACGGGCAAATTTATCACCAAATCTCTCCACTATACGCTAACACTTCTACCTCTCCAGTATATTGACAGTTGTATGTTTTTGACACAGCGCAAGCTACTGAAGTACGCTTACAAAATAAAACAAACTCTGCATGCAGCGAAAATTTACTTCTCCAGCTAGATTCCATGCTCAGAACCATCAACCCCTTCTCTAAAACATACAAACACATGCATGAAATCGCTCAGTCCAATCCAACAGCATCTGTACAAATGGTTTTCAAAGAAAACCCTATGCAGGATTTATGACGATACAATGCACTGACATGTCACACCGATGTTGCAGCGATTTTCGTCGGAGAAGATGGCGAACCGCCTGCCAAAAGGGACATTTGCCTCTATCCCATACGCAACTCCTATAAACAGATTTCCACGCTCAATATGAATTGCAATCCTATGGTTTACCCACTTTTATTCCCTTATGGAGACATTGGCTGGCACAAAGATTTACAACATGTTCCCGATAAAAGAACCGCCAATCGAATAAGGCTTACTCAATGCCAATTTTACGCGTACAGATTAGCAATGAGGAATACATTTAGTATTTTGCTCTCCAGCAGCTAACTATTCCAAAAGTACATTGTAGATGCGTATGTTAAAACAGAGGGCGTGTGTCTCAACTATCTCAGATTACATCAACAAGATCGGTGCGTGGAACAATACAAAGGACTATCAAACGCACTGCAAGCAAACGCTGAAAATAACAACGTATGTGTAGGCAAAATGATCATATTACCGTCCACATTTCCAGGAAGTCCAAGATACATGCAACAAAACTATCAGGATACCATGGCTATAGTACGTAAATTCGGAAAGCCTGATTTATTTATCACTTTCACATGTAATCCTGCTTGTCCGGAAATTCTACATGCGCTGCACAGACCTGATATTGTAGTACGAGTCTTTTGGATTAAGCTGCAGGAATCACTTTGAGACATTCTACAGCAACATGTTTTTGAGGTTGTTATTACACCATCGGCGTTGGCTAGTGTGTGTGTGGGCTGAACGCACGCTAAGCAGATGAATCAGTTGCTGCTACCGAGTTGCGTGTTCTGCATGTTGCGCTGTGCGGCGATCATTTGAAAGCCTGTACAGGCTTTGTATTTGTTGTTACTTGTAATTCATTTACTTTTACCTCTGCAAGTCCTTATCAATGATGGGTTTTCCTTTCTTTTTTCAAACTACACCTTTGCCAAGCATTTTCTTTAGCAGTGATCTGTGGTTCTGTTGTAAATCTTATAAATAAAAATGTGTATTGTTTCCCCTGCAAGAGTGAAGTAAAATCTGAAAATACCTGAGTTTTTTTCTGTATCTTCCGTTCTGAAGCCACAATACTGATACATTTTAGGTTTCGATTGTAATTTCCATCAAATCTTTATTTTAAGTACTTTTCTTATTTCCCACTATCATTTCTTAACAACATAAACTTAATTGCCTTATATTCTTTTGATCGAATCTGCTTTTATTTTTCATTTTATCATACGTTATGCTAGTGCTCTTATCTCAGCTTCTTCTTCAAATATGAATAATGCACAGTAGATCTGATAATGTAGGGTTTCTGCTTTTCAGGGTGAAACATTTAAAATTTCAGTATTGTTGTTTAATCAATCAAATTTAAAGTTAGCCTCTTGCATCATAAAGCTGGAACTTTGCTAAAAGGTATACCAAAATCCTTAGAAAAAAAAAAAAATTACCCTTCTATTGTCAGTAATAAAAATGTGAAGTTCTCTGAGCTTGGTCTGGAGTTATTTATATTCTCAAGCTAAATACATTTTTTAAAGCCAATAATAAAATGTCAAATTTTGTGTCATCATGCATATAAAACCCTATTTATGATATTGGAGAGTAAATTTAAATATGATTAATTGAGGGGGAATGACAGTCATGGAATAACAAAAACATGACGGTATAAGGCCCACTGTTAATATGTGGTCCTCGTTTGACATTTAAAATAGTTATTTCATACTAGACAAAGTATGATGAAACGGGCACGAGTTTGTGTCAGCAGTGTATGAAGAACAAATGATAAGTAACGAAGAAGTTGTTTTGTAATGATTGTAGTCCGCTCTACTCATTACTGTACAGGCTTGTACTGTTAGTTGATGAATTTTCCAGGCCTATAGTATAATATTGAATGATGAATGTTCCAGTACAATATGGAATAGTAATAAGTATAAGCACCACAAACCTGATATAGGTGTATTGAATGAATGTGTAATTGAATCAGAATGAGTAATTAGGCCTCGAGCTGTAGTCAAAATCACCTTTCAGGCCTCTAGAGCTTTAATCGAAGTCGCCTTTCTCTTTGAATTTTTGCGGCCGTAAATCCGCCACCTGCCGTGATGTTGAGGTTGGATGTCGGTCTCGTAAGGTTATTCGGGCAGCTGCGCAGAAGGCGACTGTGCATTCGGCTTCGGACGTGCGCAGAAAGTGACTGCGCATTTGGCTTTGGACAGACGTGAGTGAGTGAGGAGGCAGGCGAATTATGTATTAAGATAAGGAAATAACCCAAGTTATTTTTTCCATGTTTCTGGCAGGTTTGACCTATTTATTAATAAACTGTGTAATAATAAATTTTCCTAAACGCACATTAAATCAGATAAGAAATTTGGTTTGCTTATTTATTGCAACTACACTTTTGCAGTATCTTGACAGTTGGCTGCCATTAGAATTTGGACTGTTCTGTTTGGAGAAGTCAGTTTCCAGCTATCTATATGTCATGTCAAAGTTCATGCAGTTGTTTCCTTCCAGTCTTCAGGATTAAAAATTCCCTATTTCTGCCAAACGGCAGACCAGCGATTGGGCAGTATTACAGCACTATCTGAAACTGAAATATACCATATCAGTAGAAAAAATGATTTGTACAGTGTTTTTTCATTTTCTAAGTTTTCTGTTTCTTCTTTCTTGAACGATAATAAATGTCTGATTTTAATTTAACAGAATTAACTCTTTGTCTTAGCAGTAAGAATAAGATAAATGCTTTGGAGACTAAAATTTATTTATAATTAATCAAGATATTTGTGCCATTGAGCTGTGGCAGTACAGTACCTATGAAGATAGACATTTGCTTGGTATCTAATTTAGTGAGATTTTTCTCAGTGTCAAGCAAGATAAAGCATTGTTTTGTTAATGATTAAAACAAATAGAAAGCATTATTTAAGCCTATGATTTTTGCTCTTTTACAGTATATATTTCGTTTTGATGGCTTACATTCTTTCAGGAACTGACATTTCCAGTAATTTATTTTTAGGTGAATTATTGTTTGAAACTTAAGCTGATCTAGCAGAATTCTTTCAGTTAAATAGTGAATTATGTGGTTGAAATTAAAGTAAGTGCATTTAAAACTAAAGTCAGGAATCACCTTGTTATATAAAGAGTCATGGGAATTTGAAACTAATTACTGAGTCAAATAATTGAAGAGGAAATCTTCACAAATTTTAATTTGTAAAATTACTGGTAACTGCTATAGTAAATACTGATATTCATGCCACATAACACCCCAAATCATAAAAGTTGTGACAGTATGGAAAATGCAAATTAAAAAAATGCAGTGATTCTTAAATTTACTTTGACTTTTGTTTCATTGTAAACTGTATGAACCCAAGATATTTCCTGTTTTGTTTGGTCAATTTCATTTAATTTGTTAATATACATTCAGTTCTGCATTTCAAGCCTGCCACATATTCCAAAAAAAGTTGTGTTTGTTGTTTTATATTTCTGACACAACCCTAGTTGCCTTCGTCTCTTTTCTTGTCCAACAGAGGCAGAGGGAGCCAAACAAAACAGACTTCTTTTCTCCATTTGCTTCCATCATTTCAACCTTTTGTACAGTAGGAGACCTGAGACGCCATAAAGTCTAATAATTGTAAATATGTACTTTAATCCAGGGTATCCCTTACAGGCTGTTTACTCCTAAAAAAGCAGAAAGTGGAGTTAAAATATGTATTCTGTGGTCTAGTTAAATTGCAAGGCAGCTAATCATAGCATTCTGTCAGGGATATGTAATCGCATTACACCATTTGATGACAGGGCTTGAGGCCTAATTAGAACAACTGACATAATTACTGAAGCATTTTACCTCCAGCCTCCAGCACCATTACCCAAAGCTGTTGCTTTTAAGTTCACATATTTCTGTAAAGTCCCTGTTTCCCGTAATGTGTACGGAGAACCTGCTGAAACAAAGTGCCACCCTCTTGTCTTGCTGACTGTCACATGGGTTTCACCCAGACTGTCTTCCAGAAATTGCATTTGCTGGGCTCCTCCTTAATTGGTTACATGTGTGTTTGTATATTGAGCCAACAGCCCACTGCATCCTACATTCTCACGCAAACCACTGGAGGCATTGTTATTATTGTACATGGTATTGAGTGAACAGCATTTAAAGCCATGTGTACTGCTTGCAGACAAAAGCTCTTAGAAAAAGAGCAAGGCAAAGATCGTAGAAGCATAGAAAACATTCAAGGCAAATTATTATATTTCATTTATTCATTTGAAATATATTTTTACATTGTATTGCAATTTATGAGTAAAACAATTTCTGTTCTTGACACTATTGAGTGATTTGCTTAGAATTAACCCAGAAAGTTACAGGACTGTTCAAAATCGTATTAAAAATAATGTATGGATTATCTTTGCCAACTAGTTTTGATGTCTAAAAATGTGTGTGGACCATATGGCTGGTCACTGAGTGTCTTGCTTTTTTGTATCCCCAGGGAACCAGGCTTCAGTTTTAAGCTCAGACTTGTGTATTGTTCACTAGCTGAATACCCGTGCTTCGCTACAGGATAGCAACAAAAAAAATGTGTTCTAAAATATATAGAGTAACAGTATACGTCCTGTAAAGGTCATAAGGCAAGATTTAGCACATAAACTAAACAAAATAGGTTACTAATTATTTCTTGAAATGGTTTACTCAAATATGAGCTGTTTTAAGTATAGAAGACTTAAACAGTGATGATCAAAACTTGTTTTGGACTAAAGCCCCAGTTATCCTATCACCACCCCTGGTATTATTTAGTGTAAGAGCCATTTTCCTTGTTCTATAAGATTCATGAATATTTCTTAGATGACAATGCATAAATACCGGGAGGTTCTTATAACCCCCGTAAATAGAATCGTAGTGGTATATTCTTACCATTTCTAACAGCTTGGAGTAAACATTATTCTTCAGTTAGTTAGTGACAGCCTTGCCTTGTATAAGGTGTAGAGGCATACGGTTTTTAACCGTGACCGCACGTAACAGTGCTCGATGGCCTGTGGGCTCTTTGAATGTGAGAAATAACAAGTAAAGAAAACTTGTTTACTTAAGTACCGCACCGTACGCTAAGGCGTACAGAAGAAGAAATTAAGAACCTTTAAGTATAGAAATAACTAAAGTCTTTCAAGAAAAGCTAAGTTTAAAGAAGATATATTTTTCCCCTTTTTTGCCTATTATTCTATGTGTGTAACTATTTTTTCTTTTGTCCTTGTGTGGATTATTTGCTTTTAACTTTCACTAAATATCTTTAAAATGAACTCTTGGACTCTGAGAATTCTTTTGACACGCGTCTTACCCCGTGCCTGATGACACCTTATATTTTAGCAGCTACATTTAGTAACCAGACCACTTAAGTTTTAAGTGCTAAATTAATTTGTTAATAAAAATAGATGAAGGTGAATGTTATAATATTAATTATATTAAAAATAGATTTTCAAGGGGTTTTTAAGATCATAAAAAAAATTACAAATCCTAAGCAATCTACCAAACCTGAAAACAAAAATCAAAAAATAACATTGTCATTTACATAGGCTGTAATAGATTAAGATAAGACCAGGGATTTTACCACCGTCTCTGAAAATAATCCATGGAGTAAACAGCCTGTGTTTTAAGAACCTAGTACTTCCTTGTACACTACATTCTTGGTTTTCCTCTCAGGCTGGAGGATGACCTGGCTGTCAGGGGAGCTTACTCTAGAACAGCCCACATACAACTAGCCGTGGGAGAAACAGTCACTCCTCAAATCCACGCCAACAATTTTAAAACTTTGCCCCCGAGCTTTGTTTATGGTCATGGCGTAGCAGACTTTCGCCGGGAACTGCAGCCTTTTAAACTGAAAGGGGTAGTCTGATGGGATTAGGGGAATGAAGACTGTTTCTCCCTGTCCCAACGCCTGTAAATATTGTGGGTTCATGACATGTTTGTGTAGAGCCATCACCTACAGCCTGGTACCATTGCACAAGTTAGGAGGATTGAGGTTGCGCAGGAGCATTATGGGAGCGCGAACCTTGAGGCACAGAACATGGGGAGGCACTCCAGGTGGGTGGAGAGTATGGAGGAACTCCACAGGATAGTGTACTATGTCCTCAATCTCCATCACGGAGTCCACTGACTCGTACCTAACCATCTCATTTGGCAGCTTCTCAAACAGAGCATTGTTGATGTTCATTGCCAAGTCATTTGTTGGAGTGAGAATGGCCCTCTCCCTCAGGAGGGGCACTCGTGCTTCCTCCCTCCTGTAAACCAGGGTAAATCAAGGAGTGCAGGTTTTATACAACATCACACAGGTTTTTTAGGAATGTTTACTTTTCCATCTTCCTCCAAAAACTTACCGTCCTCTATTTGTAAAATTAAGTTAGAGAACTGCCCTGCCCTCAAGTCGCCCTTCAGGTGTACTCTCATATTGAGTGTTAAGGAGAAGACATTGACTTTATGCCATAAGCAGGATGACTTAAGACATGCCTTGACCTCATCAGCTTGTGTCCCCCGTGGCACCACAGGCTAGGTCTGTCTGAAGTCACTGGCCAGTAATACAGTTACACCTCCCATCAGACGGTTGCAGCTCCTAATGTCCCTGAGCGTCCTATCCAGAGCCTCAACACCTCCCTTCAGGGCCATGGTACACTCAGCCCACATGATCAACTTGGCCTCTTTAAGTACTTGGGCCAGATTACTGTGCTTTGAGATATCACAGAGCGGGGTCTCCGTGTGGTTCATGTTAAAAGGCAACTTTAAGGCAGTGTGAGCTGTTTTGCCTCCAAGTAAAGTAGCGGCAATACCTGTTGACACTAAGGCAAGTGCAATGTCTTTTTGGCTTCTAAGTTTGGCCAGCAGCAAATTAATGTGTAAAGTTTTTCCTTTTCCTCCAGGAGCATTGAGAAAGAACAGACATCCAGCATCTGAAAGAATGCTGCCAGTGATAGCGTTGTAGACCTTTCTTTGTTCTTCATTTAATTTTGGAACATTCATTACAACTGCCTCTAGAAGCTGGGGTGTGTCGTAGGACAGTTCCCTCAGGTACTCACGGTTGGCAGTGACATCAGCTTTATCTCTTAAGGGTCGATGGAAGTCCAAACTCTGTAATGGGATGGCCGGACATAGAGAATACAACATATAATGTCAAGCACTTATTATACACGATATCCATGACCTGCAGGATATCATTACATTCTCTCTCAACTTGTCTCTTGACATTTTCCGAGAGACTGTCTTTGTGATTTGCCCGAAGTTTGAGAGGGTCCTCCACCTGACAAAACACCAGTAGTCCGAGATGGAAGCTTCCTCCAATATTTGGTCCCAGTGAGTGTCATCTTCCAGTAAGTCAAGTGCTCTACACGCTGAGTGGAAAGTTGGATGGACTACTCCAACAACGTTTTTTAATGCAGTGAAAGATATTGGACCTCTGACTTTGTGCAAGAGCAGATGTAAGTAGTAGCACTCTGCATTGTTGGGATGGACAGTGTAGACTCTACCCAGAACTTTATCTTTTTTCACACCTGGGTGACAGGGGACAGACTTACCTTGTTTTCCTCCTGCTGAACTCGTTATCCTTCCACACATAGTATGATGGGACTTCACACTATAAAGAGGTCTAGCAAAGGTGTCAACTTTGCACAGTTCAAAGAAGGCCATGAGTGTTGTTTTTAGGGGGTTGTTGACCTTTACTACAACATGTTGATCATGTCTGGCATCATCTTATCTTCCAGCCACAAAAGAATGTGAGTGTTTGGGAGGCCACGTTTCTGCCATTCCACAGAGTACATAATAATAATAATAATAATTATTATTATTATTTGTATAGCGCCTTCCCCATGCTCAAGGCAGTTCACAGAATCTTAGAAAAAACAGCAGGGTATATGTAACATTGGATACAAATATTTTCCATGAAAAGAACAATGTAACAGATAACCAAGTATTAAATAGAATAAAGGACAATAAACCAGAGTAAAATACTAAATTCAATACTAAAAGAAAAAAAACTAACAAATAACCTAATTTGTGATATAACAGACACACAAATTATCCTGAGCACCTGGACAGAGAGGTAAACTGAAAGAAAGGGCATAAAGTTAAGTTAAAAACCTTCCTAAATAGATGAGTTTTAAGTTGTTTTTCAAAAGAATGAATGGAATCAGCTGATCTAATTAATTTCGGGATGTCATTCCAAAGTCTGTGTGCTGTGGAGCTGAAGGCCCTGTCACCCATAGAATGCAGGTTAGTTTGAGGTACAACAAGATTACCAGAATCAGAGGACCTTAGTAGGCGAACAGGGGCATAGTGATTTAGAAGGTCACTGATGTAGTCCAGTGCAAGGCCATTTAAAGCTTTGTAGGTTATTAATAGAATTTTATATTCAATCCTGTAGAACACAGGGAGCCAGTGAAGGAGAAGCAGGATGGGTGTGATGTGCTCACTGTTGCTGGTTCGAGTAAGGACTCTTACAGTAGAGTTTTGAATCAACTGGAGCTGTGATATAAGATTAGAAGGGGCACCTGCCAGCAGCGTGTTACAATAATCGATGCGGGATGTGATAAAAGCATGGACAAGTTCCTCAGCATTAGAAAAGGAGAGGAATGAGCAAACACGGGATATGTTACGGATGTGAATGTAAAAAAGTTTCTTAATGTGGTTTATGTGGGTTGAACAAGAAAGGGATGAATCAAAAATGACACCAAGATTCCTTGCATCAGAAGAAGGTCTCAAGAGTGACTGAAAAGGAACTCATTTTCTTAAGCAGTGCTTTAGTGCCAATTTACAGGAGTTTGTTGCAATTTAATTTTAAAAAGTTCTGCTCCATCCAGGTTTTAATTTCACTGAAGCAAGTTGTGAGCTGAGAAAACTCTGATGAAGTTGCACTTTTGGCATTGAAATAGAGTTGAGTGTCATCTGCATAAAAATGATAACCCAGTCCATAGCTATGAATAATATGGCCAATGGGAAGCATATAAATACAGAAGAGAAGAGGGCCAAGGACAGAGCCCTGAGGAACTCCTTGTGTGAATGGCGCTGAGCTGGATCTGCTGTTGCCAAGACTAACAAACTCTTGCCTATCAGTCAGATAGGACTTGAACCATGTGACACATAGTAGGGCCGAATATGCATCCATGGGTGAGTAGCTTTATCATCTGCTTCAATTTTATGTGGAAAACCCATGCCACCAGATCATGCCTGAGTTTTTTGACCCGGTTCTAAGAGAATCGTGTTTTCTCGCCATATTGAATTGCATGTAAAGGTAATAAACAGATCAGGCCTTCCTGACGTCATGGCATCTTGGGTTCACTCATGCATGTACCGGGGTCCACCAGTGAAGCTAGACTTAAAACCACCATTTTGCCCAGTTCCGATACTTGACCATCACATGGCGTCCCTCAGGTGGATATAATTCTCACTCCTCAATTTTTTCTGATTATTACGAATCCGGTTAAGCTGTTCAGTCTCTGTTCAGTTTTTGCGTACATATCAACAAGATACTGATTGAGGAGGTTGCGAAACAGAAGTAAATATGACTTTTCTCCATCACGATCCATTATCCTATAACTATAGAAGTCTGCAAAGGACACTGTATTCTTTAAAAGAGGTTTAGTTTTTGGGTCTCGTTGAGGGATATTGATATAGTAACCATCCTCTAACTAACTAACACATACCAGATTACTGTCTCTGCTGTGGAGCACAGTGTCTCTCCTATCAAATGCTTGGCTCACTATCAAGACTGCTACCTTTTTTGTGGCAGGAGCATTAAATCAGCCTCTGTGTGCACCCAAAGGTTTCCCATCAGCGTTTATAGCTACCTGGAAATCTTTCTGGCCCTTTGGAATTGACTCAACAGCAGCTTTAAAGTCCTGGATATACTTGTTGTGTTGGTGAAGCAATTCCTGGAGCTGGTCAACCAGTTCAGGCTTTCTATCCTGATCCTTTCTATCCTGATCCACAACACATTTCCCTCTCAGTGTCATCATCACCAACAAAGTATATCTGCAGGAATGAAGGCTGCTGTTGAGGGCCCGGTATCAAACTCCCTACCAAGTGGTAGACCTGACCCTGCACCCTTGAATGTTGGCATAAAATCACCTTCTTTCACCACCTTAACTCCAAATGATGTCATCTGGAAACATCTGTTGTACTTTCGGATGGCAGAGAGGAAGTGTTCAGACTCCGTTATTACAGCACATGCTGGAACTCTTGTCCCTCCATTTTTTTTTAGTTCTGCACCAAATGCAAACCATCTGAGGTCCAATGTCAACTGTTCTGTCTTTAGCATATTCTATTTGTGGATAATACTGGTAGCCTGATAAATTCTTAACATTCTAAGGCATTAATTTAATTTTAGTTCTTTTTTTATTGTTTTTTTTGTTTTTTTTTTATTAACTTGTGGATTGGCTTTTGTATATTTTTTTTTTTTTACTGCCTCACTATAGAACCCCGGATGGGTTTAACTGTATCTCTTAACAGCAGCTTTTTTTCACATTGGGGTTATTTTCTGTATATTTTTTTGATGCTTTTATTTATTATTTTTTTCAAATATTGTTGGTGAATTTTTTTCTTCGTTTTTTACCTTTTCTCCCTTTAGCCGGAGTCAGAGGTACTGTACAGATTCATCTAAACTAAGCTCGTAGTTGAAGCAGATTTAGTCTGGGGAACTGAAAAGTGTGTGCAAAGTGGGTCACACTTCATAGGCTCATCGGGAAGAATAGGACATTGTTGTATATCAGGATTGATTTCTTGTGCGGGTGGAATGAGGACATCAAAGTGCCCCTCCATCAAGTTACCAGAAAACCTCAGTCTCTTAATTCCCTCAACTGGCTTTCCATACTTGGCAAGAAGGGCGCCATTATGGTACACCTGGAACTCGTAGGGGAACATCTCTCCTGCCACCTTGAGCTCACAGGAAGTACCATAGGTTGTGGGTCTGGACATTTCGGAGAGGTACTGAGGCTTGGTGCGGTAGGGGTCGCCAGTCTGCGTCATGGTGTACGGCTTGAACCTCCGCCAGTTATTAGAGACGTGGCTAACAATGTCAACCCGCATCTGAGCAGCAAGAGAGGTGGTGCCATACACAAGGTAGGCCAGCAAGGAGAACAGGCACGTGCTGTCACCGCTCATCCGCACCACACGGTGACGAACCATTACTTCATCAATATACAGTCGACCCTTGATATACGACCGGCTTGACATACGAACAACTTGATTTACGACCAAAATTTTTATTTTGATTTACGACCAACATCTTGTGTTACGACCTGATTGCGGTTACGTGTATCCGCTTGCGCGATTGTAAACAAACAGAAACATTCCTATTAATGCGGCACTCATTCAATAAAATGTCAGGTTTGTAAACTCTCTTGGGACCTCCCCCAACTAGAAGACATGCCAAAGTCCAAACTCCGTATGGAAGACTGTTTATCTGTTGCTGGGGCAAAAGCCAGCTTAAAGCTGTGCTGAGTCTCTCAGCCAAAGCAAACAGAAAAGATATCGATGGGTGATATGCATGTGATATCCCTGCCCGGCAATGGATAAGCAAGCTTCCACAGTCGCGGCAATCGCGCTTCAGGACGCACTTCAGCACACACTTCAGCATGTCGTTCCATTGAGTGGGGAGTGGGGGGGTCTCAGAAGAGTTCAGAAACAGTTCCTTGTATCATTGCAAGGAAATGCTGAGAAAAATTCTCGTCAGAATAACTTGTAGGCAGGAGGAGATTAAAATTAACGCAAAAGAAGCTATTGAAATGATTGCAAATGCCTGAGCGCAAGTTAAAGAAAGCCTTTAAAAAGCCTTCAGTTTCATTATCATCCTCCTCCCTTCCTGCAGCCCAAAGATGTCAAATTAAATGGTGAGTACAGTATGAAATTGTTGTTTATGGTAGGCTAGGCACTTTTTATTACTTTTTGGTTAGTACATTAGAAAAATTATTGGTGTTTTGGTAAATTATGCACATTATACAACCCTTTTTTTTATTATGAAAAGGTTAAGTAAGTGTTGCAGTGGGAGGTTCGGAACGCATTATGGGTATTTCCATTATTTCTTATGGGAAAAATAGTCTTGACTTACAACCAACTTGAGTTACAACCAGCCCTCGCAAACGAATTGAGTTCGTAAGTCAAGGGTTCACTGTAAATCCTTTTTCCTCGGTCATAGTTTACAGGTTTATTTAAAGAGGTATAAACTTAATAGAAGAATTCATGAAGAAAGTATGAAAAAGAATATAATAAAAACAGTATGAAAATCAAAATCCTCAAAAAAAAAAATTGCTTTAATATACCTTGGAATAACCTAACTAAATTATTTTAAAAGATAAATGGCAAATTATGAATGCTTTGTGGAAACTCGGAAAATATCAAAACAAAACTTGTACTCTTCAGAAAAATGAAAGTATTTTTAATGTACTTTTAAAGAAACTTATTTTATAAAGAAATGGAGTGAATGGGTTTAAAAAACTATAAGAAATTTCACACTTGGACCACAACAATTTTGCACCCATTTCTTAGCAAGCACCTATGGGCCAAGGGTAACCTGCATTCAAAATTTCAAGTCCCAAGACGTCATGTTTCGGGAGATTTCGTGATGAGTGAGTCAGTGGTATTTGGCTTTTACATATATATATATATACACAGTAATCCCTCGCTATATCGCGCTTCGCCTTTCGCGGCTTCACTCTATCGCGGATTTTATATGTAAGCATATTTAAATATATATCGCAGATTTTTTGCTGGTTCACGGATTTCTGCGGACAATGGGTCTTTTCATTTCTGGTACATGCTTCCTCAGAAGGTTTGCCCAGTTGATTTCATACAAGGGACGCTATTGGCAGATGGCTGAGAAGCTACCCAAACTTACTTTTCTCTCTCTCTCTCTCTTGCTCTGACATTCTCTGCTCCTGACGTAGGGGGTGTGAGCAGGGGAGCTGTTCGCACACGTAGATGATATGGACGCTCGTCTAAAAATGCTGAAAGATTACTTTCACGTTGCTCCCTTCTGTGCAGCTGCTTCGTGAAGCGACATGCTGCATGGTGCTTCGCATACTTAAAAGCTCGAAGGGCACTTATTGATTCTTGATTGTTTGTTTTTATCTGTCTCTCTCTCTCTCTCTATCTCTCTCTCTGACATTCTCTGCTCCTGACGGAGGGGGTGTGAGCTGCTGCCTTCATTGCAACTGCTTTATACGGCGGTGCTTCGCATACTTCAAAGCCAAACAGCCCTATTGATTTGTTTGCTTTTCTCTCTCTCTCTGACATTCTCTGCTCCTGACGCGCACTCCTTTGAAGAGGAAGATATGTTTGCATTCTTTTAATTGTGAGACGGAACTGTCATCTCTGTCTTGTCATGGAGCACAGTTTAAACTTTTGAAAGAGACAAATGTTTGTTTGCAGTGTTTGAATAAAGTTCCTGTCTCTCTACAACTTCCTGTGTTTCTGTGCAAATCTGTGACCCAACCATGACAATATAAAAATAACCATATAAACATATGGTTTCTACTTCGCGGAGTTTCACCTTTCGCGGGAGGTTCTGGAACGCAACCCCGCAATCGAGGAGGGTTTACTGTATATACAGTGGAACCTTGGTTTTCAGGCATAATTCGTTCCGGAAACGTGCTCGCAGTCCAAAGCACTCGTATATCAAAGTGAATTTCCCCATGAGAAATAATGGAAACTCAGATGATTCGTTCCACAACCCAAAACTATTCATATAAAAATGATTAATACAAAATATAAAGTAAAAATACATAAAACAAATTGACCTGCACTTTACCTTTGAAAAGAATCGTGGCTGGTGTGAGTGAGTTTCTAAGAGAAGAACCATCAGCTCAGTTGTGATCACATGACGCTCAACAGACAAAGCATATACATACTACTCGTATTTCAAAACCTTGCTCGTTTATCAAGTCAAAATTTATTAAAATTTTAGCTCGTCTTGCAAAACACTCATAAACCAAGTTACTCGCAAACCGAGGTTCAACTGTGTTGTGTGTGTGTGTGTGTGTGTGTATGTGTGTATATATAAGATATATATATAGATATAAGATAGATATAGATATTTTGTTCTCTCTTTTCCTCTGTGTAATACTTCCCAGCAGGAAGAATTTAGTTTTGCCCCAGTAGTTGTGGGCAACTGTGCTGTTATTCACTGTTTGAGAATGCTCAGTTTCAGTTATATGAACATGTGTTACACCTTTGAAGCATAGCTTTCTGTTCATTATCTCATTCAAGTGATGTCTTGTTCCTTTTAACTGAATCTTTTCAGAGTGTTTGATGCATGCTTTCCTTTCCACTCTAATACATACATGAATACAGTATGCTTCACAGATAAAAATTTATATTTTGCTATGTATCTTTAAAATTTGTAGTGTTTGTTATAAAAATTAATAATCAATGCAATATGCGTCATTAATAACAAGAGTAGTATAACTGCTTAATTGTAGTTGAATCTTGCTGTAGTGAACTACTGTATATGTGTCACAGAACTCAAACTGAAGCCATCTAGGCATAGGTATAAGCTTCTGTTTTTGCTGATACAATAGTTCCTAGCTAGCATTAATGACAGATACCATGTATTAATGTTCATTACATTTCTTGTATTTGAATATATTAGTCATACCTTATCATGCTACTTGGTCCCCATTCAAAGCTGCTTTAAACAAAAAATTTAAACTTTGTTTTTGTTTATGTCTTGATGCTTTAGTTAAAGAAGATCTGTTAGTTCACTGAGCACTGATTTTTTTTTTTTTTTTTGAATGAACGAATGGATTTGTGTATTATGTTTCATTACCTTTTTTATGGCTAAATCATCTGTAAAATTAAGGCATCAACATCGACACAAATTCATAAACATATACAAGTCTGGCCTACAATAGAATTAAAACCTTGCAGTACTTCTTTACATACTCTGCTCTGTGCTCCTCTAATTACAAAATATCATCAGTTAACCAATAATCCAATTGCCCTTCATTCATTCAGAATATGGACCAATGTAGGAAGCACCTTAAGACAGAGATGCTCTTATCTGTTGCACTTCTACATGACAACCACTTTTTTCCACGCTCTCAAATATACACAGTAGTTAATGCTTAGAAAATGTCTGGGATTAAAATATTTAGAGACTTGTACATCAGTAATGTTTTTGCATCCTACCAGCAATTAAGCTTCAAATTTAACTCCTCATCAAGTTTTTCCACTATTTTTAAACTCGAAACATTGCTAAATGGAACATGCACAATTTTCCTCACCTTCTACCTATTTCTATTCCAGAAGAAATATTGATCAGCCTTGAAGACTCAGATAGTATCTGCAATTTTTATAAAAAACATTTTAAAGTCTCTTCCTTTCAAAGATCCCAGGGCACAATAGGGAAAGGATCTTTCACTTAACATTTCAGAAAAGGAGTGGAAGGAAACCATGCACAGAATATACACTGTTTACAAAAAATTGAATACAAAAGCATTCAATTATTCAACATAAAATCTTCTCTGAAGCGCATTTATCTCAATCCAAACTATCCAAAATGTTTCCAGGGCAAGATTTGACCTGTGTGAACATTGCAGTCTAGCTCTAGTCTCACTGTTCCACATGTTTTGGGCGTGCACCAAATTAACGTTGTTTTGGGGAAAAAAAAATCTTTGAGTGCCTATCAGATAGCCTCGAAGTCACAATCACTTCTAACCCCATTAACAGCTGTGTTTGGTGTACTTCCAGATGGGCTTAAAGTAGAGAAGGACAAACAAATCATAATTGCCTTTACGTCACTACCAAGCACATATAACTTGCTCAACTGGAAGAATCCTATTACATAGCTACTTAATAATATAAGACTTTCTACTTATAATGCTGAAAGGTTTTTTTCAAAGAATTTGAATCATGTTTTTAGGAATAGACTGCTTTATGAATCTAGTCAAAAAATTTGTAAGAGGAGAAAACATCCTAGGAATCTATTATACATAATTTTCCCTATAACAGAATAAAAGTGTAATAAGTTTTCACTTTTGTGTGTCTCTGAAATTAATGAACCCTGCCTTTTTTAAGTTTTTGAAAGAAATTGACTTGAAAGTCATTCGAGCTGTGACAGGAAAAAGGCTGTTAAGTAGGTGCAGCAGTTCAAGCCTGATGAACACAAATGTAAAATTACTTAATAATGTTCTGGAGTTCCCAGTTGTAAATCACATGCCTGGAATCTATTTGTCAGCAGTTGATAATTTCATAATGTGATGCATTGGCCAAGCTGCAGGCATTATTCAGGGCAAATTATTGAAAGAGGAACACACAGGTAGGAACACAAGCCTTCTACTCCATATTCAATGTTCTTATTAAAAAAAAAACCTCTGCCAGAGCCTTGCCTTTCATGTGTTTTATAGCTTAAACTGGAGTCTTTGCTTTTGTCCTTTTTGTTACTATTTGAAGACATTATTTTTGAAATGCATATTACATATTAATACTGTAAGAAAGCATATCTAATTTCATTGAGATAGTTTAGTTGCACCCTGACACCAACCTACAAAAATGAACATTATTTAAATTTATGAACTTGTCATCTTTAGATAACTTTGTTAAGGTACAACAGACCCTAAAAATGAGATTTTATCTATAGATCTCAAGGTATGTTGGGAACCATTATTATATCCGATAAACTGCTCAAAAAAATTAAAGGAATACTTTGGAAACACATCAGATCTCAATGAGAAGAAATTATGCTGAATATCTATACTGATATGGACTGGGTAATGTGTTAGGAACGAAAGGATGCCACATCGTTTGATGGAAATGAAAATTATCAACCTACAGAGGGCTGAATTCAAAGACACCTTGAAATCAAAGTGGATAAATGATGCTTCAGGCTAGTCCCCATTTTTCAGAAATTTCATTGCAGCAACTCAGAATCATCCTCAGTAGTTTGTATGGCCCCCAAGTGCTTGTATGCATGCCTAACAATGTCGGGGCATGGTCTTAATGAGACGACGCATGGTGTCCTGGAGGATCTCCTCCCATATCTGGACCAGGGCATCACTGAGTTCCTGGACAGTCTGAGGTGCAACCTGGCGGCGTTCAAATGGACCAGAGACATAGTGTCCCAGAGGTGTTCTATTGGATTTAGGTCAAGCGAGCATGGGGGGGCAGTCAATGGTATCAATTCCTTCATCCTCCAGGAACTGCCTGCATACTCTTGCTACATGAGGCCGGACATTGTTGCACACGAGCAGGAACCCAGGATCCACTGAACCAGCATAGGGTTTGACAATGGGTCCAAGGATTTCATCCCGATACCTAATGGCAGTCAAGGTGCCCTCCATGGAAATGCCTCCCCAGATCATCACTGACCCACCCACCAAAACGGTCATCCTGAACAGTGTTACAGGCAGCATAACATTCTCCACAGCTTCTCCAATCGCTTTCATGTTTGTTACATGTACTCAGGGTGAACCTGCTCTCATCTGTGAAAAGCACAGGGTGCCAGTGGTGGACCTGCCGATTCTGGTATTCTATGGCAAATACCAGTCGAGCTCCCCAGTGCCGGGCAGTGAGCACAGGGCCCACTAGAGATGTTGGGCCCTCAGACCACCCTCATGCAGTCTGTTTCTGATTGTTTTGGTCATAGAGATTCACACCAGTGGCCTGCTGGAGGTCATTTTGTAGGACTCTGGCAGTGCTCATCCTGTTCCTCCTTGTCCAAAGGAGCAGATGCCGGTCCTGCTGATGGGTTAAGGACCTTCTACGGCCCTGTCCAGCTCTCCTAGAGTAACTGCCTGTCTCCTGTACTTTCCTCCATGCCCTTGAGACTGTAATTTCTGCTGCTTTGAAGGTCCCAATGAGCACAGTGGCCTCCATCATCCATAAGTGGAAGAAGTTCGAAACCACCAGGACTCTTCCTAGAGCTGGCCGGCCATCTAAACTGAGTGATTGGGGGAGAAGGGCCTTAGTCAGGGAGGTGACCAAGAACCCGATGGTCACTCTGTCAGAGCTCCAGAGGTCCTCTGTGGAGAGAGGAGAACCTTCCAGAAGGACAACCATCTCTGCAGCAATCCACCAATCAGGCCTGTATGGTAGAGTGGCCAGATGGAAGCCATTCATTAGTAAAAGGCACATGCAGCCCACCTGGAGTTGGCCAAAAGGCACCTGAAGGACTCCCCATGAGAAAGAAAATTCTCTGGTCTGATGAGACAAAGATTGAATTCTTTGGTGTGAATGCCAGGCGTCACGTTTGGAGGAAACCAGGCACCGCTCATCACCAGGCCAATACCATCCCTACAGTGAAGCATGGTGGTGGCAGCATCATGCTGTGGGGATGTTTTTCAGCGGCAGGAACTGGGAGACTAGTCTAAAACTGATTTCTCAGTTTTTTTATTTTTAAAAAATTTGCCAAAACCTCAAGTAAACTTTTTTCACATTGTCATTATGGGGTGTTGTGTGTAGATTTCTGAGGGGAAAAAAATTAATTTAATCCATTTTGGAATAATGCTGTAACATAACAAAATGTGGAAAAAGTGATGCGCTGTGAATACTTTCCGGATGCACTGTACCTTCTTTGACCCAAGTGCCCTTTTCTCCCATTAGGTCCTAAGCACAGATGGGTACACTACCTTTTCCTTGCCAGAAAAGGCAACAATAAGCAACATGCTTTGTTAAAGCTAGATCAGCTACTGTTTACTTGGCTACATGGAAATACAATATGGTCTATGATGATTATTGCTGTAATCCCACAAAAAAATAATAAATATTAGTGTGCTCATTGTGCTTTATTGTATTACGCAATGACGTGGTAGATGGCCTTAATGCACTTGCACAAGTGGCACATTTTGACTTTGATTATAACACTAGCTTTCTTCTTATGATTTCCAGCCACTGCTCACTGTTAGGAGTGTTATTCAGTAACTGGCACACTGCATTTTCATACCTTAAAGATGAACTGCATTGCATTAGAGTTTTCCAGTAGAGTGCAGGTTCAATGGGGAAAAGGCATCACTGTTGTACAACAGCTGTTGTACCAGGCTGTCATGCAGTTAGTCAAGATGCTCTCTGTAGTGAATCTGTAAAAGTTGACCAAGAGCTTCTTAGGGAGGTTAGCTCTCCTTAGCCTTCTCAGAAAGAACAGTCGTTGTGCTTTGCCTACTACCACTGAGGTGTTGTCAGCCTAGGTGAGGTCCTCTGTGATGGTGACTCTCAGAAACTTAAAACCGGGCACTTTCTCCACAGCGTCTATTTTGATAGTTATTGGACTGCGAGTCGTATTTTTAGTGGTCCTAAAGTCCACAATGACTTATTTCATCCACATATCTAACAATAATGTTTGTTTCATGGGTGGGTTGACAGTCATGGGTGAAAGTATGTAGAGGTGGGGGCTTGGCACACCAGTTCTCAGGGTGAGGGTGTAAGATGTATTTTTGTCCAACCTGGCAGACTGGGGGTGATTGGTGAGAAAATCCAGTAACCAGTTGCATATGGAGGGAGTTAGTCCTAGTGCATGGAGTTTGTTGATTAGCCGGCTAGGTCTGAAGTTGTTAAATGCCTAGCTGTAGTCAACAAAGAGCATCCTAATGTAGGTGTTGGGCTTTTTCAAGTGCAAGAGGGCAGTATTCAGAGCCACGCAGGTGGTTTCCTCAATTGATCTGTTTGCCCATTTGTCCTACTGCTGTTGGTCTGAGATCAGCTGGGACAAAGGCTTTGATGTGAATGACTACCAGTCGTTCAAAACACTTTGCAATGACAGGGGTGAAGGCGACTAGTTGGTAGTCATTAAGAATGGTTATCATGGGTTGTTTTTGGCAAAATAGTCTTGGATTTCACGTACATGGGGACTATACGAGAGAGAGAGGTTGAATATGTGTGTAAATATCTCCAGCAGGTCAGCACAGTCTGGAGCACATGACGTTGCACACCATCAGGACCTACTGCTTTCTTTATGTTGATGATGTTGAGTGCCTTCCGTAACTTGTGTATAGTATGTGTAGGACAGGAGCCTGTGAGTTTTCCTGTAAGTTTAAAGCTAACTGGAGAGTGGTTATTATGTGTGTCAAACAGAGCAAAGAAGAAAAAGTGTAAAGTTCCTCTGATAGGTTGGCATTGCTGTTGACTTGCGTGTATTGTATATAATTCCTTTTTTTTGTAATCCGTGATTGGATTGGATGCCTTGCCACATGTTATGTGGATTGGAATTATTGTCAAAGTCCTCCTCAATCTGCTATTTGCAGACCTGATAGCACTGTTTAGATTTGCTCTGGTGGCTTTATAGGCTGAGGTGTGCTGAAAGTACTGAATCATGGTTATAACACTACATTACAATTTTACAAAATTTTGCAAAGAAATGTAGGATGAAAAATTTGTTGAATATACAGCTGAAACTGCGAATGACAACTGTTGTATTATGCAGTATACGATAGTACTGGGAATCAAAGGTACAAACAGCAGTTATAAAGAAACACTCCAGCTGTATACAGATTGTTTCTAATTTTTTACTTTTTGTAAATTATGATTTATAAGTAAAGTTCAGGAGAGTGAGTTAAGATATTTTGTCTTATCCTGTACACATGCACAAAACAAATAAACTGACATAAATGATGTAAACAGTGTAGACTAGGGATGAATGGAGGCAATGTGAATTAAGAATTACTTCTAGGAAGTCTTACCATCACCCTTTATTCTTCTCTGGATTTTGCACACTTAGGAAACTGTAGCACAGAATCAGTGTAAGGTTTAAAAAGCATCACTTCGGATGCATATGGAACAGATGCATAGAAAGCCTGCAGGAGTTTCATACACCCACAGTGAACACAGGGATAAATTGACTATTATTCTTTTGAAAGTATTAAAATACCACACATGGCAGAAGATAAAAAGTCAAAAATGTTAGGGTAACGTAAAAAATATGCAGTATCAAAGGGGTACTTAAACTTAGTATGGTCCTTAAAAGGTTTCATATTAATGTATATTTTTTATAGAAAAAACTTTTAAGTGCACTGTTCAAAGTAATAGTAGTATTTATCACTTAATGTGTCATATGTTCTTGGTGTTTTGCTCACGTATGAAGGACAGATGTAGATATATGGTCACGTCTCCAAAAATGGTAGCTATGGCCATAATTAAGTCTAATGAAGTGCAAAAACAGAAAGTTTATTATTATTTAACTGATTACAAGAGAAGCAGGAATGAGTACCACAAACAGGATAGCAAAGGGAAACTTTGAAAATGGGAGCAAAAAAAAAAAAAGTTAGCAACTAAATACATATTACATTCGACCAGATTATATATTAAAAAATATATCAGCTGTAAACAATGAAACAAAAGTTACCAAAAGCACAGCTATAGAAACAAAGCAAAGTTAAATAAAACAGGCAAAACAACAAAAAATAAGGTCAATCTCGACACTCAAAACCAAACTAAATACAAAGCTTAATGGCATATAATAAATAGTTTCTAAAATAATGAAAAAAACCTTTTGTGACTGTGCTGATTTTGAGGCTGTATTTCATGTGTGATTGTTAAGAGAAACATGTTTGAGACATCTGTAAATCTACTGAGCTATTAGAAACATACACATTTGCCATCTTAGGATCTTTTGCATGTGGGGACCTTTGGGTGTGAAATAATAAAAGACTGAAATTGAAAGACAAATAAGCTATCCCAGGTACAGTATATAAGTATAAGCTTAGATCAAGAAAGGGTTTTTGGCATGACATCCTTCTACAAATCTGCACTCTTGAGGTTTATTTGGCATTCCTTATTATGGTAGATATTTAATTCTCCTAACACCCACAAAGTAATGCATTATTCTCTATAAAACTGTGGTTCACTTTCCTTTGCCATTTAAAGACTGGCTTACACGCATTCTATGTGCTAATGGAAAACTGATTACACAAGTAACTTGGATTGTACTTGTAGAAAATTTTATTAACCAAATTCCTGTTCTTTTGGGAAAGAGTTAAGAATATAAAAGCTAGCGTAGGCAGCCACATTACCCACAGTGAGTTATACCCATTTCCCCCTTTTTTTATATTTGACTGCTTATAAATGTTTGTTACAAACATTTCTTTCAATTTTTGTTCATTAGCTAAGTCAATATTATTGAAATTCAGTTTGCAGTGGCCCTTTAATTAACAGTAGTGCATCACAGGCATGTGCTGTTTACAAGTTGGCTGATCTCTAACAAAGTTTAAAATGATGAATACTGGTTCATAGATCTTAAGTGAGTTGAGAGCTGACAAGTGCAAGTGTAGGCAAAATTACATAAGGCAAAAAAACACATTGAAAAAAATATGTAAAAATGTTAAATTGTTAAATGGTAATCTGTGCAATTTTAAGCTTAAAAGAATGTAATTAAAAAAAAAAAAAAATGTTCCAATTGTAGTTTTCCTACCATGGCATTTTTGTGTTCAACAAGGCTGCATTTTGCTGCTTATAAAACAAATCATTTTGCCAAAAGAAATGTAAACTGTATTTTATCCACTCAGTATTTTTTATTTTGGCTTTAGAAAAACACAGTAAGCACACGTTTTTCTTTTCTTCAGTTCACCAAAGTATGATACATTTGAAAACTCCCAGAAATACGTATAACACTATTTCAAATGTGATTTTGCCTGGGACAGCTCTATTAGCAGTGGTATTTGTGGAGACCTGGGCATGGGATAAGACAGGAAAATTGGCCACAAATACAAAAAATTAAGGCACTTTATACATGCACTCTGGAGTATGGTTATTTTTGTATCCTTTTTAACATCTGGTGAGAGTTAGCATCCTTCTCATCCAAAACTGCATTGTATACAATGTATTGTGAAGTAATCAGTCTCGTTGTGTGGCTGGTCTGCATCTTTGTATGCTTCAGTGACGCTGCTAAAGCAAACTTAATCAAAGCTGTCTGCTTGACCCTGGGTTTCTGAACACTTTGCCCTAACTGTGGTGGGTCCGAGCTATACCAAGAGCTGATGGCCAAAACCAGCATCATGCTGTATATGATGTTCGGATATCTATCCCAAATTTTTGTTGTAGAGTATGTAACTTAAACTGCTGTGTGACAGAATCCAGAAAGGAAATGATTACATTCAGCTTTAATTCATCTTACAACAATAGATTAGGCAGCACAAAATTGAAACCTGCTGCTTCTGTACATTAGAAACATGACTTCATGAGGCTTGTTTCAATAACCGTGTTATCTTATGCATTTTTAATGACTCGTGAGGGGTTTTTGGGACTTTAAGGGTTTTTTGTTTGTTTTTGGAACAATATACTCCATATGAACACATTTCTGATTGTATTTATAATGAATGTGCAATTGAAGAAATTCTGTAATAAATCCTATAAAAAGAAATATTACTCAATGTCCTAAATGGTTTATAATGTTTCTTCTCTAATTGTGACAATTAAAATCTGTTCAGTTAATTTGATACCATGTATATTTTTTGTAAACATATTTAATTGCAAAATAAGAAAAAACTTCTTTTTTGGTTCCTTTTTTCATAATCTATTTTCATACTTTTCAAATAGTAATTTTGTGTTACATTTGAATTTTTTGTATGCTATTTTGGTGTGGCCAAAATCCCTTTTGGGTTTACCAGTGTTGGTTTACACCAGGGGTCCTCAATCACAGTCCTGGAGGGCCGCAGTGGCTGCAGGTTTTTGTTCTAACCCGGTTGCTTAATTAGAAAGCAATTCTTGCCAATAATTTAATTTCATGGCTTGTTAGTGCTTTAACTCTGCTATGTCAGGTAATTCTCATATCCTAGATGTCCTTCCTCTTTCTAAGGATATCATCCAAATGATTTGTAGGCTAAAATGGATGAGTAGTCCTCAGTCCTTCACTTTTTTGTCTTCACTTTCCTTCCAAGTATTTAATTAAACCCAATAGTGCATGATAAATACACACAGGTGTAAATGGCAACAAGCTGAATGAAGAAATGCTGGTTTCTTTTGTCATTTGCATGTTATTGCTAATTAAGAGCAATTAAATACCAAGAATACAGCTGTTTAAGACTAAAATAAGCAATACGGGTTCAAAATCTTAACGAACGAGACAACTAAAGTGAAGCAGAAGTGTTACTTGAGCAATAAGTGCTTCTTATTAAGCAATTGGGTTGGAGCAAAAACCTGTAGCCACTGCGGGCCTCCAGGACCGTGATTGAGGACCCCTGGTTTAGACAGTAACATTTTTATAGAGCTGTGTTTATTATTCTTCATGATAAGAAGAATTTTAACAATTACATTCACTAGCCACAGTAAATTAAAGAGACTGATCTGTGTAATATCCATCCATCCATCCATTATCCAACCCGCTATATCCTAACTACAGGGTCACGGGGGTCTGCTCGAAGCCAATCCCAACCAACACAGGGCGCAAAGCAAGAAACAAACCCCGGGCAGGGCGCCATCCCACCAGAGGGCGGGCGCACACACACACACACACACCAAGCACACACTAGGGACAATTTAGAATCGCCAATGCGATTCGAACTGCGAGGCAGCAGCAATACCCACTGTGCCACCGTGCCGCCCTATACTGAGATATATGTATGCATATGTGTGTGTGTGTGTGTCAATAATTCTTAATATATTGTACATGTTGGAGTTAGAGGCATAACTATGCCAGCTGATATAGCTTATTAAGCAATATGTGATTCAATTTCTTTGCTTATTTGATGTTGACATGAACATAGAAAACAAAAAGTGTCCAGTATGAACTGAGACTAGTCGATCTGAGCAAAGGCCTATTTCGTAATGTTCTATATAAACTTATCAAGAAATACTATATTGATGTAATTATATATCAGAAATTATTGGCTTTGGCCTAATTATGACCAAACTCGCCTGAGATGTGCTGGTCTGCAAGACGGTGATGTCTGTCTTTCTGTCTGCCAGTCTAACAGGTATATAATGGACCAATAGTGGGAGAAGGGCATTACTTATTTTCTTGCTTAAACATATGATTTTTTTACAGAAATATCTTATTTGCAAAAAATTATATTTTAAACCTAGATGGAATCTAAATGCTTGACTTATGGTATTCTTTCTTGAAAGGCACTATTCAGTTGTATTTTTATTGCAAAATACAAAATTCTTGCTTTCTTTAGTAAATCTGTTCTGTGTGTTTGCTCCTGTTCATATGTTTAAAATTACAGTAGAGTTAAAAGCCAGAAAGGCAAGATGCAGGAAAGAAACTAGAAAACAATCGTTCGTAAGGGTTACATGCTGTAAAATGGAGCAAAACCTCTTCAGTTGGCAGCTTGATCAGCACAGGGCTTCAGACAGCAGCCTCCCTGATTCAGCATGTAGATTACTTGTCCAAGGAGTAATTTTAGCAGAGCACTGGATTATTGAAGAAACATAAAATCTTTGTCGGGCCAACTGTAAAAGGTAGAGATAGAGTTTTATTCTATTGGATTGAAAACAGGTTATGTAAAGGACTTTATCTGTGTCTGGTGTGTTAATTGAAAGCCAGGCCACTAGAATTCAGTGAGCTCAGGTTTTATCAGATAGCTGGATTTAAATAGTGATCATAGGAATTTCTAGGGAGAATAATTTACCACCACGGTCTTAATCATTTAGTGACCCCTAGATTATGTTATACGTGACCGCCTTTGCCCAAAGAACAGTTAGGTTGTGAGTTGAAATGACTATTTACATAAATTGAGGATGAGTGGCCTGGTTAACGGTATTCATACTTTGATTCATTAAATAACAAATAAAATACTCCTCTTTTTTAAATCTACATCAGTCTAAATGGCTGCTTTTCTAAATTCTCTTTCAGGCTTTAAGATTCAAACATGAAGTCTTTAGATTTTGTAAAATAAAAGCAAGAGTGATGAAAATGTGCAAATTCTTCACAGTATCCACAAAGGATGTGTTGCTGCAAGTGGTTCAAGGTATGATAGCTGATTTCAGGTTAAAAAAAGAAGAGGTAAAAGCCAACCTGCTTCTGTGGAACTAGCTCGAAGGGCAATATAGATATTAAACACATAAAGTAGTGATGTGGATTGGAATTATTGTCAAAGTCCTCCTCAGTCTGCTATTTGCAGACCTGATACACTGTTTAGATTTGCTCTGGTGGCTTTATAGGCTGAGGTGTGCTGAAAGTACTGAATCATGGTTATAACACTGCATTACAATTTTACAAAATTTTGCAAAGAAATGTAGGATGAAAAATTTGTTGAATATACAGTTGAAACTGCGAATGACAATTGTTGTATTATGCAGTATACGACAGTACTGGGAATCAAAGGTACAAACAGCAGTTATAAAGAAACACTCCAGCTATATACAGATTGTCTCTAATATTCTACTTTTTGTTAATTTTGACATTTTAGTAAAGTTCAGGAGAGTGAGTTAAGATATTTTGTCTTATCCTGTACACATGTACAAAACAAATAAACTGACATAAATGATGTAAACAGTGTAGGAAATAAACCCCAGGCAGGGCGCCAGCCCACTGCAGGGCGCACACACACTAGGGACAATTTAGAATCACCAATACACCTAACCTGCATGTCTTTGGACTGTGGGAGGAAAGTGGACTACCCAGAAGAAACCCACGGAGACATGGGGAGAACATGCATACTCCACGCAGGGAGGACCTGGGAAGTGAACCTGATTCTCCTAACTGCGAGGCAGCAGCGCTACCCACTGCGCCACCGTGCCACCTCTGTATAATATAATTTAGCTAATTGTATAAGTTTGATAAAATATTTAGAAAATTGAGATTTTACTGACCTTTAAGTTAGAAAAAAAATTCATTTTTAATAATTGCTATAAGATGTCAGCACAGATCTGTTTTTAAAGATCTGGTAACCTATTCATTGATTGAGGACTTGTGAGAAAACAGCAGAGGCACATCGTAAATAATACCCAGACCGAGAGGGTTGGCATTTTCAGATTCCTTGGTGTTCATATAACAAAATATCCGACCTGGTTCAAGCACATTGACAGTTTAATGGACAAGGCACAACAATGTATTTACTATCTGAGATGCCTCAGAGATTTTATACTGTTCTCCCAGATACTGAAGGATTTCTACATATCCACTATCGAAAGTATCTGTACAAGGAAGTTTTACTGCCTGGTTTAGAATCTGCATGCAGCAGGACCACAAGTCTCTGTAAAGAGTGGTGCACTGGTCACTGGGTGTGAACCCTCTAACTTCCAGGACACCCTCAAACTTCCAGGACATCTATATTTCAATTTCAGACCAGAGCAAAGAAAATTGTCAAGAGATACCAGCAAGCCCAACAAAAGCCTATTCTCTTTGTTGCGGTTAGGGAAATGCTAACGCTGCCTGAAGACTAACTCAGAGAGACTGAAGAGGAGCTCCTTTCTACAGTCTATTTGCATCCAATATAAGGACAGTGCCTGAGCTTATTGATGCTGTATTATCCATCCATCCATCCATTTTCCAACCCGCTGAATCCAAACAGGGTCACGGGGGTCTGCTGGAGCCAATCCCAGCCAACACAGGGCACAAGGCAGGGAACCAATCCCAGGCAGGGTGCCAACCCACCGCAGGACACACACAAACACACCCACACACCAAGCACACACTAGGGCCAATTTAGAATCGCCAATCCACCTAACCTGCATGTCTTTGGATTGTGGGAGGAAACCCACGCAGACACGGGGAGAACATGCAAACTCCACGCAGGGAGGACCCGGGAATCGAACCCAGGTCCCCAGGTCGCCCAACTGCGAGGCAGCAGCGCTACCCACTGCGCCACCGTGCCGCCCAATGCTGTATTATTTTTATTATATTATTAATGCACACTATAGCTGTCATTGTTCTTTATTTCGCTTTATACAATTTCTTGTATTAGGAATTTGTTAGTTTTCGCATACCCCTTGGGGTCAGAACGCAGGGTCTGAAGTAATCTTTAGGACATGTTAAAATAACCTGAAAGCAACAGTATTTTCATTATGTCATTCATCAAAACAACCATCAAGTTTCAGAAATCGTCAACCATCGCACTCATACTATGTCTATATTTTTAGGGCTGTCATGGACAACATGGTGTGCAAGAGAAAAAACTGATTACTTCTGTCATAATCTGACCCTAGTTATGCCGAAAGCCTTGATTTTCACAACTTTTTTGTCTTTCACTCTGCCCTTTCCTTTTCATAAATTTGCATGGGCTCTGCCCATGCTGACTGTTTTTTCATTTAGCTTGCGAAGCCATATGTGCCCGAGCCTATTTGGGGCTCTCATTATGAGCTTTGTCCAGTAATTGGTGGATCACAGTAATATTAATTATAATGCATTTACATAGTTTGTTCTCCCCTGTGTATGTTATGATTTAGTTTAATTTCTAACCTTTTTTTTGGCTTTCTTATGATACTTGCGTGGACCTTTTCAGATTTACTGTATTTCAGGTTTTGGAATATTTAGATTACAATTTTGGTAACGGATTTCCTAGTTGAAATTTATTTAATTCAATTGAATTATTTGTGTGTCTTTTTCAACCCTATTTTGTTTTCTGTGGGCACAACTATTTTGTGGAGCAGTCGCTACCACGTTACTAGGTTAACCACCTGGGAGTGAGCAGCTATAATAGTAATGATGAACACTTCTTAAGAGATTGGCGTGTTTCACTTATGTTTTTGGCAAAGGAATCCTTGAAAATGAAATTTAAACTTAGACTTAAAATTCACATTTTCTTTATCTTGACAAATGTATGTCTAACCTCCTAGTTATGAATGTTAGCCTGTTTTCTTTTCCAAATCTTATTTTCTGGTACCATTCTAAATTATTTTCTGCCTCATTCCTTCTGGCAGAACAGTGTTATTTTTTATATTTTATGTTTTTGGTTAGTTTTTTGGTCATACTATCTTTTGTATGCTTAAACCTATTATTACCCATTACTGTGTCATACTTCCCTCTGCATTGTACAGCAGCACCATTTTAAAGAGGAAAAGAAGCCCGACTGGAAGATTTTTAGAATTGTCAATCTTAAATTTCTTCAGGAGAATATGAAAAGAACTTAAAAGAGTAGAAATTATTTTTAACTGTTGGACTACTTAACAAAGGTTGGTTTTATAGCTGAAACATTTTAGGCCACAAAAAAATCTTTTCCTTACTAGCGAGTGTATTTAATATTCAAAATTTAAATTTGAGCCTGACTCATCCTGGGCAAAAAAAGATGTTTGCTTTTGTTTAAAAAATGTGCTAAAGAGTCTCGAAACTCAAATTCATTTTTGCAGAATCACCTCATAAAGGTATATTACATGTCACAAGACACTCTAACCAAACATTTACCAAACATTTGCCTCTTTTGCCAGCAGCAGGCTTGATGGTTCTGCTTTGTTTTAGTCAACATGTTTTTTTTCAAAGTGTTCTTTGATTTCTTAAATTGGCACTTCTAGGAGTTATTAATTTGAATAAGAAGAAAGAATGACCATATTTAAATCAACTATTTCTCATTAGTAAGTAGCTGGACATATTTCAGCTCATATGATATTTTACTGTGGTGATAAACTAAACAGTATAAAGTGTACCAAAATTACACTTGTAATGTATTTTCTCTTTCATACATTTTTCCTTTATGGCTTCATTTATGAGTTAGGTGTGCAGACACTAGCTAATACAGTTTTTTTTTTTTTTTTTTTTGGTCAAAAATAGCAGCTCCACTGTTTATTTATCTATAGTCTTATTCATCCATCAATTTTTCAAACTGCTTCTAATAATGTTCCATGTTGTGGTTATACAGAGTAGCAAGCCCACATGTCTTCATGGCAGCACAGTTTGATGTCAACACTGAAGTTGGCAGGAATACCTGGAGCAAATCCATTGAAACACAAAGTGAACATAGAAACTCAGCATGGAATTCAGAGCAGTCCAGAACAGACATACAGACTGAGCCATTTAAAATCCAGTGATACAAATACCATATTGCCTTATTGTTGGAATTCAGCAATGATTTTTTTCACATAAAAAGTAGCTAAAATTTGATTACTTGACGTTAATTTTTATTTTGCAGATACCTGTAATCATTTTGAATTTCTAGTTTCACAGTTTTTGAGATACTATGTTTGGTGAAATATATAGCAGTGATTTTATTTTTTATTTTTCATTTGTATTCTGTTCCTTGCATACAATGTAAAGAGGCTAATGAAATTGAGAACGTGTATTTCTGTCCCATGAAATTGGCTATACCATGGTAGAAATTTCTGGAATATTGGATCTTCATCTATGGCGTAACTGGAAGACAATTAGGCACAGCACATAGAAATAATATGTAGTAAGTATAGTACATGGGCAGGTGTTTATGGGTAAAACTTAAACTTACATTTCACTGTGGTTTTATTCTTCTTTCTAACTTAGACATCAAGCCAGTGCTTCTTAATATATAAATAGTGTCTCACCAGAAAACGTATCCCCCTAAACGTTGTAAAAGTGCAGTAGGTAACAAAATTCATAGGCAGTGTCGTAATGGTTAAGGCTTCAGACTTCAAAAAATACAGTTGTGGGCACATGACTCACTCATGGTCGAAGTGTCAGTAGTGGGATATGTCTCCTGCCTTTGCTCCAATTGAAAAAACAAAATAAATTAACCAGGTCACTTTGGATAAAAGCTTCAACCAAATAAGTAAATGAAAAAAAATATTCACACATTTGTTCACATACCATGCATTCTAGAGTTTAGCTTTGCCATGTTCCTTTGGATGTTCCTATGTCTTGCATAACTGGCAAAGTGATTGGCTAGCTGGCGGAACTTAATCATGAGTATTCTAAAATGATTGTTTAAACTGCAAGTTTATAAAAAAATGATGGATGCATACTACATATAGTCTCATTCCAAGAATCAGAAGCTCCACCTTGGTTTCAAAAAAGTCTATCAAGCTGTTACTTCCCTATAAAATGGTTTCAAAAAAGTCCATCATGATGTTACTTTTCTATAAAATTGTAAATCTTTTATAGCATCTGGAAGATTTTCTCTTCACATTTATATTACAGCAGTTTATTTATTTATTGTTTATTTTTAACCAGGTCTAATAAATATAGAATTTCCCACTGATAAGGGATGATTTTCATTTATTACTATTACCCGTAGATACATCATGCCTCACACAGCATTTTAACACTAGTTGTGTACGGCTTTGCATTTCGAGTGAGGTTGTAGTTAGGTTGAAGAGGTGACAGTAAAAAAGCTGATCAGCTCTCCAGAAACTACAGTTTATTGCTTCCAGTAGACAGTCTTTAAAACAGTGAAGTTGTTTCTCTATTTAGCGCCTACATAGTGCTTACTTGAGAAGCTACCATAAATAGTAATTCATCTTTATACTGTGTACTGTATGTAATTTTATCTATTTGGCTTATCACGTATTTCAAAAATTGTATTAATTTGGATCATGAAGAAGGATTAAAAAAAGTAGATGGGTCACGAGGTCTACCAGTTGGTTGATAAATAACAAATGAGCAATAAAGGTGATTACATATGTCGTTTGTTCACACTGCAGTGTGTGATGGGCCCCAGTGGTACACAACCATAATGAATGTTGTTACTATAAATAGTTCATAGGAATATTTGGATTTAAGGTTGGTTTCAAGATTTATAAAGTTAGGCTGGGTTGTGTGTGCTTATAAGTGAAACCAGATTGTTGCAGTGAAAGCCTGAATAGCTGGAATGTAACACTTTTTGGCAGCACCACTCACCCATGATGATGATGTAACCACAGAGAGTGAACAGTATAGGTTACTCACCGTGTATGTTTAGTTCAATGTTTGTTGTAAGTATAAAAAAGCTCTCATTAAGATTCCTTGCTTTGTGGACTATGAAGTGATGAAAATAAACTGTTGTATACAAGGTAAAAAACATACAATAAAAGTTATTAAATTAACTTTTTAAGTATGTTAATCATCTTATATTTAATAGCAATATCATTCATTCTGGAAGTGTAAAATGTTGAGTGCATATGATTCTCAGTATTCAATGTTAGACAGTTGATGACAGTACATAGAAAGTTGTCACAGTGCAATCTGCTGTATAGCATTTTTAAAAATGGTAAAAATGTCCCAGGACAGCTTAATTAGTAAACAAGTCCGTTTACCTTTCACGTTCCTGCTCTAGAAGATTAGTGAATTCATCGCTCTTCTTCATATACTCTGAGTGCTTCTTTTTCTCATCCTCCAGCTTATAGATGGTTTGTCTGTGAGATTTTTCAACTAGTAGCAGCTGCTCCAGCATGCGGCGATGCGTCTCTTTTTGTTTTTCTGCTACCTTGTCCAGCTACAGAATTGGAAAAAAAAGAATGAAATTAAAGTACACCTGCTTTTAAATAAACAATACTGGCACCCTTCCTCCTTACTTTAACAAAAAATAAGAAATGTAGTTGAACACAAAATATGTGTTTAACTACATTTCTTAGACGCACAATAGATTAATTTATTGTAGAATTCAAAGGTTATTTATAAAGCTCTTGCTTTACCAGAATTTCAGCCCTTTTTAGCATTCTGTCAAGCTATATGCCCACTGTAAACAGTAACCAATAATTTGATTTCTTGCTTTAGTAAGGTAAAAAAAAAAAAGCCATACAGTATATCTGTGAACAGCCCCTGTGAGCAGACTGATGCACAAACATGCCAATACTATCCACTGAACGCAGTAAAACATCTTTTTATTTAGATCAATTATAATTTTAATATTTTTTATGCATTTAATTTTTCTAATATTGTGTAGATTGTAGTTTTAGTTTATCAAGGCATAATACAAATACAGTCTTTAACTTGCAATCCATAATTGCCCACTGCATCATCTATTTTCAGAGCTTACTGTTTTTCCTTGTTGTATGTTCCAAATCCCACTAATGTTGCCTTTAAACTGTCTTATTTTTGTCTCAGGCTCTATTTTAAATACATGTTTGGGGCGGAATGGTGTACATCTTTATTTTGGGAAAGAAATAACAGTGGCTACTAGATGTGGAGATTTTATATTTTTTAAAACATTATAGGTGTGATCTTTACCTGTATTGTGGATGAAGTTACCTTCTCAACATTTTAAAGTTGTATGTAATTCAGAGAATGTGTTACTGAATTTTTAAAAATGTAAATGTCTTGACTCAAGGTGGTCTAATATATTTTAAGTTGTATTCATTTCCAATCAGCGACTGCTACTGTTTTTAAAATGTGTTTTTTTTTTTAATCCAGATTTCAGATTCTTTCTGCATGGGTGTGTTTCCTCTGAATGAAAAATAAGATTTCTAAAGCTGTTAATATTGTTTGGCCACATATAAATGCATTTTCTGTAAGCATATGTATTGGTATAAAATAATTGTTCAAAACTCACATTACTCAACTGTCCTTTAATCGATACATAAAATAAGAAAATGGACTGAAAAAAGAATTCAGAATGTGAATTGTGTGAGCTAACACTGATTACTTGCCAGCAATAAGGACACCTAAGTAATCAGCCAGCACTTAAAAACGCTTCTACTTCTGACTTTATTTGAACTGAGTGTCCTTGGACTTTTTAACTCTGGTCTCTTAAATCTCTTTGTATATTTTTAAACAACTGTTATAGATTGATTTTAAATTCTGTATCTTCGCTGATTTACACCTTGTAGCTTTTAGATTATTCTTTTAGAATCTTAAACAGATTGCGATTGTAATTTATTAGACCTGGGCTAATTAAGATCATACTAGACAAACAGCCTGAGAAAGGCAAGCACTGATTATTATTGTAATTATTGTTAATTCAATATGAAGCTAGGCTAGGCCTTTAAGTTTAGCTGCATGCTTGGCAGAGAGAAGAAGGCCAGTAGGCAGAGCAGAACAGGAGATAGAAAAGCAAGGAGAGCCTAGAACGAGAAGATCCCAAAGAAACTGACAAAGACCTCTGTTGACTGAACACAAAACTGAAGCAATTCAATGCCCAGATTTTAAAAGACTCATCTTCCATCACCTTAATTTTCTGCATAAGTATTTTCAACAAGACTCTTTTTCAAATACGGTCACTTAACTTTTATCTTTTTTTCAAATAGATTTCCTACTTTTGCTACCATTGGTTTTAATGTGTTTTTATTAATGTTACTTTATAATAATATTAATTTTGTACTGTTTGATTGGGTCAAGGTATATTGTTAAGAGCATTTGGTGTGGGTGATTGCCATATTCCCACTGGGGTTAACAGCTGAGGAAAAGATATTTTCAAATAGATTTTCAAATAGTACCAGCACGGTGAGTGGGAATTTGCTTTTGGCGATTGGCACAGGTGTAGCTTAAATGTTTGGTTCTAAGCTAGTATGTCTCTTTGCTTAAAGTACTTGTCCACTTGCAGAGAAGACTATACACATGGGGCACTATAAAGCAGCTATATTAAGGCAAAATTCTATAATACTACATCACAGGTAGACAGAAGATACTTTAACCATGAATAAAACATTTGGTTATTGTATAGAAATTGACTGGAATAATTCATTTATCCATGTGTCCACCTAATAGAAAAAACTGCTTTAGTACTTTTGATTCACTTCCTGTTTATTATTATGATATTTTGATAATCATTAAATTATTTAGTTAATAAAAGCTTTATTAAACTTACCTCAGCCACTGGTTTCTCATAAATGTCTTCCTGCCACTCTATGGTCTTCCCCTGAATTGCATCTCTCTGAAGAGCTTGAAGTACTTTTGGTGGTGTAACAAAACCATAACGAGCTTCAAGCAATGCCAGGTCAATCTTTTCAGCTTTGAGCACAGTAATAATTTCATCTCGTGCCTACAAAAAATAAAATATTTACATTTTACAATAAATAGAATTCACCTTTATAATTCTGATTATAAGGAGAGTGTTATTTTGAGGGTCATTATGATTTTTAGTATGATGAATACTAGGTTATGTTATGGTACCATTTTTTGACACTTGGTGCTACAACAAATACTTAATGATATCAGTATTCTAGTGCCATATTGTTTTATTAGAAAGAAAAGAATGTTGTTACATTTTCAAAAACAAGTAGCAAGTTATTGTGAATGAAACATATGACTTTTGTTTATAAAAAAGTAAACTTTTTTTTTAAGTAATTTTCACAGTTTTTCTGTAACAAAATGAAAGCAAACTGAAGTCTAATTGTATTCTTGTCAATTGAAATAAATACCTAGGTGAACTAATCTTTAAAATGCTAGAGGCAGGCTTCTAAATGTAAAAAATAAAGGAACATTTTAGCTGTCACAGATCAGTCTGTTTTCTTCTGTTATTGATAGATCTTGAAGCTTGCCCTTCACTTGCCAATCTGGTACATAATGCTAACAAACGTTTGTGCTAAAGTAGCCAGGGAAGCAAGTCAAACAGTTTAGTTTATCCAGGAGATGAGAACACTGTCTGATTTTTGGGATTTTAGGTTCTAAAAGGTATGTCTGTGCTTCAAGTTTAAATTTATTGACATGTGTACATAGTAGAACAGATTTTTGCTTCACATTTCCTTAGAATATTAACAATAATTCATTACCAACCAAAATGTACACACATTTTTTGTTTCTACTGTAGGATTTAATTTTATTTTTTTTTGCATCCTCAAAATTGTTATATTTCTTTGCTCACGATGTGTCTGTAGAGCATGACTTGCTTATGACTTGTACATTGTTGCCTAAAAGATACATGTGAAAACTGCTTTAACAAAGATGACACTTAAAAACACAACCCTTTACAAAAGCAGGAATCTCTGTGCACACAGTGACTTAATCAAGGTGACAGTGTTCGGATATTTTATACTATACTACTTATAGCTCATCTCACTGTCAGAAATTTGTTAGATTTATTTTATAATTGCACATCAAACAGTGCTACCGAACACTTACAGACATTGAGAGCAAGTTTTTTTGGTGAAGTAGTTCTCTTTTATATATAAATTTTGACACAGTCTTTAAATGCTTTCCTAATGAAATCAGAACATACTAAAGGTTGCATTGTAATTTACTTGAAGTATTTCCTCGTCATTATTATTATATACTGTATTATAAAACATTCAAGTTAACCAGATGTATGAATAGGACTAACCTAGAAGTGAAAAGTTTTGTGATGTTTAAAATACTATTGTTAACATTCAAAGCATCTGTACCCTCCTTGAATTTAACCTGAAAACTCCCAAACAGCAGGTGTAATTTAACTTTGTTTGCATTTTTGTTTTACTTACAGAATTTGGGGTACCTGAAGTGCAATATGTAGAGAATTAAAGACCGGGCAATCAAAATTTATACAAAGATTTGGAGTATCAAGGGTGATGTGTAAAATTCGGGGCACCACCAAATCAATGTATTGTCAGTTCCTTTTACAATGAGAATTGGCATAGTGGCCAATTAAGTTAAGTCTTGTTGTTAGCATAAGTATAGAGTGGTCACTTTTTTTTAATTAGTGGCTGCATAAAATCTGATTATGTACCCTGCTGCACAACAAATGACACAGGGAGTCAACTGTAGTAATACAAACCCTGGTGGAGAGATGTTGGTGTGTAAAATAAAATCAGAGACATTCTAACTTCAAATTAGTAAGTGACAGGTGTAGCAGAACTAAGCTTTTTTTTACCAGAATATCCCTGCTTGTACACAGGGATCAAATGACTAAGAATATCTGACTGGTTCAGTCTTGCAGCTTTTAAAGAGTCACTGGGTGTAAAATTAAAACTGTTCAGTTGCCTGACCTTCAAGTTTAGTACTCGTCTGGTACTCAGAAAAAAGCTATAAAATTTGTCTAACTTATATTCTCCAACCATTCAGATAGTAGGTAGTTCATGTAAAATATATTTATATATAAATCATGGTAAAAAGTTTTATAATAAGAACAAAAGAAATTTGACAAATGAGAGGAGACCGTTCAGTCTATCAAGCCTGTTTGTTTAGCTAACAGCTAAGCTGTCCCAATATCTCATTCAGATTTTTCTTAAAGGTTGTCAAGGTTTCTGCTTTGAATACATGTCTTGGTAGTTTGTTCCAGAGTCCCACAACTTTTTGCACAAAGAAGTACTTCTTGGTTTCAGTTTTAAATGCAGTTCCCCTTAGTGTTATCCTCAAGTACATGATTCACTCTTAAGTCAAAAAAATGTTGCTGTATCTACTTTACCAGTGCCTTTGAGGATTTTAAATAACTGGATTAGGTCCCCACCCAGTCTCCTCTGCTGGCAACTAAACAGGTTTAATTCTCCAAGTATGTCAGAGTGTGATGTGTACTTGAGTCCTGGGATGCACTTGATTGCTCTCCTCCATATAACTTCAACTGTACTATGGTAACCAGAACTGCACACAATATGCCAGATGTGGTCTTACTAGTGCATTATATAGTTTGAGCATAACATTCCTTGACATAATTCAACAGTTTTTATTATATAACCTAATGTTTTATTTGCCATTTTAATTGCTTCTGTACATTGCTTAGTTGATGAAAATGTTGTCAACATAAACTCCTGAAGGGTCATTCCATGTCAATTCAACCCTTTTTTCAAGAAACCCAATGTGCTTCGGTCTCAAAAAATTCTGAAAAAAATACCAATTGTACTTGTATTACCCAGGGGACACTCTGTAAAATTATCTTGATGTAAGATCAGTACTTTCTAAGATACAGTCAATTTTGTGAGAGGAGAGGTGTGTCAAATTTTTCCATCAATTTCACAAGACCATATCTCAACCACCTAGCAAATTTTGCATATTGGTATCATTATACGTATAGTACGTAATGAAATCAAAATGTTTGGTCCAGATGACACCACTTGGTAAGAGCAGACCATCACAAAGTTCCCTTTACCCATGTGTAGTACATTGTACTTTCCTACATTAAACTATTTTTTCTTGATGTTCACCCAGTTCTGATAGTTGTCTATTTGCTACCTCCTGAGTGTCTTCCATCCCTCTACTCTAATTTTAGTGTCTTCTGTGAATTTCACGTTTACTAGCTATACCAGAATCAATGTCATTAATGTAAATCAGGAAAAGTAATGGTCCAAGGACATCCCTGAGGGGCTCCACTGATGACCTAACTCCATGTGGAGCATTCTCTGCTTATCAAAAATTAAAAAAAGAAAGACATATAAAATAGAAATGCACAATTTTTTATTATATGTTCTAAAGAGTGTTATTTGCAAACTTTAAATGATTTGTCCAGTAATATAATATATAATCTCAGGAAAGTTGGAGTATATTTCTGAAAAGAAAACTAAAGCATAAATGGTTTCCAGTTGTGTTCAATTTTTTTAGATAACTAGGAATGAATATCTTATAAAGGAAATTAATTCACCTGTAAATCTCATTGAATAAATTAGTCATGGGTTTGAAGATAGCGCCCTCTGTGGCAGACGTGTTTGCTCGCTCCGCTCCATGCCATTTTTTGTTTTGTTTTGTGTTTTTGTTTTTCGCCTTCTCTACAGTGCACAAATGCTTTGCACTACTATCATACAGCAGACAGGCATTGCTGGACATTGCTAACTCACATAGTCCCCTAGAATTTACCGGTTTTATACCATCTGAGCTACAATTCATTGTTTGCTCCCGCAGCCAACACCGCAACCGCACCCAGGAAGACTCCGTAGCACCGAGCTCAAGTGACCAAGCTGACCCCAGGAGAGTGCTCCGGAGATGGCGAGGGAAGAGGGGAGGGCTGCACACTAGGCTGAAAGCCCGTGCTAGCCGACCACTGATACCCAGCTTCTTGCTAGCCAACGTGCAGTCTCTGGAAAACAAACTAGATGAGCTAAGAGCCAGGATTACAGCACAGCGGGAAATAAGAGAGTGCTGCGCTCTAATTTTTACCGAGACCTGGCTTTCGGACAAAGTCCCAGAATGCGCCATTCAGCTACAGACTCACTCCATGCACCGAGGAGACCGCACCACAACTTCCAGTAAGGCTTAAATGTGGGGGGGTGTTTATTAATAACTTGTGGTGTGGAGACATACAGACTGTTTATACTTACTGCTCACAAGATGGGGAGTTTTTACTGCTGAAATGCTGACCCTATTATCTACCGAGGGAATTCACTGCTGTGTTTTTGGCTGCTGTTTACATCCCCACGCGAGCTAACTCCACGGCAGCGCTCGGCAAACTCCATGACGTCATCAGCGCCTTAGAGACTGCTCATCCCGATGCTGTTTTTATTGCAGCTGGTGACTTTAATCAGTGCAATTTACGGACTGTACTTCCTAAATACCACCAACACGTGAACATTCCCACCCGTGAGAAGAACACACTGGACCATGTTTACAGCAACATTCGCTGTGCATACAGGGCTGCACCCCACCCTCACTTCGGACACTCAGACCACATCTCTATGTTCCTGTACCCAGCCTACAGACAAAGGCTGAAACAAACAAACCCTATTGTTAAGCAAGTGGACCCCAGAGACTGAGAGCACCCTGCAGGACTGTTTCGCTCAGACAGACTGGGATGTGTTTAGGGTTGCAGCCACTCTGGAGGACTCTGCTATCATCATACAGGACTATGCTGAGTATGTGACTGGGTACATTAGCACCTGTATTGACAGCATCATGCCCACAACACTAGTCAGGAAGTTCCCCAACCAGAAGTCCTGGATAAACAGTCAGGTACGCCACATGCTGCATGGCACTGTCTTGCATTTAGATCAGGCACTGAGATGGAGTACACAGCAGCCAAGAGACATACAGAGAGAAGCTGGAGGGCTTCCATTCTACTGCTGACTCTGGAAGACATCAGATTACAGGACCACCACCAGCATAATCCGCTCCACAGACAGTTTGCCGGATGATCTCAACACTTTCTACACCCGCTTTGAGACATCCAGCAACAGCACAGAGTGGAGGCACACACACACCTGGACCACCCAACCCCCCTCCCCTCCCCCAACGGTCTCTTCAGGTCAGGTACACAAAGCACTAAGGAAGATCAACCCCCGTAAGGCAGCAGGACCAGACAACATCCCTGGGCAGGCTCTCAGAGCATGTGCCAATGAACTGGCTGATGTTCTCTCCTCCATCTTCCACCTTTCTCTCAGTCAGAGCATTGTTCCATCCAGCTTTAAGACTATGATAATTGTCCCCCTTGCTAAACAAAAGCCCACCCCACCTGCCTGAATGATTACAGGCTGGTAACCCTCACTTCAATCATCATGAAGTGTTTTGAGAGAGTGTTGCTGGCCCACATTCAGAGCGGCATACTGGGCCTCCTGCAGTATGCCTACCGGCCCAACAGGTCCACCTCAGATGCCATCGCAGCCACACTACATTATTCCTGCTCCCATCTGGAGAACAAAGACTCCTACATCAGGATGCTCTTTGTTGACTACAGCTCTGCGTTTAACACGGTTATCCCCCATAAACTCATCCATAAACTGTCTGCACGTGGCCTGCACCCCCACCCTCTGTGGCTGGCTCCTAGACTTTCTGACTGGAAGACCCAAGTCTGTCAAGATTGGTAATAGGATTTCAGCCACCAGTATTACAAACACAGGCACACCACAGGGATGCGTCCTCAGCCCCATCTTCTACACCCTGTTCACCCACAATTGTGTCGCATCCCACAGAGATAACATCATCCTAAAGTTCGCAGACGACATCGCTATGATAGGACACATCACTGGTGGAGGTGAGGCGGCCTACAGGAGTTGAGGTGGCCAGTCTGGTGTCATGGTGTGAGGACAACAACCTCACACTCAACACAGACAAGAAGATGATGATAGTGGATAGTAGACCTCACTGGCCACTGTTCATCCGGGGGCTTGAAGTGGAGAGGGTGAGCAGCATTAAATACCTGGGCGTCTACATCATTGAGGACCTCACTTGGACAGTTAACACCACACAGCTGGTCAACAGCGGCTGTACTTTCTGAGGAGGCTGGTATGTCAACTAAGATCCACGGCAACTTTTACAGCTGCTTTGTTGTTGAGAGCATCTTGACCAGCTGCATCACTGTGTGGTACGGCAACACTACTGCTATGGACCACAAATGCCTGCAGAGAGTGGTAAAGACTGCTGAGATGATCACCGGGACCCTACTGACCTCTCTGCAGAGCATCTACAACTGCAGAGTCCGAAGGAGAACTGCCTCGATCCTCAGGGACCCCACCCACCCCCAACACGAACTGGCAGGAGGTATAGAAGTATGAAATGCAGGACTTCCAGGCTAAAGAACTTTCTTTCCCAAGGCCATTAGACTCCTAAATAATGGACTGGAGTTTATAACCATGGTTCACCTCATTCTATCTACCTCACACAACTGTATTTGACTTGTCCATCACACACCAACCTGCACCTGCACACCTACCTGCACATTACACTTTATACTTCTGTTTTTTTATACTTTTTGCTGCCTCTGTTACTTATTATCTATTTGCTACTTATTATTTATGTTTATCTTTATACATTGGTTTGTTAACCATTGGCATTTGGTGCAGACAACAAAGAAAGACTTCCATTGTACAGGGAAACATGTTTCCTTACTGTGTACATGACAATAAACTTTGAACTGAACTGTGAGTGCAACAATGGAAAAACATATCAAACCTTTTATTGGTTTGCTAATGACACAAGAATGTGGATGTTCGGTATGCATTAATGATGACCAGCAAGTAAAAGTTGAATCGCAAAGCATTTTTGATGTTAACGTATTTGTAATGACAATGTCTTTTGATTCTGGATTCTTTGCTTGATGTGAGCACATTTGTTGCAACGATCTACATAATTAAAATAATATCACCAATTCTTGAGCTAATTTGGTTCTGTCATTTCACCCAAAGTACAAGGAAGAATGTGTTTCTTCAACCCTGCCTCCAAAAATGTTGGAACGCTGTGTGAAATGTAAATAAAAACAGAATGCAAAGATTTGTAAACCCTTTAAACCTAAGATTTAAGTGGAAGTATAACAAAGGCAACATGTCAAATGTTGACAATATTTTATGAAAAATACTGTATATGCTTATTTGTTGTCATTTCAAAAAAGTTGGAAAGGGGCATGTGTGTATTGCTTTAAAAAAAAAAAATCACCCGATTGAACATCTGACAACTAATTAGATTAATTGGCAACAGATCAGTAACATGACTGGGTATAGAAAGAGCATCCCAGAGAGGCAGAGTCTTTCAGAAGTAAAAATGGGTAGGGATTCATCACTCTGTGAAAGATGTGAAGAGGTTTGATGCAAAACAGCAACATAACAATTGACAAACTGCTACAATTTAAGAATAGCATCCCTCAACTTAATTTTAAAAAATTTGGGAATTTCATTCATTACATAACACCATTAAAAGAATCAGAGTATCCAGAATCTCTATACACAAGGGACAAGGTGGAAACACATGGGCTCATTAAAAACACGCACGCTTCTCTGGGCCCAAGCTCATTTAACATGGACTGAGGTGAGTGAAGTGGTCTTGTAGTCTGACAAATTCAAATCTGAAATTCTTTTTGGAAATTATAGACACTGTGTTCTTCCTCTAGGCTAAAGAGAAGAGGGACCTTTTCAAAATCCGGCATCCATGATGGTACAGGGTTGCATTACTACATAAGGCATAGGTAGCTTGCAGAACTAGGAAGGCACCATTAATGCTGGATGACACATACAGGTTTTAGAGCAACATATACTTCCTTCCAGATGATATTTTGTTTGGGGAAAGCATTGCTTGTTTCAGGAAGTCAATGGCCAACCACATTCTGCACACATTGCAGCACTGTAGTAAGAGTCCAGGTGCTAAAACTGGCCTGTCTGCAGTCAAGACTTGTCACCCATTGAAACATTTGGCACATTATGAAACAAAAAATACAACAAAGGACAACCAGAACTGTTGACCAGCTGAAATTCTGTGTCAGGCAAGAATAGGAGAACATTTCACATTCAGAACTATAACAATTGGTCTCCTCAGTTCCCAAACGTTTACAGAGTGTTGTTAAAAGAAGAGTTGATGCAACACAATGGTAAAAATACCCTTCTCCCAACTTTTTTGAAATGTGGCATCAAATTCAAAATGAGCATATATTTTTCAAAAAACAAAAGTTCTTAGTTTCAACATGTACGGGTTGACAGACAAGATTAGACAGGAGTCCCCATGGACTAAGATGTTTGCTGATGACATTGTGATCTGTAGCGAGAGTAGGGAGCAGGTTGAAGAGACCCTGGGAAGTAGAGATATGCTTTAGAGAGGAGAGGAATGAAGGATAGTAGGAACAAGTCAGCATACATGTGTGTAAATGAGAGGACGGTCAGTGGAATGGTGAGGATGCAGGGAGTAGAGTTGGCGAAGGTGGATGAGTTTAAATACTTAGGATCAACAGTACAGAGTAATGGGGATTGTGGAGAAGAGTGTCAGAAGTAATTTGTGACAGACAGGTATCAGCAAGAGTGAAAGGGACCAGCTATGTTATATGGGTTGGAGACGGTGGCACTGACCAGAAAGCAGGAGACAGAGCTGGAGGTGGCAGAGTTAAAGATGCTAAGATTTGCATTGGATGTGACAATGATGGACAGGATTAGAAATGAGTACATTAGAGGGTCAGCTAAGGTTGGACGGTCTGAAGACAAAGTCAGAGAGGTGAGATTGCATTGTTTTGGACATATGCAGAGGAGAGATGCTGGATATATTGGGAAAAGGATGCTAAGGATAGAGGTGACAGACAAGAGGCCTAAGGGAAGATTTATGGATATGGTGAGAGAGGTCATGCAGGTGATGGGTGTAACAGAGCAAGATGCAGAGGACAAGAAGATATGGAAGATGATGATCCGCTTTGGCAACCCCTAATGGGAACAGCCAAAAGAAGAAGTCTGTGTACTATTTCCAGTTAAATATAGGGTTGATATAATTTGCAAACCATCACATTCTGATTTTTAATTCTTTTTTTTTTACATTTTGTAATCCCATCAGACATTGCAGTAGCTGGTTGATTTTTTTTTTTTTTTTTTGTTTTTGTTTTACCCATCAAGGAATAATTGTGTTTTGTTTAGGATTCTCAGACAACTGTAATACACATTTTGTTTCAAAATTGATGTTTGAAATTTTTGGTTGAAAATTGAAATTGATTAAAATTTATTTGCTTAACTGTTGTAACATCTAGCATTCCAGCATTATTTAAGAAAGTGTTCAATAATACCAGATCAAATAAAGAACATTTTAAATTATCGATTTTTTTTTTGTTTGTTTGTTACCTGGAGTTCCCCTTCAAGCATGCTGAGCAGGAAAAGGAGGTCATCCCTTGACAGGTCCTTGCCCTTCCCTGCTGTTATGCCTCTTGTTTTGTGGTCCTGTGGTAATCTCTTCTTGTGATTCCTTAGAATAGTTCCAGTATTTTGGAAAGCATCATGTTCACCAGCTGTCCACTTGGCCCCAGCAGTCTCTTCAATCTGTGATTCTTGTTCTGATTTCCTGTGTCGAGAGTGCACATGGTGCTGGGAACGCTTTCTCCTCACAGAGTTTTCCAAGCTGTTGCTGCGAGATCGCATAATTTTCTGCCATGGTTATAAAAAAAAAAAAACAAGAGACATTTTTTTTTAAGTTGTACATAAGGTCACTAGAATTACTGACAATGGTTTAGTAGTGTATGAAAGAAAATTTAATATTAGACATACTATTGAAGTTAAATAATACATTTGTGAAGAGAAATCACTTTAAAACTACAGCAGCAATATACTAGCATTTTACTGGAATCAGATAGTGTTAAAGAGGAAGAAAAAGTTAGCATATCCATCCTGTGTTTTACTTAACAATATTAGAATACTGCTAGTGTTGATACATCAGATAATGCCATCATCTCATGACTGAAATATTCTTGAAACTTTTGTTTTAAAAATTACTTTTAATTTGCGGAGTTATTTATATTGTATAGTGGAATAGTGCTAAAGCCTGATAAAGTTTACAAAGTTTTCTTAATGTTAAAGCAGCGGTTCTCAAACTTCTTTAGAATTTGTTGCGTGGTGGTCCCTTTAAAAATTGTTCGATGGCTTGTGGACCCTTTTATTACAAATTAAAAAATCAATATTATTTCAAGAAAATTGGGGGCGCCAGATACTTTGTACAAGGGTGTCACATACCCACTGCGCAGGACTGCATAGGTACAGGCTGCTGTGAATAAAACTTTTTTTGACAATTATTTATTCAGAAAATATTACGCATATCTTAGTTATTAAGTTTAAGTTAAAATTTTAATAGGATTGATGCATCTGCTTTGCCTTAACCATTTGCGTTGAGGGGGCAATTTCACCACTTAAAAACACAAAAAATGTAAAATATGTTGTTTGTTGATTATCTGTATCCACCTTTAGTGCTCTTATTTGCTTCTAAAATATTCGAAAACTGTTTGTGAGTGTTTTGATTCTATGAAAGAATCGATAATTTTTGATTATGATAAAAAATAATAAGGGCTGGTTTGTGTCGAGTGATAATGGTGGGAAAACAATGCGGTGGCAGCGAATAACAGAACAGCAGATTAGTGGTCGGGTCTAGGTGGTGGGGGTAACGACGGAGCTCAGTCACTTACTTCCCCATAGATGGTAAAAGTTAATAATTATAAAAATATAAATAGTATAAATATGCAATCATTTCTCATGGTCCCACCGAAAGCGGGGACCAGTTTGAGAACCGCTGTGTTAAAGTAAGATTTACTAAAAATGCAAAAATGGATTTGATATACTATATAACAAGCATATTTCCTTGCACTTATTTATCAGAAAACTGAGCAGAATCTGCATGGTCGTCAGCTACCAGAATTCTTGCATTTTTATGGTACAATAACTGCAACTACAACTAACAGATATTAGGTGACCCTGTGCAGACATGGTTTTATTTCTTTTTAATTTCTAATGGTCATTGTTACACTCTGGAGTTGACATACAAGTTTATAATCCCAAGTGTTGGCTTTGAATCTCTTATGCTGCGAATGTATACATGTACTGTAAACCCACACAGTATTTACACAATAGTTTTCAAAATATCCATACAATTGTTATTGACTGATTAAAAAAACAGCTGCTAGAGGTTTTAATAAGACCCATATGCAGCAGACCATTGCATCTGCACTTGTTTCTAAAACTGTTTATTTTTGAGACTTTTCTTTAACTATTCTAGGTAGATTTGATATCAGTGAATATATCAATTATCTTTTATAGCACATACTGTGAAATAAATGTAATAACAAGCTGCATTTATAAATTTTGGCTGAATGTGCATTGACGTATATTAAGTTTGAAATGAATGCCATGATGGTCTCATTGTTGATTACAAAGTAGTTGGCTTCATAGGCAAGTATGTTAGGTGTGAGAACATTTCAAAAGGTAGGCCATAAAATAAAAAAGTGAGTCAGAAAACAGTTACCTTGTGTATACTTAAGTTAGTTATAACATTAACCAAAAAAGAGCAGAACAGGAAATTTTTCATTTTATATCAATTAAATCATATTAAAAAATCTATTTATATTTGCGTCATAACTTATGTGAATTTCTTTTTGAACCCAAACTATAGTAACTTGTTCAAATACTCTTCAGAAGGTTGTGTGGACATTATGTGGCCACTTTCTACATAGTCTGAATCTCAAACAGTCATTCACAGTGAATTCCAAATTAAGGGAAATATGCTGGGGGATTGGCAGTGAAGCAATATTTGACCATGGTCTCTGTTATCACTGTCACAGTATCCTGCAACGGTAATCATAAAGCTACCAGACCTGCTTGACTATAAATATAGTAAATAATTATTTCATATAAAATGTCCTATTTAGGAAGTCTTTTATATTTAATTTTTGTTTCCATTGGGCATTGAAAAATATACATACTTTGTTACACTGATTCCATTCACTCATTCATCTCTAACAGTTTGTGTAGCTGAAATACAGTTTATCTGGAGTAGACCATTGTGCATGTGATAATACTACTACTACTACATACAGTCATGGCAAAAGTTTTGAGAATTATACAAATATTAATTTCTACAAAGTTTGCTGCCTCAGTTTTTGTGATGGTGATTTGTATATGAATGTTATGAAGAGTGATCAGATGAATTGCAATTAATTGCAAAGTCCCTCTTTGCCATGAAAATGAATCCCAAAAAAACCCATTTCCACTGCTGTTGTGCAGAAGGCATCAGGGCGCCCAAGAAAGTCCAGCATGCGCCAGGACCATCTCCTAAAGTTGATTCAGCTGCGGGATCCACTCATCACCAGTGCAGAGCTTGCTCAGTAATGGCAGCAGGCAGGTGTAAGTGCATCTGCATGCACAGTGAGGCAAAGACTTTAGAAGGATTGCCTGGTGTCAAGAAGGGCAGCAAAGAAGCCACTTCTTTCCAAGAAAAAACATCAGGGACAGACTGACATCTGTAAAAGGTACAGGGATTGGACTGCTGAGGACTGGGGGAGTCGTTTTCTCTGATGAATCACCTTTCTGATTGCTTGGGGCATCCAGAAAGAAGAGAAGAAGAGGTGAGTGCTACCATCAGTCCTGTGTCATGCCAACACTAAAGTATCCTGAGACCATTCATGTGTGGGGTTGCTTCTCAGCCAAGTGAGTGGGCTCACTCACAATTTTGCCTAAGAATACAGCCATGAATAAAGAATGGTACCAAAACATCCTCTGAGAGCAACTTCTCCCAACCATCCAACAACAATTTGCTGATAAACAATGCCTTTTCCACCATGATGGAGCACCGTGCCATAAGGCAAAAGTGATAACTAAGTGGCTTGGGAACAAAACATCAACATTTTGGGTCCATAGCCAGAAAACTACCCAGACCTTAATCCCATTGAGAACTTGTGGTTAATCCTCAAGAGGCGGATGAACAAACAAAAACTCACAAATTCTGACAAACTCCAAGCATTGATTATGCAAGAATGGGCTGCCATCAGTCAGGATTTGACCCAGACGTTGATTGACAGCATGCCAGGGCGGATTGCAGAGGTCTTGAAAAAGAAGGGACAACACTGCAAATATTAACTCTTTGCATAAACTTAATGTAATTGTCAATAAAAGCCTTTGAAACTTATGAAGTGCTTGTAATTATACTTTAGTATACCATAGAAACATTTAATAAAAAGATCTAAAAACACTGAAGCAGCAAACTTTGTGAAAACCAATACTTGTGTCATTCTCAAAACCTTTGGCCATGACTGTATGGATTTAGCTCACATCAAATGACCTGGGTCTCTAAGGCAGAGAAAAACAATTTAAATTATTTTTTAAAATGTATATTTAAGTTATAACTTGCAGGTAAATCCCCCAAAATTTGCAAAAAAAAAGTAACATACTGTAGCACAGATGGTAACACAGAGTCAGAGTAACATATTTAGCTTTGGTTGGAGATGTCCACTACATAAGAAACCTGATTAGTCACCTTATTTTTAATTATCTATTGTTATGTATTTAAAATTCTTTTGAAATTGATTTGAATAATTTTCAAAATTATAGCAACATAATTATCATAACAATAGAATAATAATAATTTTGACAGATTTTAGAACAGTTAAACTATTTTGTCTATAGAGCCAAGTTAATAATAATTAACTAATTTATTAATAATTTTGGAATACAATTTCTGAATTTTGATTAATCCAGAAGTGAAGATATTGTACTAATTCTAGGTCTTAGATGTCTTCTGAAGTTGTTAATAACCATCTTGTTTTACATTTTTGTCATGTTATTTTAAGTTGGCTCATCCCAATTTCAAGTCAAGTTTACTGCTGTGTACATAGCACGGTGAAATCCTTAATTGCATACCTCGTCAGAACAGTGAAAATAATACAGTACCAACTAGTGCCGGGCGGTATACCGGTTCATACCGAAAACCGTTTATTTTTTTTATGATATGGATTTTTCTTATACCGCAACACCGGTTTAAATTGCCTAAACGGCGTTCGGAACGTGGCGCAGTGGGAAACTGTTCAAGTGGGGACCTTTTTCACTGCTACACCACTAAACACAGATTTGTTGCGCGGGGGCTCTTTTTCACTGCTACACCACCAAATAGGTAGCGGTAGCGTAGGTATTGCGCGGTGAAAATGGACAGAGAACATTCCGAAACTGAAGCCGACGATAAAGTTGAACATGATGAACAGAAGAACTTTTGCCGAAAAAAAGGAGTTACGTCCGTCGCCTGGAGATACTTTAGTTTTAAAAGGTCAGATGTGTAAATACTGTTTCTATATTACTGGATAATACTGCAAGCCAAGTTGTACTTGTTTTATTTGTTTTCAATACAGTGTAATGTACCTGGGTACTGTGTAATAGTGTGACGACATGTTGAGTTTATTCTCGACATTTCCACTTTAATCTTGACGCTTATGACGAGAATAAAGTCGACATGTTGACTTTATTCTTGTAATTTGTCATTAAAGTAGAACATCGTAAACTAAAATTCATCGTAAAATGAATATTTAATTTACTAGATTTTCTCAAACCCCGTCATAAGTTATATAGCACATTAAATGCTTTGTGTTAAGTGTTCTCCGAGATTCTTAAACTGACTTCTTGCACTAAGAGGAGGCGCCGGCAGCGATTGCCGAACAGAATACATTCACTTCATGACCTTCCTGCTCTCTGAACATTTAGAATGCTAAGATAAATACTTAATATAATTTTCATGGTGAAATGCATTAAAGCATGCATTAATCATATGGGGGCACGGCGGCGTGCCTGCCTTGCATTTGCATGTTTTTCTGGTGGGTTTACTCGGCGTGCTAAAGTTTTCTTTCAAAGTCATGTAGGATGTGGGGTTTTGTTATGCTATATTGACCCTGCTAATGTATGTTTTGCTTGTATTCATCCTGCGATGTGCTGGCGACTCGTTCAGAGATGGGTGCAACTCTGAATGGATGGCATAATTAAACATGTATAATGAATATATTTTTAAAGTTCTGAACACTCCGTGGGCTAAGTTTATAACTAGTTTTAATTTCACAAAGACGTTTATCGTGTGGTGATGGTTATGTGGTGAAAGAAAAAGGAAGGATAGGAACTGGGGTTTTGGTACGTCAGATAGAGACAGCATGCATGCAATAAAGATAGCCCGCTCAGAAGAACATGCATTGAATTCTGTGTTCGTGTCTCCGACCACCAGATCACAAACCCAACATTTACACAATATTTAAGTTAAACCTGTGCGATAGCCATTCATACATCCAGTTTTTTGGAGCCTCGTCACACCTGCCATAAAGTTCTCTACACTGAACATACACCCGGGGACCCCTTACTGCGAGGGAGCAGCACTACCGCCTCACTACCGTGCATGTGTAATACCTCCTTTAATGCATTTCATCATGAAAATGATATCAAGTATTTATCTTAGCATTCTAAATTTTCAGAAAGCAGGAATATCATGAAGTGAATGGATTCTGTATGGTGATCGCTGTCTCCTCTTAGTGCGGAGGAAGTCAGTTTAAGAAGCGTAGTGATTAACAACTGGGTCGGCGAACGCAACACAAAGCATTTAATGTGCTGCATTAATTTATGACGGGGTTTGACAAAATCTAGTAAATTAAACATTGATTTTTGGAAGAAGTTTAGTTTACGACATTCTACTTTAATTATGAAGTAAACTATGAGAATAAAGTGGAAATGTCGACTTTAATCTCAACATAAACGGCGAGAATAAAGTGGAAATGTCGACTTTAATCTCGACATATAGTTTGTTTTTTTCTTCCCTGTGTCCGTATTGTTTTTTTCTTCACCGTGGCCCTAATACGATTCCGTAGGGCTATACCACAAATAGCATTATAAATGCAAGTTGCAGGTTTATTATTTATGCATATAGCTTAGCTTGAAGCAAGGTCCATATTAATGTAGTTTGCCTAAATGATGGTTCAGTTGGTAAAGATGTCATTACCAAGTTGCACTTGTTTTATTTTATTTTAATTTGGTGAATACTGTGTAATGCACCTGGGCTTGAAGTCTTGAAGTAATAGTGCAACTATCAGTAATAATACTATTATTTATTTTATTGTTATTATTTATTAGTTTAAATATTATGCAGTTTAATGATGATAAAGTTGTTTAAAAAGTCACTTTAACATGTCAGTGGACAGAGATTGTTAACATTAACAGAAAGTGTAGTTGGTTTACAAAAAATATTTACTATTTATTCCTTTTCTAAGACATATTCAGTGCAATACAACTTTTGACAAGCACTTCTGGATATTTTACTAAGTCTAAATGCCTCTTTGTATGGTTGAAAATATGTTGTCAAAATTATAGTTTGTTTTTGCAAAATTTGTTCAGTAAAAAGGTTCTATATTTTGACTGCGTCTGTCATGCAATGTGATACCTTCTCCATTAGTCCCACCCCCTTGAAAACTATCACTTTATGGGGCAATGCAAACCTGTATTAATACTTGTGTGCACATTAAAATGTTTTTTTTGTACAATGTACAATACTCTTGACAGTGGAATAGGTTATTCTTAGCCAGTAATTGCAGTGGAAAATGTGGTTAACATCCACTCATGCATGGGGAAAAAAATACCGTTGAATACCGTGAAACCGGGATAATTTAGAAAAATACCGTCATATAGAATTTTGGTCATACCGCCCACCCCTAGTACCAACACAAGATAGAAACTGTCCATGAATGCTAAAAGTAAGGATTGGAAAGGTGATTGTGCAGGTTGGCTGAGGTCAATATTAATTACACCATTTACCTTTCTAAGGTAGCTGGGTGCCAGTAATATCCTGTGATGTCTTCACTACCCTATAAAGTGCTTTATGATCTTGAGACAAGCAGGTGTTGTACTGGGGTGTGAAACAGGCATTGAGGATGGGCTCTGTTTTGTACCTGCAAAGAACAGCCAGCCAAGGTTTGTACTACAATATGGCAATAGTTCAAAAAAGAAGCCAATGCAGAGGGACTACACCATGTTTTTGTCTGCCTCTATGGCCACAGTGTTTTAAAAGATACCAGACACAATAGGTATGCCAGTGTAACACAATATGCATAATGTTCCTCAAGTCTGACTCAGAAGTTGTTCAGTCTGTGTAACTCTGACTGAATAGATAACTGGATAACCATCTATAAAAGAAATAAAAAGTTAATAATTTACTTTGTTTTAATTAATAATTTAATTTACGTTTACTTTGTCATATTTTGGTTAATAAACTGATGACCTGTGGTATTCCTTTAAATTCTACTAATTATGCAATATAAAACCTTGCAAGTTACATTTGGTCACATGTCACATCTGAGATCTTATGTATAGGTTGTCCATATTGAGGTACCTTCTAGGAATTCATAGTAAGAAGCTTATTTTAATAATCATTGCAACATGGTTTAAAGCAGTCTCTATGAATGTTATAGGATGGAATGATATACCCTTGTGGACATCAACATTAGAAATTTCAGTCCATTGCCCTCAGTATATTCTTCTGAAGCCTATTGGTGTTTGTACTGTAACCCTACTTGAATTTCAAAATTTGCATTTCAAAAGAATATTGGAAGTATTTATTTTGCCTTGATGTGCCCATTATGGACATCATTTTAGGGTTTGGCATAAATCATAGAATAAAGCACAGAACAGTGGAGAAAATGCTTTTTAATTAGTGGTTTGTATCAAGCATTATATATAATTATCCAATCCTGACTCCTCATGAAGTAAACTGCATAATTAACAACTTTGAAAAATGAAATACATAATTGCATATTGTTTTATTCTGAACTATGTACTTTTGGAGCTGTACTACATTTATATTCAATTGTGTTTTTTTTTTTTTTAAATCTCGGACTGCCAATGTCACATGCAATTGCTTATGTGAAACTGACTACCTAATTATGATTTTTCAAATGTTCATTTTTTTCCCTGTGCTTAAAAAAAGTGTTTTTAGCAAGTGGTTTGTAGCGCTATAGCGCGAACTCTTGCAGTGTTAGTTTTCTCTGTTGTTCAAGGTTTTCTCAGTGTTATTCAGTGTTTTTACATTTAGTTTACTATTACGCTGTGCATTCTATGGTATAATTAACTATATTTGTGCTTAAAAATCTTTATTAAAAAAAAATATTTACATACAGTTTGTACGGTCTGGAAAGGATTAATTGTATTTACATACAATCCTATGGAGGAAATTACTTTGGGTTCATGACCAAATCGGGTTACGACCAGAGTTTTGAAACGAATTATGGTCATGACCCGAGGTTCCACTGTACTAATATATATGTGTGTGTGTATATATGTGTATATTAGTGCTGGGCGGTATGACCAAAATTCTATATCACGGTATTTTTCAAAATTATACCGGTTTCATGGTATTTGATGGTATTTTTTTCCCATGCATGAGTGGATGTTAACCACATTTTCCACTGCAATTACTGCAGTAGACTGGCTAAGAATAACCTATTCCACTGTCATGGGAATTGTACATTGTACAAAAAAACATTTTAATGTGCGCCCAAGTATTAATACAGGTTTCCATGGCCCCTTAAAGTGATAGTTTTCAAGGGGTGGCACTAATGAAGAGAAGAAATCACATTGCGTGACAGATGCAGTCAAAATATAGAGCCTTTTTATTGAACAAATTTTGCAAACAACTTAAACTATAATTTTGACGACATATTTTCAACCATCCCAAGAGGCGTTTAGACTTAGTAAAACATCCAGAGGTGATTGTCAAAAGTTGTATTGCACTGAACATGTCTTAGAAAGGGAATAAATAGTAAATATTTTTTGTAAACCAACTACATTTTCTGTAAATGTTAACAATCTCTGTCCACTGACACGTTAAAGTAACTTTTTAAACAACTTTACCATCATTAAACTGCATAATATTTAAACTAATAAATAATAATAAAATAAATAATAGTGCAACTTCCAGTAATAATACTATTAATTCAATACTTAAAGCCCAGATGCATTACACAGTATTCATCAAATAAAAATACAATGAAATAAAACAAGTGCAACTTGGTGATGACATCTTTACCAACTGAACCATTATTAAGGCAAACTGCATTAATTTGGACCTTGCTTCAAGCTAAGTTATATACATAAATAATAAAACTGCAACTTGCATTTATAATGCTATTTGTGATATAGCCCTACGGAAGCGTATTAAGGTCACAGTGAAGAAAAAAATAATACGGACACAGTGAAGGAAAAAAAAACTATATGTCGAGAATAAAGTCAACATCTTGACTTTATTCTTGACATTTCCACTTTAATCGTGACGATTATGTTGAGATTAAAGTCGACATTTCCACTTTATTCTCATAGTTTTTTTTTGTCATTAAAGTAGAATGTCGTAAACTAAACTTCATCCTAAAATCAATTTTTAATTTACTAGATTTTCTCAAACCCCGTCATAAGTTAATTTAACACAAAGCATTTAATGTGCTACATGTTCCCCGACCCAGTTGTTAATTGCTACACTCTTCTTAAACTGACTTCCTCTTGCACTAAGAGGAGGCGCAGGCAGCGATCACCACACAGAATACATTCACTTCATGATATTCCTGCTCTCTGAAAATTTAGAATGCTAAGATAAATACTTGATATCATTTTCATGATGAAATGCAATAAAGCAGGTATTAAACATGCACGGTAGTGTGGTGGTAGTGATGCTCCCTCGCAGTAAGGGGTCCCCAGGTGTACGTTCAGTGTCGAGAACTTTATGGCAGGTGTGACAAGGCTTCAAAAAACTGGATGTGTGAATGGGTATCACACAGGTTTAACTTAAATATTGTATAAATGTTGGGTTCGTGATCTGGTGGTCGGAGACATGAACACAGAATTCAATGGATGTTCTTCTGAGCGGGCTTTCTTTATTGCGTGGTGTCTCTGTCTGACATACCAAACCCCCAGCTCCTATCTTTCCTTTTTCTTTCTCCACATAACCAATTACCACACGATAAATGTCGTTGTGAAATTAAAACTAGTTATAAACTTAGACCACGGAGTGTTCAGAACTTTTAAAAAAATCTTTGTTATACATGTTTAATTATGCCATCCATTCAGGGTTGCACACATCCCAGCAAGCATTGTGTGTGAGGCAGGAGCAAATCCTGAACGGGGTGCCAGCACATCGCAGGGTGAATACGAGCAATGCATATACTAGCATGGGCAATATAGCATAACAAAACCCCACATCCTACATGACTTTGAAAGGAAACTGAAGCACGCCGAGTAAACCCACCAGAAAAACATGCAAATTCAAGGCAGGGAACACCCGGGACCCCCTTGCTGTGAGGCAGCAGTGCAACCTCCACGCCACCGTGCCCCCACATGATTAATACATTCTTCAATGCATTTCATCATGAATATGATATCAAGTATTTATCTTAGCATTATAAATGTTCAGGGAGCAGGAATATCATGAAATTAATGTATTCTGTGTGGTGATCGCTGCCTGCGCCTCCTCTTAGTGCTTAAGAGGAAATCAATTTAAAAAGCATGTAGCGATTAATATGGCTCGGGGAACACTTAACACAAAGCATTTAATGTGCTACAATACTTATGACGGGGTTTGAGAAAATCTAGTAAATTAAATATTCATTTTAAGATGAAGTTTAGTTTACAATGTTCTACTTTAATGACAAATTACGAGAATAAAGTCAACATGTCACATAAATGGCAAGAATAAAGTAGAAATGTCGAGAATAAATTCAACATGTCACACTATTACACAGTACTCAGGTACATTACACAGTACTGAAAAAAGTGAAACAAGTACAACTTGGCTTGCAGTATTATCCGGTAGTATAGAAACAGCATTCACACATTTGAACATAATGGTCCACATCCGACCTTTTAAAACCAAAGTATCTCCAGACAACAGACACAGCTCCTTTTTTCGGCAAAAGTTCTTCTGTGTCATCATGTTCAACTTTATCGTCTGCTATTGCTTCAGTTTTTGTTTCGGAATGTCCGTCCATTTTCACCATTCAATACCTCTGCTAACGCATGTACTCCGTTGCATATGTGTTTAGCGGTGCAGCAGTGAAAAAAGCCCCCCCCCCCTTAAACAGTTTCCTACTGCGCCATGTTCTGAACGTTGTTTAGGCTATTTAAACCGGTGCTGCGGTATAAGAAAAATCCATATCATGACAAAAATAAAAAATGGTTTTTCGTGTGAACCGGTATACTGCCCAGCACTAGTGTGTGTGTGTGTGTATATATGTATGTATGTATGTATATATATATGTATATATATATATATATATATATATATATATATATATATATATATATATATATATATATATAATATACACAGAGGTGTGCAAAAGCAGGTTACGAGATCACTTACGAGATTATTCCTACGTACACTGTGCCACTGTGACATTCTTTTAAGTTAATAAAGCTATTGTAATAATCATCACCTGTGTGTCTTTTTCTGTACAAAAAAATATTTTTGCCCAACCCTGCATATATAAAATGTTATAATGCTACAACCATATTCAGGCATGTTTGGCATTTCCAATTGGTAGGGAGATTTCAGATGTTCTACAGTCTTGTCTGTGGTTCTGCTAGAGTTATGTCTGTGTCGTTAGGCACTTTTACTGTTTCAGATATATTCAGGACTGAAACAGCTTTAACAACTCGTGGTTTGTTTAATCTCCTTTAACTGGGTGTGATGGCACACCATTTAGCCCATCTATTATCTTAGCCTGTCTATCTGTAGCAGGGTCATGGAACAGGTGATGCCTATCCCAGTGATAATGACATACAACATGGACAGGATGCTAGTGACACAGTATAGTTCAAACATATTTTACTGTTTGTCTTTTTGCTGATTTAGCAGTCATTTCTTTCAACCTCACATTGACGGCAGCAGTTTTGTCATAAGTTAGAGTGACACACATTTCATACAGCTGTCAGCATGACAGCATTCATTTTTGCCACTAGCCCAGTGATGTCTTTGAATAACAAAGTATAATCTGATTTTACAGAAAGGCTTTTCCTTTGCAATAAATTATTTTTGTTTTTAGCACATGTAAAGTTTTTAGCACATATTTTATCTGTGTTTTTATCTTGCCTTGTCTTTGTTTAATCTTTTTATGTTGCACTTTGAGATTTACTGCTAATGTAAAGTGCCCCTATAAATAAAATGCATTATTATTATTATTATTATTATGATTATAAATTGTTCTTCACACACATAACACACATTTATATGTGTAACAGTATTCTTTTTAGGAGACCTTTTACTCATAGGTTTATCCATCATGACCTCAGCGTTGCTGTTTGTCAAACTAGGTTAACAAGTGCACCATTATTCTTTGCAGTTTAAATCCATGTCCCTACTCAGAGCTCCACTTTCATGAGTCACTGAATTGGTTTGAAAATTTCAGATTAAGTGAACTAATTGTTCTCATCCACTTTTAAGCCAGATTCACTCATGGTTGTCTGTGTATATTTTATACATCTGGCTATTGTCGAGACTACATACAAACTAACAGAGCAAATTTGCAAAGAAGAATAGGGAAAAATTGCACAACAACAATTTGCGGTGGTTAAAACATTTATGTGATCTATTATTTTCTGATTTATATTTGTAAATAATTTAAATCTTTTTGATACTAAAGTGTTTTTCTTGATCAGTGTCAAAAAAGACAAATCCAAAGTGATTCATTATTGTATAACAGTAAAATATGAATACTTCCAAGAGGGTGAATACAGTAGATGTATAATTGCATTATTTACCAAGATAATTTTTTTCACGGGTAATGTATAATCTTCAACTTTGAATTTTTGTAAAATACATGCAGTTGGCCTATGAATTAGTAATAAGAAAAGGCGGGCTGCATTTTGGAAAAACTCTGGTGATGGTCATGATCACACCATGAGACTACATTAGGGAAAAGAAAATGTTCATAATCATATTTTTCATTTTTGGGTATTCACACCACAACTTCAAAATGATTATAATATTCTAAAGAAAGTGTATATGTGAAGGCACTATGATAAACGTACTGTAACACAATTTTGAGAGGTAATTTGTCAGAGATTGGTTACTTACAGTAACTTGAAACTGCTGGGTTACAATTACAATCACCTTTTGGATTACTAAGAACTTTATTGTCGGTTTTAAAATAGTAATAAAGTACATTGGTAAGATCAAGAAATTTTTTTATGAAAGCTAAAGATTAATTAAATATTCTTTTAAGAACTGAAAAAACATGCCTGAACGTGACAAAAATTATACTCTATGTATTTTCAATTGGATATACATGTTATATACACAAGCATATATGCATATGTTTAGCATTATATGTAAGATGTATTTGGTATTCCTAGCACAGTTACACATTCTGCTATTTATGATATAATAAACTAAGGTCATATTTCCTTCTTGATCACCCACCATATGTTGTAGCCAAGATACAAAAACCACACAGATATATTTATAGAATGCAACCATCATTTTCTGATAGATAATAATAGAGAAGCACACACAGGCACCGTTTTGTCTGCATTAGTTAATACATTCTGGAATATACTGCAGTGAACTTTGGGGAACTTGTAAAAAAAATCTGCCCTGATTCTCTGAATACCCCCAAAGAAATAGCTCAGTTTATAACTCAAGTACGGAACTTCTGGCAGCTTCTGTATTCTGTGCTCTAATGACTTGTGTGTAATGTAAAAGTTGCTCGTATCGTTAGAGTTTTGACCTCCTAGTTAAAAATTATGTGGTTGTCAGTGACATGCGACTTTAAAAATAAAACTATTTCTGCATACAGCTTGATTTTATGACAAGAGCATAGCTCTCTATTGCAACTTTTTCAGTTAATCTTTCTTTATGCAGTAATGATTGATTTATTTTTTATAAAATTTTGGTATGTTAAGGTTTATTTTACATAGTAGTTTTCATATTATATTACTGTAGTTATTTTATGTCTCAAATAAAAAAATGTTTCAAGATCAATTTACAAAAGTATTACCATATTCTATTAAATATATAACCCACACTCTATCGATTTACTGAACCTTACTATTTCAAAACTGTTTTCCAGGAATCAACATCTTTCCTCATAGCAGAAATCTGCTCCAAGCTAGTCTCTTGTGTCCAGACAATGACATTTGTCTGAGAATGAGATTGTAGTGAATAGCAGTAAAATCCACCACTGCAAAGACTACACCCACAGGGATTTTTCCTAAAAATCTGCCCCCAGTTTTTACTAAACCATGCACTTTAAAACTCGAACCCTGAGAGAAAATAAAAAGCTATAATTGCTGTTATCAGTTTAGGTGTTTATTAGCACATGGTAACTGAAGTTAGTTTACTGATTACAATTTGTAATGACAGATACCGATTCACACCCATGCATTTAAGAAGTGATTCTTTCTGCTCTAATATGTTTCTGTCATTTTGAATATTACATTAATATATGTCATAACAGCAGTAAATAAAAGTTTTTCTAAGCACTGTGGTCCATGGATATACTGTGTGTTAAAATGCTGTAGCTATATTCTGCCATGGTATGTTGGCATTTAAGTTATTCATTTAAACATTCAGTGAGACATTGGGTGCTGTGCCGCAGCCTCATGTATACCTTTGCTGGAGTGGTGTTCATGCCACAAGGTAAATTTGTGAATTAGGGTGTTTTGACAAACAAATTCTGCATCTCCTGTGGCTCTTTGTTATGATCTCTCTTAACAGCTATCCTTTTAACCCTCATTTGACCGGGTGTGACACACTAGTTATTTTGAATACATCTATATATATATATATATATATATATATATATATATATATATATATATATATATAAAAGACTTAGTCGCCTGACCATGGGGTACACATGCACGCAAGACAGAGCCCCGCCCGCCAACTCTAACCCTCCTCCTGCGTCCACCCTCGCTCTCGAGGCATGAGCAGGCAGTGCGAATGGTATACACACGACAGAGCCCCGCCCGCCAACTGTAACCCTCCTCCCGCGTCATGGGATACATACGACAGAGCCCCGCCCGCCAACTCTAACCCTCCTCCCGCGTCCATTACATTCACATTGTTTTCCTTTTATTTCTGATCCCGTTTAACAACTATATGACGACATCGACTTCTCAACTGTGACTCCGGAACAACTCAGTACGCGAGCTATATTAAGCGTCACCAACGAAGACTCGCTACACCTTAATGAACAAGTACTGAAACTTATCCCTACCGATGAAGTAACTTTCACCAGCTTTGACTCCATCATCACAGACGATCCTGCAGATCAAATTTCATTCCCTGAAGAATTTCTTAACAGTCTTACTCCCACTGGCATGCCTCCGCATAAACTCAAAATTAAAATTGATTCAGTCGTCATGCTTCTCAGAAACCTCATGCCAGCAAGAGGTCTCTGTAATGGCACTAGACCAGGGGTAGGCAACGTCGGTCCTGGTGAGCCGCAGTATGTGCAGGTTTTTGTTCCAACCCAGTTCCTTAACGAGAACTCAATTATTGCTGATGAAGCACATATTGCTTAAGTGACATTTTGATGCTTCATTTTAGTGGTCTCGCTTGTTAAGGTTCTCCAACCTTAATTGCTTATTTCAATCTTAAACTGCTGCATTCAGTGTTTTAATTGCTCCTTATTAGCAATAAGATGTAAAAGACAAAGCAGCCAGCAGTTCTCCAGCTAGCTTTTTTCCAATTACATCTGTGTGTGTTCATCATGCACTGTTTGATTTAATAAAACACTTAATAGAAAAATGTGACAGACTGAAAATGATCTGTTTTAGGCTTCATATCATTTGGATGATATCCTTGGAAAGGAAAAAAATCTACGATATAAGAGCCTTACATTGCACAGACTAACAAGCCATAAAATTAAATAAGGTCTGAGATTGGCAATGATTGGTTTCTGATTAAGCAATTGGGTTGGAATGAAAACCTGTAGCCACTGCGGCTCACCAGGACCGACGTTGCCTACCCCTGCACTAGACTGACTGTTACCAGCATTCACCGCAATGTACTGGAGTGTAAAACTATCGCAGCTGCTACCTCACAAAGAGTCCTTATTCCCCGGATTTCCCTGACCCCATCAGATTCAAATTTGCCTTTTACTTTTACACGCAGACAATTTCCTGTTAGATTAGCCTTTGCAATGACAATTAATAAGGCACAGGGCCAAACTTTCAAAAAGATATGCCTGTATCTGCCAAAACCAGTTTTCACGGACAATTGTATGTTGCTCTCTCCAGAGTTCCATCTTTTCATTCACTCACAGTCGTATCCTCAAACCCACCCCATTTGGACAACTGTGTCTTTCAGGAAGTGTTCACCCATAAATAAATAATTATGTGGCCGGCTAGTGTTTTATAATTCACATTTTCACAAACTTAGCTGCCACTTGTTTCATCCTTACATCAACTCTGACACTATCGTTGTATCTGAAAAACAGAAAGTGCACTTTTACCACTAGTTCATTGATGTCTTCAAATGCCAATGTTATGTAAAGACACTGACAAGATATATCTACTAAGAATGAGTCACCTAAAGTATGAGCTGACATTACATCATTGCAGGGGCACCTATGAAAACAGCAAGCTGGCAAAGTCGCAAACTGAATTCCATTTAGTGTGGCAAAGGTGAGAAGTACATTTTAAAGAATGGTACTCCACCTCAAAGCGTCATATAAAGAGCAAGAGGATCCATTCTGGCATTTGGCGCAAGTACTAATTTTAGAGAAAGCATTTTGCCATGTAACCGGTTATGTTTATTTTTAACACATGCTATGTGCTCTCCACACATGTGACACACATTTATACAACCCCAAATCAGAAAAAGTTGGGACAGTGTGGAAAATGTGAATAAAAAAAGAAAAAAGCAAGTTATAAATTCTCCTCAAATTTTATTTCATTGCAGACAGTATGAACACAAAATAATTCATGTTTAGTTTTGTCAACATCATTTGATTTGTAAAAAAATATCCATTCTTGCCATTCAGGCTTGCAACACATTTCAAAAAAAGTTGGGACAGTACAGCATTTACCACTTTGTACAGTTCCCCTGTCTTTTAACAACACTTAAAAGATGTTTAGGCATTGAAGAAATCAAGTGACTAAGTGTTGCAGGTGTTAGTTTGTCCCATTGTTCCTGCAAACAACGTTTTAGGTGCACAACAGTACGGGGTCTTCGTTGACGCATTTTTCGTTTCAAAATGCGCCAAACATTCTCTATAGGAGACAAATCAGGGCTGCAGGCAGGCCAGTCAAGCATCCGCACCCTCTTCTTACGCAGCCATGCCTTTGTTATGCGCGCAGTATGTGGTTTGGCATTGTCTTGCTGAAATAAGCATGGGCGTCCCTGGAAAAGACGTCGTCTTGAAGGCAGCATTTGTTCCTCCAAAACTGAGATATACTTCTCAGCATTGATGGTGCCATCGCAGAAGTGCAAGTTACCTTTGCCGAAGGCACTGACACAACCCCATACCATGACAGACCCTGGCTTTTGGACTTGAATCTGGTAACAGTCTGGATGGTCCTTTTCCTCTTTGGTCCGCAGCACACGGCGTCCATTTCTTCCAAAAAAGATGTGAAAAACCGATTCGTCTGACCACAATACACGTTTCCACTGCACAATGGACCATCCCAGATGCCTCCGAGCCCAGAGAAGTCGACGGCGCTTCTGGACACTATTTATGTAGGGCTTCCTTTTGGCACAGTACAGTTTTAGCTGGCATTTCCTAATGTAACTACGTACTGTAGTGCTTGAGAGTGACTTCCTGAAGTAGTCCTGAGCCCACGCAGTTATATCATTTATTGATGAGTGACGGTTTTTAATGCAGTGCCGTCTGAGGGCTCGGAGATCACGGCCATTCAGTTTAGGCTTGCGCCCTTGGCCTTTGCGCACGGTAATTTCTCCAGATTCCCTGATTCTTTTCACTATGTTATGCACTGTAGAGGGAAAAATGCCCAAATCTCTTTCTATCTGTCTTTGAGAAACGTTTTTCTTCATCATTTCAAAGATTTTTTGCCCGCACTTGGTGGCAAACTGGCGATCCTCTGCCCATCTTTGCTCCTAAAGGAGTAGGCCTTTCCTCGATGCTGCTTTTGTACCGAATCATGATTGCAATTACCTGTTAACATCACCAGTTTCAAATCACATCATTATTTAGTTATTATACCTCATTACTACCCCTTAATTGCCCCCATCCCAACTTTTTTTGGAATGTGTTGCAAGCCTGAATGGCAAGAATGGATATTTATTTACAAATCAAATGATGTTGACAAAACAAAACATGAATTATTTTATGTTCATACTGTCTGCAATGAAATAAAATTTGAGGAGAATTTATAACTTGCTTTTTTCTTTTTTTATTCACATTTTCCACACTGTCCCAACTTTTTCTGATTTGGGGTTGTATGTTTAATATGGGTCTTAATAGGAGGCGTTTCGACTATAGACAGTTTATTGTAAGCTGAAGCTTGCTGTCTGTCAAACAATATTCACAAGAGCATGATTGCTGTTTGCAGTTCGAAATCATCACTCCTACTTGAGTGCTGCCTTCATGAGGTATTGGATTGTTTTAGAAATGTGACACTCAGTGAGCACGCTAATTATTCCCACCCAGTTTTAAGCAAAATTCACTCATGAGTGTTTCCAGACGTATATATTATATGTTTGACCCTGCAAGACTAACTCGGCATAAACCAAACCTAAATGGAGCCCCAGAACTAATCACATAATACATTACCACAGTATTGAATCTCAAATAATGTGAAGTATTATTTGTAAGGAACATTTTTACTACTATTAAAAACTTTCATGAAATCTGGTAATGGTAGATGTACCATTTGTTGTACAGGACAGGTAAGAAAACGTTAATGAAAAAAACTTTTACTTTAGCATTCAGTTTTTAAATTGAACATTTTACATAAATAAAAGTTAAAAAAAAATTGTGCACCAAACACCTGTAGGACAGTCAGATATGTATGCTGCAACAAGACCCCTTTAACACTATACAGTGTTTCTAAGACAGAGACTATGAAAATGCTTGCTTTGGAATCTCATGTTAGTAAGAACTGGAAGGTGAAATAAAATATCCCCCTTAAAAGGTCAGTGTACTTGAATGTTTCCTCAGAACAATTGACAATAATACTATACCAACAAAAAGACAGACAAAAAAATATAAATAAATCATGCAACATATTTGCTTATTTTACTTTTCAAATGGTATACATTTTTCTTAAATATTTTATGGTTATAGTGTGTTTCTATACATTTATGGACTATTGTATAGTCCTCATTTACCATTTTTAAGTAAATTTAAAATATATTCACCTTTATCAGTAAGACAGATTACAGTTTTGTTTGTGTCTCAGCAATGTTGGAAAAAAATACTGTAATGATAAGTTACATTTGCAAAGTGTATATTCTGTATTACTTTAATTTTAAAATTGTAAATCGTGCCATTTTTTACTGCAGCAAAATATTTTAATGCTTTACAGGTAGATATTTGTCATCTTATCTGTCTTCTTCTGTGCTAACTCCCCTCTGCAACTTGATGATTCACACATTCCTGCTTGGTTACTTCAGATTTGTGATGACATGATTGATGATGTTAAGATGGAGAGCAGCTGATATAGCAGCAGAGAAGTCAGAATTTACCAAAGAATAACCAAGAAGCTGTGTTTAATCTTTAAGCCATACAGCGATGATCTATCATCTTTCAATAGTTGTGTGCTGAACAGTGGAATTTCACTTACCTCAGTTAAAAAAATCACTGGTTAGTCACTGTTGGTTAGCAGTCATTTGAGCATGTCTGTGCTAAAATACATTGCACTTTAAGAATGCTTGTAAATGTGGACACATCTTTGAAATACTTCCTAGTTTTGTTTTTTTTTTTGTTTACTGTATCACTGTAGATATGTTTATATCTTTGTATTCAAAAATATAGTTTACTGGTTTTTTTTTTCTTTCCTTAGGTAAGTGACTTGCCATGAACATTTTTCTTTATCAAAGGTAGAATTTTCTAATATCCTAATTTATACATTTTTAATTTGAAGTATTTTTTATTTTCTTTAATATGAAGTTGAATTTAACACTAAGGCAACAGGAACAATATTAACAGTTTTAACCTATTTAAAGTGTGTCAGATAATTACAGTATTTCACTGTGTTTATTAGAATATTAATCCAAAAAGTTTCATATGCTTAGAATCACAAATTATAAACCTCTTCTAGAGCTGTATGTACATTTTCCAAGGTGTTTTGTGTGTTGTGGTTGTATAATTTTCAGTACAACAACATTTCCTCTATCACTGCACTGAGATGATTTTGTGAATTTTTAATTTAATAGGCAATATGATACCTACTTGTTCAGAAATGGCAAATTCACCAGTATTTTCTGTCATCTTGTTAATGAGCAGGTGCATGCTTGCTTGCTTTAACCATGACATGCACTTGATTTCTATACAGAAGTAAAATAATTTAGTTAATATTTAACGGATACTTTTAAGTATTTTTCAAGTTAAAGGTATTTCTTTGCAGACAATGTCTATGTGTATTTGCCACTTGAAATTTTGTACCAAAGTCTAGCATTTTCTAGAGGTTTTTATAAAATATATTGCCTACAATAGCACTTTACAATGGACTCAGTGGAACACAACACACCTCCAGAAAATAAAAGCCTGAAACCTTCTGAATACATCCCCTTTGAGTTTCCAACGTATGTTTGAGACAACAAAAGGCAGGGAGCTGAAAATAATCATTTTATTGCAAATTCTTGGTAGTATTTTCTTCAAGATAAGCATACATTTTCAGTTTGCTTGTGTGAGTTCTCACATTAATATGGAAGTAAATAAAAAAAAAATATTACTGTGATTTTATCTTTCAAGAGGAAACCACTCCCCTGGGGGTGGTGAGTGAAAGGTTACAAGTGGAAGACAAGTGCTCATGCAGTACGCACAGATAGTTTTCTTTTATGGCTGAATCTCATTATATTGCTGTGTTTTTTTTTTTTTTGTTCAAAAACATGTTTTAAGATATTTTACAATGTGTGTGTACTTGCAAGATGTGAATCAATACTCGAAAACTGCCTTGAAAAATGGATGTGTTTGTTAAGTTGTAAGGCTTTTGTTCTCCGACTCTACCCATGCCATGTTAATTCCAATGTAAAACGCTAGTGGGAGCAATATATTTCTTTTACATTTATAGAAAATGTTAGACTTTAGAATACAGTTTTGCATTGCAAATGGCTGTATACCATATTTATAAAGAAATAACTTCAAATTTAAAAATATCAAACTTATCCTTTAATTAACTATATACACTTTTTTAAGATGTTAGTGAATGTTAATGTATTTTGCCATTTAAATTGGTCCATGTACATATTCAGTACTCTGTTTTACCCCCAAATTTTATGTACAGTAATAATCTTCTTGAAATCTTTGTGCTGATTTTTCATGGTGCTGTAAATTAAAAATAATTATTCATTAACACTAGAATTCCCAAAGCCTATGAAAAAACTAATAATCCCGGCCCACCTTAAATTCCGTTGCACCTCTCCATCAGCGTCTTTTGTGTTGTAAATGTTTCAAGCAGCAAGCAGCTTGATATCCCATCCCCCCACTCACTGCTGCAGCTCAATTCACAAAGAAAGGTCTCAGTGCTCAGTGTTTATCATGGAATGAAGTGCCTGGAGTTTTAGATGGCAAGTAATATACAGTATCGTCATTTGGAATACATACATTTCATGTGTGTTCCATGTCTACAGCAATCTTTGTAAACACATCATTAAAACAGAAAAAATTTTCATGTTGGAGTAATAATTGACAAAATGTAGGCATGAAGTGTATAATGAGTGAAGCCTGAAGTCCAAATATCAAATAAACACTTTCACAAAAGTACAAGTAGTATAACAAAACAAGTGCGCTTTTATTCAAGAATATAACCGAAGAAAAAGAAAGCAGGTTAGGGTAGGCTATCGATACGCAGCTTGTGTGGTACAGCGGTAAGAACTGCTGACTCCTAATGAAATTTACCGTTTTGAGTGGTGAGCTGCTCTTATTGTTAATATTATACAATAAAAACATTCATTTGATTTGCGGCGGTAACAGCCGGTGTCAATTTATAGTACTTGTAAAAGTTAGCTTTTTTTTTTTTTCCAGTTTTATTCTCTCGGTCACGTTCACGCTCCCACAACAGAAACTCCCCCAACCCCATTGATCTGACGCTTTTTTCACATAAAGACAGTCGTTATACCACATTTTTATTTGAAAATGTCAGATCTTGTAAGTGAACGAGACTGGGAAAACTGTGGACATGGGTGTGAGTGGAGTGCGTGACTGAGAATGACTGTGGATGTGAATTTTTTTTGTTCAGTTTTATTCTTGAGTGTTCCTGCTCACGCTGAACACTCCGCACTGACAAAAAAGAGAGACATTGGTATATATGACATTTGGAATAATTAATTTTATGACCTGTATAGTACATTTCCGAAAGCATTGTTACACTAATACAACAGTACATTCATTTGCATCCCTTCATGTGGTTGTAGTCAGTGACTGTGTTTGTTTAACACCACACCCCCAACCAACCCCCCCCCCCACAATCTGATCTTTCCCAGTCTCTACTGGAGATGCAGAGGAAAGAATAGTACAATGAGGTCAGTTCCGTGCTATATACATTCAACAAATTCAAATGTTAACAGTTCCCACACACCCAAGGAGCATCCTTCCTACATTTACGATATGTGTGCCTGTTGCAATGTACACACCTCTCTATACTGTGGTTCTTATTACACTGAAGGAGCACCTGACACTAAACTTTCTTTCCTGGTGGAAGCGAAGGTCTTGGAACAGAAGCTTGTCAATGTTGCATGCTCTTTTCTTTTTCTATCACCTTTTCTTGTACAAAGCGACAGTGAAGTTCCTCTGCAAGGTGAGCCATGAACTTTCTTCTTTTCTCAGTGGACCCCATGCATGCCTTGTACAGCACAAGTGCATTCAATCTGATGTTTGTATGTCAGTTTTTATCCTGCCACATCAGAGAATTCCCTGTAATTTCCAGCTGATAAAAGAAGAGTGTTCATGGCCTTACCTACCACCTAATGGAGCATTATTTTAAAAAGGTTTTGGTGTTCTACCAATTTCCTGTTTTAACATATTTCAAATCATCATCTTTGGTGACAGTGGTATTTTGAGGTAAAAGCTCTCTCAGTCCTACTTCTTAAGACTTCACTCTAAACAGGTTTTAACTTTGCTTCTTATACTTTTTAATTTGTGACTTTCTTATACAATTAAAAGCCAAACACAGAAAAGAAACAAACATTGTTATTGTAGAATATTGACAATGTAAAGCATTCAAATAAGAATCACTGTAGAGGGAGAGAGTAACATTCACAGTGTTATAAAATTACCCTCCTGTATCCCAAAGAGCAGATAGTTATTTTATTGTAAAACACAAAGGTGATGTTTTACTCCCAACCACAAATAATTGTTAATTTTACTTAATCTCTCATCACTTCCACTGCACAAATATATGAATATCTGAACTTGATTTCTGTGTCACTTAGGGGAAAATGTCTTCTGAGTACTTTTAATTGAGTGTAATGTTAAGTTTCTTTATATTGGTTGCATTAAAGAAAAAATCTATAAGGATTGTATTATTTATCTGACAGATTTATATGATGGATTGATGTTTCTCTTTGTCTATAATTTTTTATATTTAATAGCAATCTAATGAGTTCAGATTTAAGTGATTTATTGATATAGAAATAAACATTTTTATTGACAACAAGGAAAACTGCAGTGCACAGAAGATGATGCACACAAACTACACAGTTTACAGTCCATTTGAAGCCATTAAATTAGTAGATGCTTTGAAATGGCAGGTTTAAAGTTCTTTGTAGCACTCTGTACTATACTGTAAATGTTGTACAATATGACATGAGTAATTATGTTCATCTCACTGTTTTTCCATAAGGAAACAAGGTAATTCAAAATCTTTTTCCAACTATTTATTTTGTGAATTCCATTCATTAGCTTTCCCAGCCCATGTAGGTTGATTTTACTAAACATGGTTATGGCAAGAATGTTACAGTCAACTGTGATAGTAGTGTTTGTCATCCACTGACGTAAATCTAGCTACAGTTGTCATAAATTGTGTGTAATGTTTACCTTGGAATTTTCCATTTTTACAGCCCTCCCCTCTTGGATATATTTGCCCAATCTACTGCGTTTAGTTTATTTTAAACCTGTTTGCATTTTTGTGTTTTCCCCCCACTTTGTTCAAAGATGATTGACCCTAGTAATCAGAAAAGAAAACATATACAATCCATGTTCATAATCTATCTTTTCAGCATAGTGAGCTAGGTTTATTAAAACTTATTAAATCAAAAATCACAATCAGTGGGTTGCTTCGTTTGTTTAAAGACATTACCATAATTAGACAATCTTTAAATCAGAATGAGCATTTTTTTAACCAAGATTATACTAATGTGGAGAGTGCAGTCTTTTAACTAATATGTTGGAGTTTTTTTTTGTTTGTTCAGTCACTGTTGCTGCTCAAGTTACAAGTTATTTAACTGTAGGAAATAAAAAAGTGCAGAGTGGAGAACATGCCTTTAACAATGCCATAAATACTTAACAGATTTCACTCAGTGACCTGTATTTCTGTCTTTGTGAAACTGATTTTTGTGGATTGGTTTCATACAACATGAAACAGCTGTGGTAACCTGAGTTTAAAAAAATGCACATCCATTAGCCAAGATTTTCTCTGAACAACTCGCCAAATAACCAGCTATTTGCTTTGATTTTCTTTTCATAATATATAAACTCTATAAAATGAAATTTTATAAATTTGTAAGCAAACAACATAGTTCAAGTAAAAGTTCTGAATTATTGTACTTCAGTTTAAATTATAGTTTCCTTTTTTATTTGGTACCTAGTCAAATATTATGTTAGCTTTATGTGGTGATTGAGAATGAAACTTTACGTAAATGGAATGAAATGAAACAGCTGTTTTCTCAAAAGACGACATGATTTAAACTGAGTTTTTTGGATTCTGGCTATGAAATACAAGCTGTGAAAAATGTAGAAGCACCTCAGCCCACAGCACTGCTGAGGAGGTGATCTCACACCATTGCCTTCTAAAATACAGGTGTCAACTTGAAAGGTTTAGCATGCTGTAACGGAAATATAAAAAATTTTCTTTCTTACAGCATTTAGTATGTATTTTTGAACAATAGTAACTTGTCCACTCTGACAGGGAAACTGCTGGATTTGTAGAAACAGCAGTTTGTATATAAAGAAGTATAAACAAGTTAACACAAATGAGCAAGTTAATTAATCTAACTTATTTAGTTTAATTAGTATCTCAGTTTGCCTTTTAAATGATGCAAGGTGTTTTCTACATAATAAATGAGGAGTTTGCCCCAAAGTCCAACTTTTTTCTTTAAAATGTGTTTAGTTTTTCCCACTTAAGACACACCAGAAATGGTTCATATTTCCTTAATATTTTTTTGTAGGCAGTAAATATATAAATCTGTATGTCTGTGTTTTTGTCCTTTATGGAAGCAAAGACCACCACCATTTTTTCTCTGGATACAATGAAACACCCTTCACTAACACAAGGAATTTTACCATTGTACATGGTAGTATTCCTTGGAGCTCCCCCAAGTATTGGCTGCAGAGGTCCATTGAAAATAGAAATTGTATGCAAGTTTTGTGGTTTGTCAATTTCTGTGCACTTGGGAAAGGCAAGTGTAACATTCTGAGAAAGGATATTCCAAAAGTGGTAAATCTTGTGATTAATGTTTTAAGATGTTTTGAGCAAGTGCTTCATAAGGCAGATGGACATTGATTGATGACAGTGAAGGGGATGAAACCAAGTAGTATGCTGATATCGATGAAATAAGAAAAAAGAGATCCACCTCCAAGTGTTCTCAAGTCCAAAATTAAGTATTTATGATAAAATGATCTTTCAAAAGGTAATGTTTTCTGCATTGAGTGAAGTCTGTCTCGATTTGATTTAGTCATTTTTGACCAGTCCTTAATGTTTGTATAATTAAATGTATGCCCTTTTTTGTTGACGTTAAGCCTTGGTCATTACTAAAACTTTATAGCATCAAAGCTAACCATATAACCAGTCTTTATTTTTAAAAGCAGATGCAGTCAATTGTCATTAACTTTTGACCTTTATACAAGCAAACATTAATGAAGCTACAATAAATATGTATGTTAAATGTAATAATATAAACTTACATGCCTTCATTTTTTTTATATATATTGAAGAATGGAATAGTGAAAAACAACACCAGCCTAACAAAACTAAGGGGCATCATGACTCTGCTACCATCATCTCATTAGACAGTAATTAATGTACACATTGGTCAGTGAGTCGAAGGCATTTCCTTAAATACAGTGTGAGAACCGGTCCAAACACCATTAGACAGAGACCATGTCTTTATAAAAGCACACGTTTATTTGCACAAGCTCCCACACAGCACACAGTGCTCCCGCACCAAACTCCCCTAATACGGGCCTTTCTCTCCCTGTCCATGGGCCGCCCTTCCTCTCTTCACGGAAACTTCGTCCTGCTCCCACTCCCGACTCTAGCTCCCTGATTGTCGAAGTGGAGGCGGCCCCTTTTATCCCAACCCGGATGTGCTCCAGGTGCTTGCTGATGTTCTTCCGGCAGCACTTCCTGGTGTGGCGGAAGTGCTGCCCTTGCATCCGGAAGCACTCCTGGCGTTCCTGGAAGGTCCTTCTTCCACCTGCCCAGGTGTGGCAGAAGTGCAGGTTTCCCGGGCTCCTTGATGCTTGGGGTGCCCCCTGTCAGCGCCCACGGGCCCCAATGGGTTTGAGCCTCTTGGCTCCAACCCCATGGTCAATTGTCTATCCAGGGCGGTTAGCCCCTCGTGGCCCGGGGAACAAATAAACCGCCTCCCGGTTGTGTCCCGGCCTTCTGTGACACTGCCCCATCGCCAGCGAAGACCAGTCGGGCGCAGTGGCATGTCCCGCAAGGGCAGATTTCCCACGAAGCGGGTCTGCCACATGCTCATCCAGGGTCCGGTCCTACAAAATAGAAAGCAGAGCCAGGGGCAGAGACGTTGCTCTGACGCCACTGCCTGGCATCACCTATCAAGCCAAAGGGCCAATGCTCCCCCCTTCGGCCGGCACTCTAGCAGCCAAAACCTTGGCACCTGCTCCACGGCCTCCGTGCCCCCTTCCTCGGGTTGTCCAACGGGACCGCTTGCACTCTACCCTGCTTCCCTGCTGACTTTGGGGCTATCCTCTGCACCCGCAGAGGGCAGCCTGTCTCCGTACATGAGTTCACGGGCTCACGTCTCCATTTGTGGGAAGAGCCGGCTTCACTCCTCCGGCTCTTCCTTTTCCTCTGTGGTGCCCCGATGGCTTGAGTCTCCCAACAGGAAAGGAAGAGACCCCTCGCCGTCTGCACCCCTGTGGAGCGACATGAGACTGATGTTGGCTCTGGCAGTAGTGCACTAGGACCCGCGGCACTCATCAGCCGGCGTCTTGGCACCACCCCTAACACGCAATCAGCCCTCCACGTCGCCTCCACTGTTGGAGATGTGGCTACTCCATCACCGGAACCACACGATACCGGGATGCATTCGCTCGCGTCTCCTTTTTTTTTTTTTTACGGCGCAGGTCACCATGATCCTCCGGCCAGAGATTCCAGCGCTGCGTCGCTCCACCCACTGTTGTCTGATGCTGCGTGATCACTTTCCCCTCCAGCTCGACTACACAGTCTCGAAGTTCGCGTATAACCTGTAAGAATGACTCGGTGAAACGAAGGGAAACCTCCGGGTTACGCCGAGCCACAGGCATAAACAGAGCATTAGCCGGTGGAGGACTTACCTTTTAATTGGTCCTACTGAAAATTGATTTCATTGCACTAAGTGAAACGTGGCTTAGCTCAGATGGCGCGGCTGTTTTAATCAAATCTGCTCCTCTGGATTACAGTTTTACTCGTGCGGACCGCCAAGGAAAGAAGGGTGGCGGCTTAGCAAACATTTACTCTAGCCGGTTAAAATGTAAAGATGTCAGTTTTGGTAAATTCAAATCCTTTGAGTATCTTGCCGTTGTTATTCATGGAGATTCTCACGTTCTAGTATTATCTGTGTATAGACCTCCTAAATTTAACATGTCTTTCTTTGAGGAATTTTCTGACTTAATGTCAATTTTAATTACGAACTATGACACACTCTTAATAGTCGGCGACTTTAACTTTCATATCGACAATCAGTGTGACCAAAAAGTAAAAGAATTCATGAACATCCTGGACTCTTTTGATTTGAGACAGCTCGTTAATCAGCCTACACATAAAGGACTAAAAGTTGATATAAAGCAGATCATTGATATCGGTCTATCAGACCGTTTTCTTCTACTTTTTAATTTAGAAATAATGTTAGAAAACACTCATGAGAAGCATTTTGTTAAAAAATGCTTCTTTGACTCATCAGCAGCTTTAAAACTTACAAACATTCTAAACAATCAATCCGTTTATAGTGCCAACTATAATAGCGAGGATAATGTAAAGAATAAGGTGGAAAGATTTAATACTAAAGTGAGTGCTGCTGTTGACATAGTTGCACCTGTAAAGACAGTTAAAAAATCTTCTAGCATTGTTATACCATGGAAAACCCAAAGAGTGTCTGATTTAAAGAGAACATGCCGTAGAGCTGAGCGTAAATGGAGGAAGACTAAACTAACTATCCACTATGAAATATTAAAAGTTAAAATAACAGAATACAATAACACAGTCTGTCTTGAGAGGCTCTGCTATTTCTCTAAGATTATAAATAACAATGCTAGTAATCCCAGAGTCTGATTCTCGACAATTGATCGTTTGCTAAACCCAGGTAACTCAAAGGAATGCCTCCTAAGTACTTCCAGTAAAACCTGTGAGGCTTTTGCTGTATTTTTCAATCAAAAAATTAATGATATTAGAAATAACAGTATATCTCCCCAACACTAAAGATCCTCCTAAACCCAATTATTCCGTTGTAAACAAATTAAACTCTTTCACTAGGATAGATTTACCTGATTTACATAAAATAATTTCTCAACTGAAACCCTCCACCTGCACCCTTGACCCAATACCAACAAATTTTTTCAAAGAAGTATCGAATGTGCTAATTGATAATGTTCTTGACATAGTAAATTCGTCATTAGATACGGGGGTGTTCCCAGACTGTCTCAAGACTGCTGTAGTTAAACCCCTACGTAAGAAAAATAATCTTGACCCCTCTGCTCTTGAAAATTTTAGACTCATCTCTAACCTACCTTTCTTAAGTAAAATTTTAGAGAAGGCTGTCATTATGCAGTTAAATGACCACCTCAATAAACATGCTATTTTTGATAAATTTCAGTCAGGTTTTAGAACAAATCACAGCACAGAAACTGCACTCGTTAAAGTAGTAAATGACTTGCGGGTAAATGCAGACAGAGGCCATTTATCTGTTCTCATCCTCTTAGATCTGAGTGCCGCATTTGACACCATTGATCATAATATTCTTAGAAATCGCCTTAGTCAATGGGTGGGCCTCTCTGGCAGTGTCTTAAATTGGTTTGAATCCTACCTGGCAGGGAGAAAATTCTTTGTTAGTTGTGGTAATTACAACTCAAGGACACATGATATCCAATATGGTGTTCCACAAGGCTCTATCCTGGGTCTGCTGCTCTGCTCAATCTACATGCTTCCATTAGGTCAGATTATCTCAGGGCACAACGTGAGCTACCACATCTATGCTGATGACACACAGCTGTATTTATCAATAGCACCTGATGACCCTGATTCTATTGATTCACTAACACAATGTCTGACTTGTATTTCAGAATGGATGAATAGTAACTTCATCCATCCATCCATCCATTTTCCAACCCGCTGAATCCGAACACAGGGTCACGGGGGTCTGCTGGAGCCAATCCCAGCCAACACAGGGCACAAGGCAGGAACCAATCCCGGGCAGGGTGCCAACCCACCGCAGGACACACACACAAACACACCCACACACCAAGCACACACTAGGGCCAATTTAGAATCGCCAATCCACCTAACCAGCATGTCTTTGGACTGTGGGAGGAAACCGGAGTGCCCGGAGGAAACCCACGCAGACACGGGGAGAACATGCAAACTCCACGCAGGGAGGGCCCGGGAAGCGAACCCGGGTCCCCAGGTCTCCCAACTGCGAGGCAGCAGCGCTACCCACTGCGCCACCGTGCCGCCTGAATAGTAACTTTCTCAAGCTAAATAAAGAGAAAACTGAAATCTTAGTGATTGGCAATAATGGATACAATGAGGCTATTAGAAATAAACTGGATACATTAGGATTAAAAGTCAAGACGGAGGTAAAAAGCTTAGGGGTAACTGTTGACTGTAATCTGAATTTTAAATCAGATATTAATCAGATCACTAGGACAGCATTTTTTCACTTAAGAAACATAGCAAAATTTAGACCTCTTATATCATTGAAAGATGCTGAGAAATTAGTTCACGTGTTTGTTTTCAGTCGACTGGATTACTGTAAGGCAGTACTCTCGGGAATACCCAAAAACACATAAATTGTTTGCAACTAGTGCAGAATGCAGCTGCTAGAATCCTAACAAGGAAAAGAAAATCCGAGCACATTTCTCCAGTTTTGATGTCACTACACCACAAACACACAAAGCACCATTATGTTCCAACAGTGAAGAATTAAAAGCCAGAAGTCTGCATGTCCATCATCATCAAGTCCTTCCGTGAGAACCCTAGACACAAGAGGACTATTTCATTTATGTTAGGTAGAATGCCCAGAGAGGACTGGGAGGTCTTGTGGCCTGGAACCCCTGCAGATTTTATTTTTTTTCTCCAGCCATCTGGAGTTTTTTTTTTGGTTTTTTCTGTCCACTCTGGCCATCGGACCTTACTCTATTTTTTTTATGTTAACTAATATTGTCTTATTTTAATTTCTTATGTTGTTATGTTTTTTTTTATTTACTGTTCTTCATTGTGTAAAGCACTTTGAGCTACTTTTTTGTATGAAAATGTGCTATACAAATAAATGTTGTTATTATTATTATTATTATTACTCGCCTGCTGCGCCCTGTGGAGCTTTCTTCCTCCTTCCGTCGGGTCCTCCCCCAGCTCAGGATGGACGTTTGCTGGTCCTGCCTCTGACCAGTCATCGACGGGAACACGACACACACCGTCCAATCCCTCGCCTGTCACGGGGAGGGACTTCCGGTTCTCCACTGTCGTCTTCCTCCTTCTCCCAAGGGGTTGGCGAGACTCGAGGCAGCACCTCTGCCACAGCTTCTGGAGATGCAGCAGTTCCTCCCTTTCTTTTAGCGTCACTGCCCCGGCTTCATTGTAGGGATCGACACACCTCAGCCAGCGACGCGGATCCAGGCAATCCCCTCCTGCAACACAGATACAGGGCCAGGCACGACCGACCCCCGCTGGTCGACTGCCGTTTGGGCCTAGGACTCACCTCCTGGATCCCGTCTCTTGGAGCTCCTCGCATCCTACTGGCTGCGTCCATGGATGTGCCGACCATGGTCTTCATGAGAACAGTGAACACTGGGCAGTCCGCAGCTCTCCTGCCTCGCCTCATCTTCCCCCATCAGGTTGGAAACACCGGCAGTCCCTGGGTGCTTCGCGGACCGTCCGCGGTGCGTGTGCGAGCCGCTTCCATGCAGCGTGTGTGTGTGGTGGTCTGAGGTGCCGGACCACTCACAAAATTATTTAATGGGGTCTCCGCCTTGCAACAGGCTGGGATGCCATTCTGTTGGCCATCTGGGACGCCATTGTGGAACATGGCCCGGACACAGACAGGTGGACACCGATAGTTCACCCAACACACGTTTATTATACATTATTTACAAATAAAGTGCCACACACAACCCCAAAACTCCCCCAAAGTCCAGGCCTCACAATGCCTCTCTTTCTCTGGTCCGTCTTCACTCCTCTCCTCCTGAGCTCCGTCTTGCTTCCTCCCGACTCAAGCCATCGAATGGAGGGAGGCGGACCCTTTGATACACACCCGGATGTGCTCAAGGTGCCTCCCGATTAGCTTCCGCCGGCACACCCAAGTGTGGCGTAAGTACTGGCTGCACACCCGGGTGTCCCTGGTCTTCAACCCACCCACCCCCCAGGTGTGGTGGAAGTGCTGAGGGTCAGGGCTCCTCAGGCATTGGGGCACCCCCTGGCAGTGACCATGGGCCCCTATAGGGTTGAGCTTCTAAGCTCTGCTCCTGTGGTCCCCAAAGCCACCAGGGCGGCCGGTCCTTCCGGGAGCCCCAGCTGGGTGCCACCCCCAGCCGCGTGCCACAACAGTAAGAAGCTCCTTATTCCATTGCTGCATGGTTTCATTAAATGATTTTTATCTTAAAAGATTTAGAAACATCAGCTTTTTTACAGTAAATGTTAAATTATAGGATTTTATTAAGTGACAGGTATTTGATATAGTATGTAAAAAGACTAAACTCTCAGAGATAATTTATTTCCTGGTTGCAGCTGAAACACTGCTGTATCTGACATGCAACTCTACAGAACTTTGTCATTTAAACTTTTTTGCTCATATTTAAATATGTACGTTAAGTAAATACTGTACTTTTTCATTAAAGATGGTGGTGACTGAAATATCTTCATCTCTTGTTACAAGTACTGTATTTCAATGCCATAATAATATCAGTGACATGGAATTTGACTTGATGTAGCTTGTAATATCAACACAGTGGCCATAGTAGCAATTCCCAACAACCCCCAAACAATTAATTTCACTAAAAAAACCTTTAGGTATTTTCAATAAAATTATTATAGCACACTTTTAAGGTTTAAATGTTAGAATCATGCACCTTATGGATAAGTATTGTTGTAAAATCTGGTAAGCCTGTGCTTGTATTTATCAATCATCTTAGAAAAGGAAAACTTTCCTTACTGGCCCAAAAATCTCAGAGTGATGCAAATTTGGTCCTACTCTTAGAAGAAGGAGTTAAACATTTAATCAGCTTTTCTAATTTAAGTTTACACCTAACTTCACCAGAATTTATGAGAGCTTGTGAGCTGTCTTAACACAGTATGAGATGCCAGAGTATGCCGTTCATGCAGAGATTGACCTGCACATCCCGGGAAAAGATGAATGCTTTGAAAACACTGGACAACAATGAACTTTTAAAAAGACATCAATTTGACAGAGACAGAATAATATTTGTAAAAATGCAGCGTTGCAGTGGTGCTAATTTGTCACAACCAACTGTTTCTCAAATATTGCACCAATGTTTGAATACCCCTACAATGTTTGAGGTAATATGCAGATTTATGTAGTTCCCCAAATCTCCAAATGAGGTAATGTTACAAAGCAAGCTGTTTTCATGTAAATCAGCACAAACATAAAGATCATTGCCCAGGTGTGGATGAGCACACATATCGTATCAATACACAGGAGGTCAAGGATGCAAACTTAACGTACTATAGTAGCCAGCATAATAGGCTGAACTTAGGTGAGGTAAGATGAGTTATTGACAGCAAAATGTCACACAGGTACACTTAGCACTTTGTATTCCACAAACTGCTGGAACATCCATGTTACACTTTTCAAGCCCAGGAAAGTTAAGAAGTTCGTGGGGCACTGCATCAATAAAGTCTCACAGAAGATAAGGTGGAATTATGGGGGGAGGCATGGCACAACACAGTACTCTGAAAGCCTGAATGGGGCTTATAGCCCTTTCTAGTTTCAGTATAACTGTTACTTTATGAGGCAATTCCCTTGGCCATAACAAAAAGGAAAGTGATTTGTCTAAAAGTACAGTTGTGTATCATTCAGTGTTAAATAAACACCCCCATTATCGAGCTTTACTCTTATTTTGTGTGCATGTCTTAGCCTTTCCATCTTGGTGCACTTTACAGCATTATTTATTATGTTATTGCAAAGTGGCAACAATTAAGTGCAGCTTATCGCAATATCTTCCCTGAAACCGGGTTTATACTTCACGTGACGTGTGTGCCTGTGGATGCTAATGCTACGCAAGCCGTGTACTGGTTATGCTTGCAGGTGTACTTTATGTAAATCTGGAGGATTCCACCAGGTGGGTGTGTGAGATATCATCACTGTGAGAAAACAGTGTTCAGCTTTGCTGTGTTGTTAACTGCCCGAAACATCCATTAAATTCAGGACACCTTGCTTTAATATCTCTGAAAAGGATGGATGTTTAATGATTACAGTCATCAATCCAGGGAAGCGCCCATTCCAGCAAGCATCGGGCTTGAGGCATCAGCTCATTGCAAGGTGAATACAAGCACACACATATACTAGTGTCACTTTAGCATCACCAAATCCCCAAACCTGGATATCCTTGGATGGAAACCGGAGCACACTATAGAGCCTACCAGGAAAACATGCAAACTCCATACAGGGAACACCAGGGACGTGACTCCCTGCAAGACATCAGCGCTTTGCCACCGTGCTGGATTCTAAATGTGCAGAGAGCTGGAATATCATAAATTTAATTTGTTCTGTGTGGTGATCGCTGCCTGCCGCTGCTGTTAGTGCAGGAGGAAGCCCCAGAAGCACGTAATGATTAACAATTTGGGTCAGTTTTAAGATGACGTTTAATGACAAAATAAACTATAAGATTAAAGTTGATTAAAGTCGAAATTTCCACTTTAATCACAAAATACAGTGATCCCCCGCTATATCACGGAAAAATTCAATAAGTACATCCTACCTGTAGTGTACTTTGCAGCCAATTCATAACAAAGCATACGGTTTTCAGCAGTCACTACGGTAGACAAAGAGTTTTGTGTTACAGTACCCAGATGATTTCTTACATGGCCCGTTATTGACTGAAAGAGCAGAGTCAACCAGTCAGAGTGGGTTTTTCATTCTCTTGGGCTCTGAATGGCTGCTGCTAATGTGGTGTAATCTCACAAGAACAGCGAGCGTGGGTCTCCGACGCATCTCAGTTCTCTGCTTATCACATACCTTGCTTGTGGTCCGGTTGTTGTGAGCAAACATTTTGTGAACTTTTCGTTTTGTTTTAAGCCCTACGATGGCTCCCAAGAGTCCTGCATCTTCTAAGACGGGAAGGAAAAAGTTACGCGGACATCGCTCACCATTACGGCTTGAATGAATCGACGGTACGCTACATTATTATTATTATTATATTATTATTATGTTACTCATATCCTTAGCCCGACCCACATATCATATGTGTTTACAAAGTGTGTTTTCATAAGTTTACATGTGTTTAAAGCATGTGGGAGGGGTATTTTAAGGCTTAGACTGTAAAAAAAAAAATAATGTTTGTTTTATATGGTCTTTCCATATCGCGGATTTTCACCTATCGCTGATTGGTTTGGAACGTAACTTCAGTGACAGGCAGGGGATCACTGTAGACCTTTTTTTTTCTTCACTGTGTCCTTTATTTTTTTTTTGGTACATGAGACCTTTAAAATTTATCTCGTCATTACGATGGGGAATATGCTACACTTGTATTGCCGAAGTGAGAAATAGATGAAGAAAGTCCTATGAATACATAAGCATTTGAGTTTGATGATTTGCTTCACCACATCGAACCATTCATCAAACATCATGTTGGAAAGTGATGTCAGTCTCTATTTGAACACAGTGCGCAACCCCCATTTTTTTAATGGTACTGCAGCTTTCGCACACATATTAATTTCTGAGGATGCGCTCCGAAGACTCATCAAATGAACACTGGGAACGTGTCAGCCATGATGCATGTGCATATGCGTTCTGAGCATGAAGTATAAACCAGCCCTTAGGTTTTTCCAAGGGTTTTTCTTCTTCTTTTTATATTATTATTATTGTTATTTTTATTATTTATTATCTTTGTGGTGAAGCCTTAGCGTTAGTATCAGAAAACTACAAAGCATCATGGTGATTTCCAGGAAAACTACAAAACATTGTGATGTACCTTGTGGCTTGGGCAGCCATAAAATCATGATGTCATTCATTTGCAAATATGAACTCTTTCAAATTTCACCATTGGTTCTTCTCCTAGTTAAAAAAAGTGAAAAAAGAAGTGGTGAGGCGGCCTTCTGCTGTTATGCACCTAAAATCTGGAATAGCCTGCCAGTAGGAATTCGCCAGGCTAATACAGTGGAGCACTTTAAAAAAACTGCTGAAAACACATTACTTTAACATGGCCTTCTCATAACTTCACTGTAATTTAATCCTGATACTCTGTATATCCAATTCATTATAATAACCATTCATGGTGGCTCTAAAATCTGTACTAACCCCTACTCTCTCTTCTGTTTCCTTTTCTGGTGTCCTTTTGGTGGCATCTACTCTAAGTACCATGATGTTCCAAAAATGATGGATGGATTAAAAGCCAGAAGTCTGTATGACCATCAGCATCAAGTGACTCTGTGAGAACCCTAACTACAAAGTAGAATGCCCAGAGGGGACTGGGCGGTCTCGTGGCCTGGAACCCCTACAGATTTTATTTTTTTCTCCAGCTTTCTGGAGTTTTTTTTTTTTGTTTTTTCTGTCCACCCTGGCCATCGGACCTTACTCCTTTTCTATGTTAATTAATGTTGCCTTATTTTAATTTCTTATTTTGTCTTTTATTTTTCTTCATTATGTAAAGCACTTTGAGCTACTTCTTGTATGAAAATGTGCTATATAAATAAGTGTTGTTGTTGTTGTAGTTGGGAGGAAGAGTAGGATGCTTCATAAATACATCTCACGTCCTACCTCAAATTCTTATCCCAGTCTAACTTTTAGTACAATTCCTAGGAAGGCACTTGATAAATACTGACCCTGGTCTTAATTGTCCTTAGGCATTTATCAGAATAAGAGTGAGTAAAGAGAAAATGGCAGATAGTACATGACAGGCCAAAAAAGATCTAGATTTTAGACAGAAATCTAAAAATCATTAAATATACCAACCCATTTTAGAACCACTGCACACCATTCTCAACCCCAGGTTCCTGTCCTTGACAAAGAGACCTCCATATGAAAATGCTGATCTTCTTTAACTATAGCATAAACAGCAGCCTCTGGTGTTCTGACCTTCCACGACAGAATCCTGGATGGGATATCCATAAGCTTGAAATCACCCACTGCAGTTTTGATGTGACTATTGATAAGTAAAGGTGAGAATGATCTATTGCTACTCTTCCTTTTTGGTATTTACTTCTGTATTATTTAGGCTATACCTTTTATTCCTTTATGCAGAATACAGTAGACCCCCACGAAGTCGCAGTTCAGAGTTCGCAGCCTCAGTCATTCGCAGATTTTTCCTTAGAACCTATCTAATAATTGTTAGCAGAAACCGCAAATATCCTCCGCAATTTTTATGGCTTTTTTCGTGGCAATACTGTCCTGTAGAGAGAACAGGAAGCAACTATAGAGGAAACGCGGCTTGGGATGGTGAAAGTAGCCAATAGAATTTGAAACTGCAACTCCCAGCAGTCCATGCAGTGGTTCTGATTAGTCTTCTGCTGAGGGTGCTGGGGTCAAAGGATGTCAGCGCGGCTTTTAAAAAAGTGGCCAGTGACCAAAAGCAAAAAAAAAGTTTTTGTAATTTGTGTTTCAAGTTCCTGTCTCTCTGCCTGCCTTCTGTTGGGTAACCTGTACTTATTCATTTTGTCCTGGATCGTTTCGTGTTTGGCATCTGGATTGTCTGCCATCTGCCTGTGTACGTGAGGACTATAAGTGTATTCATGGCCATCCTGTAAAGAAAGAAGCGCTCCTGAACCTGTCCACCCATCTTCACCATTTCAAGAACTAGCGGTAGGACTATCTTTACATTCCCATTCAACAAGCAGATTTCATCATTACATTTCATCCGTTGCCGTTTTTCTTGATTTACTGTGTGTGTTTTGTTAGTGCTTTGTTGTATTTAATGTGTAATTGCTGGAAGGGGAACGGGTGGTATCGTTGTTTTCATTTATTTCATTTGTTTTCATTACATTCTTTATTTGCTGTTTGATTACCGGGTTGCTTTGTTTTTGTCTCTGTGTGTGCGTGCGGGTCAGGCCAAGGCTGGGTGCGTCCCTGGAATCTCCCCCATAAAAATAAATAAATCACTGTCTTCTCGACAGTGTGAATCTTAGCGGCAGCAGACCACTACAGCGTTATTCATTTCTCCTTGCTGCTGATTGACTGTGATGCATCTCCAGCTGACTGTTCTTGTGTTTTCTGTTTTGTTCCTCTTAACCCTTAAACCAGCACAAGCAGCTATAGTCATTTCCCAGTGCCATTTGCGAGCACGCAGGAGCTGATCAGGCAGTGCCGTACATTCGTTGAGCAGCCAGCTGTTGACCACTGCCAGCCCCCTGTGAGCAAGGGGGCTGAACGCACCCGTAAAAGACACGGAAGCTCCTCAAAAAATCCCTCATAAAAAATGCTGATAGACTACTTTCACATTGCTCCCTTACTTGCTGGGCTTACTTGAGGCTGCTCTGTTGCGTAAATATGCTTCTCGCACGACGCTACACATTCTTAAAAGCCTGAATAGCGCCTGTCCATTTTTTGCTGATTGCTTTATTTCTCTCTCCTCCCCCAGACATCCTCTGCTCCTGTTTGGGGTCCCGCTCCTGTTGTGCTCCCCTATGATGTTTGCCTATTCTTTTAATCAATAACTAACTGCATACTGGGCTTGTTTTACTTCTGAAAGAGAAATGTTTGTTTGAAGTATTTGAATAAAGTTCCTGTCTCTACAATCTCCTGTGTTTCTGTGCAATTCTGTGACCCAAGCGTGACACCCTGCACCCTCACTGTCTCTGGGATTGAGCAGCTGCACTAGCCTGCCAGCGTTTACTTCTGTGTGCTTGCGAGCTGCCAATTCAAGCGCAGTTGGCTCAGTGATTTACTTAATTTCATCCATGGCATCAGTTGCATCTTGTACATATTGTTCCAGTAGTTTTTTAAATAGTTTTTACAGTTCATTAGCAGTGTGCAAAATAGATAGATAGATAGACACTTTATTAATCCCCAAGGGGAAATTCACATACTCCAGCAGCAGCATACTGATAAAAACAATATTAATTAAAGAGTGATAAAAACACAGTGCAAGTTAAAAAGTGCAAGGTGGAGAGTGCAAGGCAGATATAACAGTCCATAACATTGTATAACGTTAACATTTACCCCCCGTGGAATTGAAGAGTTGCATAGTGTAGGGGAGGAACGATCTCCTCAGTCTTTCCGTGGAGCAGGACAGTGACAGAAGTCTGTTGCTGAAGCTGCTCCTCTGTCTGGAGATGATACTGTTCAGTGGATGCAGTGGATTCTCCATGATTGACAGGAGCCTGCTCAGCGCCTGACGCTCCGCCACAGATGTCAAACTGTCCAGCTCCGGGCCTACAATAGAGCCTGCCTTCCTCACCAGTTTGTCCAGGCGTGAGGCATCCGTCTTCTTTATGCTGCCTCCCCAGCACACCACCGCGTCAATAAGGAAGTATAAATAGTATAAATGATCAGTGTTACAGTAATTGTTATGGTCTTTGCATGGAAAAAAAATGTGTTCTATTAAAATTTCATTTTTTCTTTGTGAATTGTGACGTTTGCTTAAAGTACAGCAAAAAAGTATTTGGCTTCCAGGGATGCATTAACCCCCAAGTATGTGACAGTTTAAGGGTTAAAGCCCCAAAATGCCCCCGAAACGCCTTGCACCTTCTAAGGCGTCTGGCAATGAAAACGCACTTGCATGAATTACTGTACATATAGCGGTAACATTGGTATTTTACATTCTAGCACTGCGGGAGACATAGCAGTACAGTATACAGGTTTACCTTTACATTCTTTTTTTTAGATAATGTATTAAGCTGAGTTTGAAATTAAAGTGTTTTGGGGGCATATTTAGGGTATAAACTATAAAAATAGGCATTTTTTTTTATCCACATCCAAAATTCGCAGATTCTCTAGGAACATAACCACCGTGAATTTTGGGGGTGCACTGTATTTATATACTAGCAAAATACCCGCGCTTCGCAGCGGAGAAGTAGTGTGTTAAAGAGGTTATGTAAACATATATATACATATACATATATATACATATCTACATATACACATATCTACATATACATATATATACATACATATACACATCCACATATATATACATATACAATTTTACATATCTACATATATATATATATATATATATATATATATATATATATATATATATATATCTACACATATATATATATATATATATATATATATATATATATATACATATGCACATATATATATATATATATATATATATATATATATATATATATATATATAAATATAGACATACATATATACATACATACATACATACATTCACATATATATATATTTATATATATATATATATATATATATATATATATATAGCAAAATACCTGCGCTTCGCAGCGGAGAAGTAGTGTGTTAAAGAGGTTATGTAAACATATATATACATATACATATATACACATATCAACATATATATATATATACACATACATAAACACACACATATACATCCATCCATCCATCCATACATACTCTTCATATATACATATATACATACAGTAATCCCTCGCTACTTCGCGGTTCACTTTTCGCGGATTCACGACTTCGCGGATTTTATATGTAAGCATATCTATACTAATAAAAGGCAAAGCCCTCACTGACTGACTGACTGACTGACTGACTCACTCATCACTAATTCAACTTCCCGTGTAGGTAGCAGTCTGAAATTTGGCAGGCTCATTCCTTACAGCTTACTTACAAAAGTTAGGCAGGTTTTATTTCGAAATTCTATGCGTAATGGTCATAACTGGAAACCTGTTTGACTGACTCACTCATCACTAATTCTCCAACTTCCCGTGTAGGTAGAAGTCTGAAATTTGGCAGGCTCATTCCTTACAGCTTACTTACAAAAGTTAGGCAGGTTTTATTTCGAAATTCTACGTGTAATGGTCATAACTGGAACCTGTTTTTTGTCCATATACTCTAATGGAGGAGGCAGAGTCACGTATCGCGTCATCACGTATTACGCCTCCTACGTAATCACGTGAACTGAAAACGAGGAAGAGATTTACAGCACAAGTCAAACGCGGGAACGAAGGTAAATGAC